>NC_083367.1:33234772-33537803 GCF_030254825.1 Meriones unguiculatus | reverse complement strand
AGAATGAAGAAGTCATCCTTCTGTAATATGGTCCAACTATTTTGAAGCATGTTTGCAACCAAAACTATACTAGCCATTTCTGGGAGAAGGGCATGTCACTGGGTGGTATTTGCTATTATTTATACCATGTGGCTTAAACATTATGATACCACTGTAAAAACTATGTGTAATAAAGTTTAAATGATAAATGCCTAAAGGGAAGATGAAAGCAAAACTACATGCATCTAATAAAGTAAATACTCATAATTACACCTTCTTTTTAGAACTGGATACATAGCCAGACCTGGTATGCTTTAATACAAACTTCTGTGCCGACCACTCAGTATTTCTTTTGCTCCCAAGCAGGCATCTTAATACATTATATGACTTTGTCTGGCAGAGTGACCCACACTATCATTCAGGAATACATTAGAAAGAAGCTCTATTGCAATAGCTGTCCATCTGCATCTACTACTTAGATACCATGCACCAACATCTATAAGCCAGACTCAAGCTTCTCTTTCTATCAGTATGTTATGGCAAACTCTTGATGAAAGCTGAGAGGAAAGAAGATAAATAAGACAGTAATGTAAACTATGGACATGTGGGCTAGCTCCTGATGTAAATTATTTGTGTCATTGAGACTTGCATGGGTTCAGTCTTTTGCACATGGCTTCTATTTAGCATTGAAGTTCTTTTGCATTAGTGGGTCCAGCAACTAGTTCATGATGCTTATGGTCCATGAGATACATTCTTACTGAGATGTAGTAAAATGTTAAGCAAATGCTATTTCTCAAAAGAAGGATAGTTTTCTGGGAAAGGGTCCTCAGGGTTTACTTTGACTCACTTGTAGGGTCTGCTATGGGCTCCAAACAGCATCCTTGTCAGCTACTGGCACTTAAAACAGCATCAGATCTGATGAGTCATAAACCCCAAATGACAGGACACAGCAGCCTGGCCTTCTTGCACAGCCTTTTCTTATTCGTAGTTGTACTCTAAACCAGCAGCTATTGAGACCACTCAGTAAGTGGATGAGAGAAGCACACACAAATTAAAAATGTCTTGCTTTCCAAATCAATGGACCCATTAGGCATTATGCTTCCATGGGGGAGGGGGGACATAAGGGGCAAGCATGACTTCCATTTTGACTATGGGAGAATTTGCTAAAATGTTTCACATTATTAGACTTCTAGGAATTCACCGTGTGTGGAAAGGCCCACATAGGTCAAATGGGTGAACTAACTGGAAAGGATGGTGGCACCAAGATGTAAAAACAGATGTGAAATACAGATAAAATGAGTCATTCTGTTGAAGGCAAGATTGCCAGTAGCTGTGTTTATTTACTCTACAAACACATGCTGTAAATTTGCCAGGTCTCCCTACTCACTGCCCTCCTTAGAGGGTTTTCTGACCGCCCTATTTAATTAAAGTTCATCTTGACTTATGTTTTTTTTAAGCCTGAACAAGAGATTTTTTTTAAATTTATTATTTATTACAGGTTATTCATTTTGTATCCTGGCTGTAGCCCCCTTCCTAATCTCCTCCCGGTTCCACCCTCGCTTCCTCTTCTCCCCCTACATACCCCTCCCCTAGTCCATTGATAAGGGAGGTCCTCCGCCCCTAGCCCCTACTATCTGACCCTAGCCTATCAGGTCTCATCAGGACTGGCTGCATTGTCTTCCTCTGTGGCCTGGTAAGGCTGTTCCCCCCTTAGGGGGAGGTGATCAAAGAGCCAGCCACTGAGTTCATGTCAGAGACAGCCCCTGTTCCCCTCCAAGTTGGGTACCCACTTGGAGACTGAGCTGCTATGGGCTACATCTGTGCAGGGGTTCTAAGTCCTCTCCATACATGGTCTTTGGTTGGAGTATCATCTCCCCCGGGCCCAGAGTTTGACTTATGTTTTAGCAGTGTAATTTCCTTTTTCTTATTTCTTAATGAATTATGTTCTGTGTTCTCTTTTGCTAGTTATGGGATTATTTCAGCTAGCTCCTACTTAAATGAACAAACAGTTATCCAAGCTTTTAATTGGTTACTTTATTACAATAGTTACTTTTCTCCTCAAGATGACAACCTAGAACCTAGGAGTTGCCTAGAAGCAATTTAATGGAGGGAAGGTTTAAGGTTTAGTTTGGCTTATGGTTTCATGTGTCTTAGTCCACCATGGTGGTGCAGGAGTAGAGGAGGCCTTGGTGTTGGAAGTGTGTGGCTGTAGTAGCTCACCTGGGCACAGAAAGATACTGAGGAGTGAGGCAGATATACCCTTCAAAGTCTAGTTCCTACTGGGTCACTCACTTTAGCCATTCTGGCCTCTGGATTTACTTCCTGAAATCACAGATTTTAAAATAGCACTGTAGGCTTGGGGCTGAGCATAGAAAACATAAGCCTGTCTAAGGGAGACCTTTCAGATTCAAACCGCAACAGTCAGCCTTGGTGTTTGCCTTTACCCAATAAAACTTGCATCAGAAATTGTTGCTGTTGGCTATATAGTCATTGGGAGCACTCACGAGTGTCACCAAAATGCTGATAACTGTGCTGTTATTTTTAGTCAGTTAACTTCAACATACATGGGGGAATGATTTACCTCTAAAGTTCATCCTGAACTAGAATTGTAATTTTTGGTAGTGTCTCTAATTGTTATTCATGGACATGAATGGTTGATGATAGGCTAATATCTTAGAACTGACATGGCTTTAGTGATTAGTGTAATCTGTGGCATTTTGTAGGGGTCCAATTTGGGAATGAATCCAGGTGCATTTGGATTCTCTGTTTGAGGTTGTCTGCAAATGCTGCCTCTGGGGTCACCATGACTTAGAAAGAATTTCTTAGAATTTTGTTTATAATGATTTTCCTTCCAGAAAACTGTATTTGTATTTTTTTTTAGCTTTTCTTTCCGTTGTGTATTTCTAATTTTTAAAAGATTAGGAAGTAAACTAACTTAAGCACCAGCTTTCTAGCCACACCTCAATGTACTTATTAAGCCAATAAATCAGTTTTGCAAACACAGGAAGGGTATGACTCACGCTGGAGTTACTGAGGGACATGGCTTGAGTAACGTCAGATGTGTTGTGGTGCTGCCCATGGTAACACTCAGACACTCCAATTCTACTGTTACATTCTGTACATCGTGCCAAATACATAGTGATATATTCTCCATGTGCTGGCTATGCCTCGATCCCAGGTGATGCCTGAAGCCATCAATATTACCAAATCCTATGTGCACTATGTTTTTTTTTTTTTCCCAAGACAGCACAAGTACCAATGGTTGATATATTTATTGGTTGTATGATGCATTTGAAGCCGTCTCAATACTGTCAGTTCTGAGCCTGCACATTTGTTTGGACGCCTTCCTCCCAACCTCAGACTGCTTTTCACGGATACAATGAAAGGTAATAATCACAGCTATCTTCAAAGTGCTGTCATAATGCCTGTTTGGTAGCGTCTTTTAGATTTTTTTTAAAACAACAACATAAAAATTACTGCTGTTGTATTTTATGCTTAACCAGGGTTTCTACCCAAAGTAGAATTTTAAATGGTTTTTTTTTTTGTTTGTTTGTTTTTGAGAACGTCGTAAGTTTATCTTTCTTCTTTGGCTTCTCACTTACAGGGGCAATAAGGAAAAGTTTCTAAAAATTGAGAGTAATGAGAGGAGGGCAGAATAATATACTTTGTGTTCTGGTTACAGTTTAAATGTAAGTGTCCCCCACAGGCTCAAGTTCTGAATGTTTGGTCTTTCAGAAACAGCATTTTGAAAACTTTAGAAGGTGAGGCCCACCTGGGGAAAGTAGATCAGGGGGACAAGTACTTTGGGGTGTCTCTTAATCTTGGCACTTTCCTGAATTACTCTGTTTCCTGACCACCGTGAGGTAAACAGCTCTCCTCTGCCAGAGACTCCTGCTGCTGTGATGTTCTGCCCATGCAAGAAAGCACGAAAAAAGACTCCGCAAACCAAAACTCAAAACACTTCCCCTTAAGTTGATTCAGCCGGGAGACACATGGCTTACAGAAAAGAGCTAACAGTGCCCATGTAAATTAGGGATAATACTGTCTGATTTATGAAATTTTTATGAAGATAGCATTTATATGCATACTTAAAACTTTATGTTAGCACAGCACTTGCTCAATGTAATTATTGACAATAATTTTAGCATTATTACCTTATAGTGGGGTTTTTTTTGGCCCCAAAAATTTCTAAATGAGAAAGTTTGGATATTTTACTTAATGTATTAGAGCTTGGAACTCACGTATAAAATAGAAATGTCAGTGATTGCTGTCCATTAATGCTGTTTACTTCTGAGTGACATCAAAGACCATAAAGATTTTCTCGTAGTTCCTGTACATTTGAAGCACCTGGTGATATTATGACAGCAATCCCATTATTTGCCTAACCCTAATTTAACATATGTGTTGAGCGCCTCCTTACTCAGAACCCTGGACACTCTTTAGATAAGGAGGGTAAACCATGGGCAAACAGAATCATGGGCTGATAATGGAGCTAATATTTTACATGAGTATTAAAGACCACAATGAGGTTATTTAAAAATTTAATTATATTTTACTTATGAGAAGTAAAATTAGACTTTGTCAAAGAGAAGTCATGGCCTTTTTGGATAAATATGTTAGTTACAGGAAATGGATGGTTCTAAAGACTGAAAAATCACTGCTGATGAAGATCTGTATTTCTCTTGATAATTAGTGTTTATTAACTGATTTACTGAAGATAATAAGGATTTTCAATAACATGAAATACACTCATACCTATTTTTTAAAGCCAGGAAATTTAGGTGTACTGTTACGTTTCTTATCACTTATACTAAATGCCCAGAAAAAAACAAAACTAAAGGGAGGAAAGGTTGATTTTGGCTCATGGTTGCAAAGAATCCAGTCCACCATGGCAGGGATGGCACGGAGGGTTCAATAGAAAGAGAACTCCTCAAATCTCCAAGGATCAAGAAGTGGAAAGCAGGAGATGCTGGCATTCAGCTGGCCTTCTCCTTCACCCCTTTTCTTTCAGTCCAGGACCCCAGTTCATGAGATGCTGTGACTTACATTCAGGGTGGACCTTTCTTTCTCTATGAAACCTATGGCAATATCCCCACAGACACATCCAAGGACGTGTCTCATTAATGGATGAGATATGTTTTAATACAGTCAAGTTGACAAGTAAAATCACCTGTCACAAAGAGTTACAGTATATTGTTAGTATTCTTTGGAAAGATGTTTTCAAAGTTACGGTCACCTGGGATATTCAACTCTAACCATGCTGGGTTTCTCTCAGTTCAGATTAAGAAAGAAGTCATTCCTTAGAGACAGATATCATGCATGACAAAGATACTGATGAATAAAATGTGAGATCATTCTTCATGATCTCTTAGTTCTTTATGTTATCTGAAAGTGCTTGAACAGCCTTCCTTTACACAAGCATTGAGTAATTTTAATTCAGAAAGAGAAAATATAAGACTCTGTTGTCCTTCAGGCTGAGACAAGAGTTTCCATGTTTGAAAAGTGACATATTCTTAACTAGTACTTAAAACCCAAGCTTAATGGAATACTACTCAGCAATTAAAAACAAGGAAATCATGAAATTTGCAGGCAAATGGTGGCATCTAGAAAAGGTCATCCTGAGTAAGGTATCCCAGAAGCAGAAAGACACACATGATATATACTCACTTATATAGTCCTATAAGATAGGATAAATATACTAAAATATGTGCACCTAAAGAAGATAAACAAGATGGAGGACCTGAGGTAAGATGATCAATCCTCACTTAGAAAGACAAATGGGATGGACATGGGAAGTAGGAGAAAACAAGTAACAAGACAGGAGCCTACCACAGAGGGCCTCTGAAAGACTACCTAGCAGGGTATCAAAGCAGATGCTGAGACTCATAACCAAACCTTCAGCAGAGTGCAAGGAATCATATGAAAGAAGGGGGAGTTAGTATGACCTGGAGAGGACAGGAGCTCAACAAGAATCAAATATATCAGGACACAGGGGTCTTTTATGAGACTGATTCTCCAAACAAGGACCATGTGTGGATATAACCTAGAACCCCTGCTCGGATGTAACCCATGGCAGCTCAGTACCCAAGTGGGTTACCTAGTAAGGGGAACAGGGATTGTCTCTGACATGAACTTAATGGCTGGCTCTATGACCTCCCACCCCATGAAACAACCTTATCATGATGGGGACCACAGGGCACAGCAAAACTCAATACTTTATAGGACAGCCAGGAAGATGAAGCATACAGTTCCATCATCTCCTTCAAAGACATTCTGTCTTAATGACCAGGAGCCACACATTGCATCTCACTCATAAGGTTTCCACCTACCCTTCACAACGCCACTCTGAGGAGCAGGAACTACTAGGGTACATTTAAGGTCCAAACCACAGCAAAGATATCAGAACTAAGAGATATATTCTACTTCCAGTGGCTTTGAACAGACTAAAGAGAGCACGTTCTCATTTGGAAATGTGCAATCCATTCAGAAATATAGATTTGGAACTGAGTTTTAAGTGGAAAAAAAAATCTCAGCTCAAACCTTAGAACCAGTACCTATGACCTTTGATCTCTCCCAAACTATTTCTCAACTCTACCCACAGCACTCAAACCTTTGTTTCAATGTGGATATTTTGGACATTTCATGTACATGTGGTTTATTTCACTTAGCATAATGTTTTAGAAAGCTGAACTGTCTTGAAACATGAGTCCTTTCATTTCTTCGTATTGCCAAATAATGCTGTATTCTGTGGATATGCTCCATTTTATTTGTGATGTTTGTTTTTCCATATTTTGCTTGTTATGCTTTCCATTGATATGAGCATTCCTGAGCAAGTCTTTGTGGACATATGTTTAACTATATATTCACAAGCGGAGAGGTTGCATCACAAGGCAAGTATGTTTAACAATTGAAGGAACTGCCAAGCTCCTTTCCAAAGAGATTGTACTTTTTTTTCACATTTTAACCAGCAATGAGTAAGGCTTTCAGCTTTTCTTCATGCCTGACTGCATTTGCCATTGTGTGTTTTAGAATTATAGCTATTGTCGTGTGTGTAATGTTTCATTCTGGTATTGCTTTATGTGTTGCTGACAGCTAATAACGATGAATGTCATTTCGTGTGCGCTGAGGAGGAAAGGGTTTATTTGGCTTACACTTCTACATCATAGTCTGTCACTGAAGGAAGTCACAGAAAGAAACTCAAGCAGGGAAGGCTATGGATGGGTCCTCCTTACTGGCTTGCTTCTCATTGCTTGCTCAATCTACTTTTTTATAGAACCCAGGACCACCCGTCCAGGGATGGCAACACTCACAATGGGCTGGGCCCTCTCCCACCAATCACTAATTAAGAAAATTCCCTACAGTAAGTAGCATCTTATGGAAGCATTTTCTCAATTGAGGTTCCCTCCTTTCAGATAACTCTAGTTTATGTGTCAAGTTGACATAAAACCACCCAGCAAGTCTTTATTTCTTAAACTATTTGAAGGTGGAACAAAGTCTCTACTCATGTTTAATTTTAGTACATATTGGAAGAACTACATTTGACATTAACATTTTCATCAAGTCTTACAGTGACACAACTGGAAAGAATAACAGGTGGGAGTCTTGATCTTCATCTCAGGCCAAACTGATTAATTGAAATCGATAGTTTGAAATCTTATTTATTTTTTATGTTTTATTTATTGCTTGAGAATTTTAGATAATTTGATCTCATTCTTTTTCCTCTTCAACTCTTCCCAGGTCCTCCTTCCCATTCCCTACCCATCCAGTTTCACATTACTTTTAAAAAAGATTTTATTACTCTTTTACTCATTAAAAATTTCATACTACATTTTCATCATGTTTTTTTCTACTGCCCTGACTCTTCCCATATCCTCTTCACTTCTCTACCCATCCAATTTTATGTTTTCTCATCTTTCAAAATAAGATAAACAAAACAAGATAAAATACAACAAAACAGGAAAACAATCCCCTTCACACAAAAGCACTTAAATGAAAATAAAAACAAAGTAAAAGACCAATAGGATAAAAGTGCAAAAACAAAGAAAAATTAACCCAAAATTCCACAAAAATACTACTGAGTTCCTTTTGTGTTGGCGAACTACTCCTGGGCATGGGGCCAGCTCTGGACTGTGGTTGGTAAACCCTGTGACACTGTTGGGGAAAACTGATTTCATCTTTCACACTGGGTATCAATTCCTGATAGTTTCTTGGTTAGGGTGATAATCTGTGTCTACTTTCTCCTCTCAGTGCTGTGACCTTAACTGGCTTGAACCTGTGCAGGTCTTATGAGTGCTGCCATAGTTCCTGTGAGTTCACATGTACATCAATGCTGTTGTATCTCAAAGGCACTGTTTCCGTGGAGTCATCTATAACCTTTGTCTCTTAAAGTCCTTCTGCCTCGTCTTCCACACAGATCCCTAAGTTTTGGTGGGAAGGGTTTGATAAAGACACCCCAATAGGAACTGAGTATTCTAAAGTCTCTCACATATGCACATTTCAAAGTTGTGGGTCTCTATGTTACTTTTGATCTTCAGAAAGAAGCTTCTCTTCCGCAGGTTAAGTAAGGCACCAAAAATGGATATAAAATTATGTCATTAGGAGTCATTTTATTGCTATGTTCCTTTAGCAGGCTTTTAATAATAGGTTTTCTCTTAGACCCATGCCCTATCTAGTCTCAAGTTCTTAGCCACTTAACAGTGTCAGGTATGAGTTCTATTGGGCCTTAAATTTAATTAAAAACAAATAGTTTGCTACTCCCATAATGTTTGTGCCACTATTGAACTAGTATATCTTGAGGCAGATCACTGTTGTAGGTCAAAGGATTTGTATCTGGGAGATATTGATTATATTTCCTTTTTTGGTGGCATGCTGAGTATCATCTAGTCATGAATACTCTTCAGTATAAATGAAAGCTCTAGTTATACACCAGATATTCTTCTCCAATTTTGTGACTTAAGTAAATCTTACATTCACAAATAGGGCCTTACCACCAGGTTTGGGAGAGCAACCAGCAGACTGTAATGTTTGGGGTGGTTCTATGAGAACACTTTGGCCAATGACTTAACAAAATATAACTCACTCTTGACAATAGACATTTTACTTACTTCAGAAGAAATCTAGTTGGGATATTCTCTCCCCTATTATTTGGTGAGTCCATTTAGAATCCTTTCATATATGTAAATATTTCAGGAAACTTTTAAAGTAGTAGGTTTCCACATGATTTTTCAAAAGGCCCTTAGTGTTAGCTTTCCCTCCTTATATTTTTTTGTTTACCCTTCTCTTCCATCCCCTCCATATTTAATCTTCCTATTCTAGTTTCACCATTATCTCTCCATAACACTATTCTATTTCATTTTACTTGGGAGAGCCCTTTTACCCCACATGGTTCTTTATCAGAACCCTAATCTCTGTGGTTTTCAGATTGTAGCACACAGACTAAAGTTAAATGTTAAAATATAATATCCTCATATAAGAGAAAACATATAGTTGTCTTTTCTGTTCTGGGTTACCTCAATCAGGATGATACCTTTTTTCTAGCACCATTCACTTACCTGTGAATTTGATAATTTTCATTTTTCTTAACAGCTGAGCAATAATTCCCTTTATAAATGTTCCACAAGCAAACCAAACCAAACCACAAAAATATGGAGTTCAATTTGTGTTGGCCAAGCATTCCTAAGTCTTGAACCTCTCCTGGGGTGGGGGGTATATAACTAGTATCACTTCACAGAAGAAAACTGGTCTTTCTTCTTCAAGGAAATCAATTGCATATAGCACCTTGGCTGGAGTTGGGATTTTGTATTAACTTGTACTCCTCTGTGCTGTGGTTTTTGTCTTGTGCGAGTTTATGCAGCTCTTGTCCATGCTGTTACAGTCTCTGTCAGTTGTATGTCCATTCCCATATATGTGCATGTGGCTGGAAAACTCTGTTTCCTTGGAGTCATCCATTTCTGGATCTCAAAAATCTTTTGAAATTTATAATACTTTAAAATAAATAACTGTATATGTATATGTTTAAACTCTTGATTGTCCAAGAACAGTTAAGAAGAGTTGAGAAATAACAAATTATTAAACTTAAATTTTTTTCTCTGGGAGAAAATATTTAGGATGAGATAACTATATATTTTTTGGATATGTGGAACTTTAAATATGAAAGATAAAACAAAATTTTTAAAGTAAGATAATGTATATGTTGTGGGTTATTAATATTTACTATTGATTTATCTGGAGTGAAGCAGTGATTATTTCTAGACTAGCTGTATACCCAAATCACAACACAGAGACTAGGATTTAGTTAATTAACCTAGAACACAATGCTGGGCAATAATTACTCCATCCTAAACCTCCAGGCCTGCCTAGTTTTCTACATTCAGATTTTACTCATTATACTTGCTTTTAGTCACATCTTAGGTCCGATTCATCTCTCCACGTGGTTCAAAGTTCTCTCTTGCAGACCTCTGACCTACTCCCTTGCTTCTTTCTCCTCCCCATCTGGACCAGGATGTCCCATCCTATTCTCACCATTGCACAGCCCTGGCTGGTATATGTTATTGACAACACAGAGAAGAAATGGTGGCATGTTTACACAAACTTGAGACAGGTGATGCTTAGAATAAACATCACAGATAATGGGGTAAAGAAATCAGCATTTGAATGAACAAGAGTAAATTACATACATTCCACAAGAATATTATACCAATATTTCCCCCTTTAAGTCCAATAAAAGGCTTCTTCTCTTTCAATACAATAATAATTATAAAATTATGAAAACTATTAGGTAAAATGTACATGTACAATGTCCAGTCTATGTGTATTTAGCAACTTGGGAGAAAGTATCTGTTTATCCTATCTTGACAAGTTTAGAGTCCTGTACCTAAATTAACTTTGTCCTTATTGGAATTACATCTCTGCTGGAGCCTGTTGGCAAAGTTGAAGAGTTCTTGAGTGGGGAGTGAGTATTGAAAGAAAATAATAAAAAAACCCAAGACACTACACACGGGATTTTTTCAAGACGGTTTCTAGTAGAAGAGTAGGCACTCAGTTTATTTTACACTCCCTTTTTATAGTCAGAGCAAATCACTTTGATACAATGAAGTTCACTGAAAAATCAAAACTTGTTTACCTCAATCATCTGTCTCTATGACTCTCACACAAACAAAAGAAAGTGAACTTGACAACACATCCTGTCTCCAGGTGAAGGCCAGGGTGAAAAAATATTTTTTACTAAAGCATCCTTACAAACAAGTGGCTCTCCACAGGTCCCCCTTTTTTATATTTTAAAAGTTGACCATAACTTAAGAGCTATGGAGCAGAAGATTGTGCCTGTCTTAGGTTGTTTCTCTTGAAAGATATATTCTTACCTATCATTGGTGCATGAATTCTGTCATTTATGCCCTGTCTTAGGTTGAATATTCTTTAGAGATATCTTTCCTGCCTTTGACTATTACCTCCGCTAGGGTAGATGCTGGAGTTTAATCATATGTAGATCAGCTTAAGTATCATTGGTAGGAGACATGCTCCTAATAAGAGTAATAGGCCAAGTCCTATAACATTCCATAAAAGTGACTTAGAAGATGACCCCTTATCAAAATACCAGCCTGAGAAACATTCACAGGAACCATAATGAAAGGCTGCTGCACAATCAAAACCTATAGTTTGCATTGATGGCAAGAAACATTAAAGTCTGAATCTTGTGTAAAAGTGTTAACATTTCCAAAACAACAAAGCATAAAGAGAATATTCTTAGGCAGTTATAGTGCTTCCAAGAGTTTTTGTAACGAGCTTCCAAATATGTGTCTGCTGAAAACCAGAATCAGACCAAAGTCCCATGTTCAGTCCTCTTTTTTTCCATTTTTTCTGATTTTGTTGGGAATTGTCCTGATTACCAGATCAATCAAGTCCAGTCACATTGTATCTAAGAGGTCTCTTTGCACAATATCTTCTCTCCAGAGAAGAATGAAACAAAAATGGGTGAGGATCATAAGCTCAATATAGCTGTCAGTTCATCATCAGGACAGAATACATCATGGTCAGCAACAGAAACATCCTCCTTCTGGGAACACCTGTAAATCACACCAACTTTTTGGGATCTACCTGGCTCCTTCTGAGTCCTATGCAAAAACAAAAACATGCCCTCTTCCCCATATTAATACAGGGTCAGGGCCCTGCCATATTCCAGTAATTGGATCTTTCCATTTTACTTGGGCATAATAGTCTTTGGTATTAGGGTACCACAATCGATCAGCCGCAGAATGGCCTTGTATATCCACATTCAAAAAATTTAAAATAAAGCATGATTAAGATTTGGGTATATTACTCCCCTATATTATTTTTTTGTAATTGGTTCTTAAGAGATGTACAGGCATGGCACGGTCCACAATTCCTTGGCCTTGAGGATTATATGGAATACCTGTTTTTATGACTTATATTCATTTGTGCACAGAAATGCTGAAAAGCTTGACTAATATATGCAGCACCACTATCAGTCTTTATAATGGAAGGAATACCAATTGTAGCAAAACATTAAGCAATGATTTATAATGCATTTGGCGGTTTCTCCTGATAACGGAGTTGTCATGATAAGTCCTGAAAAAGTATCAATTGTTATGTGAATATATTTTAGTTTTCCAAAATTTGGGATATGAGTAATATCTACTTGTTGTTTAAAATGGTTCCAATCCTAGGTTTTAAGTAAGTTAACTTTATGTTACAGATTTAAAACATACCCAATAATCAATAATCTATAACCAAGACATATTGAACAAGACAGATAGACAAAACACCTTGCTATTTGTTGAATCCATTTTTTATCACCATAGAAGCTTTGTAGCAGAATTAACGATTAGCTTTCTTACTGGAAAATCTAAGAAGCTCCCCCTCTCCTTTTTTTTTTTTTTTTAACAAGAGTGATTTTAGCTGTTGCTTGACATTGCTCAGCAAATTTTAGCTTCCTCAATAAATGATCTTCTTCTGCTAAACATTCTCTTGCTAATTGCTTCTACTACCCTGGGTAGAGAACCTTAGTAGACAAAGACTCTAACAGAGTTTGAGTATAAAGTGCTGCAGGACCATATTGAATGCATGCAATTTTTAATTCTTTTAATCATTTAAAAGATATAGGTGCATGGACTCTCACCATAGTACCCTGTCCATCAGGTTAATCTATAATTGGAAAGCCATAAAACTGAGTTATATTTTTTTTCTTTCTGCCTAGCTTGTTCATCCTCTAACTCTGCACTCTGCAACCTCTTCAGGATCTAAGTCATCCTCAAAGTTTTCTTCTAACAAAAAAATTGTCATTAGGAGGGACATATAACTCCTCTGGAGGAACCAATGGTTAATCTCCAAAGTCTCCCATCTTTCTTTCCTTTTTTTCTAATCCTGAAAATTTCACTTTCTCAGTCCTGAGCTGCATATACAGACTACTTTTAATTAAATTCCATACAAAAAACATAAGGCTAATGCCTTGTCTCATTTTTACTCTCGAATTTTACTCATTGCTCCCTTTTCTCTTTATGAGTTTGCCAACACCCACGGTGTCCTTCATTGCTTCCCTGTATCCCAAGGTCCCTGTGTGGGTGCTAAACTTTGCCAGACCCTGCTGGCAGAGTTGAACAGTTCTTGAGTGGGGAGTGAGGATTGAAAGAAAATAATAATAAGAAAACCCAAGACACTATACATGGGATTTTTTTCAAGAGGTTTTCTAGTAGAAGACTAGGCACTCAATTTATTTTACATTCCCTTCTTATAGTCAGAGCAAATCACTTTGATACAATGAAGTTCACGGGAAAGTCAAAACTTGTTTACCTCGACCATCTGTTTGTGTGATCCTCAAACAATAGGATGGCAACACATCCTGTCTCCAGGTGAAGGCCAAGGTGAAAACACGGTTTTCATAAAGCATCCTGACAAACAAGTGGCTCTCCACACCTATATGGAAACCTGTTCTTAAATTCTAAACAACTTAAGCTTAACTGTGGAACTGTAACTATTTGGTCTTCAACCCCACCAGAGATCTGAGAAGGAATAAAATAAGTACTGGAATAAATAGGAAGTGCATGTTATCAGCTTCCAAAAAATAAAAAATTGACAGAGACAGTTTGCTGCCTGAAGAGTCACCCAAAACTCTCAATAACGTTAGAGTGTCATCTTTAGCCTTCTGGCTCAGTATATTTGACAGACATATATGTGAAGAAGAAACTATTTGGACATGCTTACCCTGTCTTGGCAGAGTTTGGCAATCAACTTATCCTGCATTTAAGTTTGACCATTTTTGGCAGAATTCTGTCTGTTGTGAAATGAGGGCATTTTCTTTTTGCCTGGTTGGCTTGCTTGCCACATTTGAAGCCATCTCCATATGGAGGTTCTTCAATGCTCATTATCTTCTTTGAGGTAGGCAGGGTGCTACCAGGAGATGACCTGTCTCATTGTCAAAGAATCTTTAAAATAATAAAGACATTTTAAAATGCCATATTCAATAGGTCTCTGAAGTTTTTGAAGACTTACTTACAGGTCTTTGTAATTGACCTGTCTCCAAAATCATATCTGTTAAACCTAGGATGTATACTCCTGTGATAAATTAGACTAGTATCTGACATGATTATGAGTTGATTAACTAACAATTACCTATTACCTAATAACCTAAACAGTTTGTAATAGCAGTTTAAAAGTGTTGTAAATAACCTTGAATTTGTATCAATATACTAAAATTTACCAATGTATTAAAAATACTTATTTTGCATCAATATACAAAATCCTATACCAGAATTAAAATTAATCTTATTTGAGAATAGCAAATAAAACCTTAAGGTGAGTAGATTCAATGATCGACCTGTTGTCTTATTATTCCTATAAGATATCTTATAAGATTCTTTCTTTTCAATCCCTTTTCTACTTATGTAAGAAAGATAGAGAAAAGAAAAAGGGAAAGAGAGGAATTCCTGAGTCTAACCTTGTTTTCTCTCTTAATAAGACCACTAATAATTTATAACCATCTCACAATGACAATAAACACTCATAGCCACAGAAAACAACCACAAACCTATCAAAACCTTCCTTAAGGAAAATTGTTCGTCATTCTCATACATTACTTCTAGCTGACATTTTGGACATGCAGAAATCCCATTAGGGGGCCCAAAGGAAAATCAGAAAAATGGTTAATTAAGCAAGCATTATCATTTGTGGTCCAGTCTTTGAATGTTGAGAAATTTTAGGCTTAATAGAAGTCCTGTTCGGAACAGTCTAAAATGCTGGACTAATTGAGATTGGCAGCTTTCTTCAAAGCTTTCTTGGGATCAGGCTTTGATGAGAAATAGCAATTGAAGCAGTTGAGGCAGGAGCAAGCAGAATGCTGGAATATACAAGATGCTGAAACAGATGTGTCAACGTCTCAGCATATTGGAAGGATGAATTCTGTTAGGTTTGACCCAGCGTCTCTAGTGTCTAGTCCTTTTGTTCTGCAAACATATAACTTCTCACAAGCATTATATTGTTCTAAAATTAATAAATAATGAACATACAATCATTATCATGTTGAAATCAAAACAAAGTTGTATAGATCAAAATATCTTTTTGGGGTTCTTGGGCATCTGTTTTATTATGCCAAGCTGTTATCCATCTCCCGAGAGAAGGCCCTCCCATTGGAGAAGCAAGCTGGTTGCCTTGAGCAATAGAAAAGGAATGTTTTAAGTAAATTTTATATAAACTTTTTAATTTAGAGTTTATGATACTCTAGGCATCTTGTACCTGTTTAGAGGTTTAGGCCTAGGTTTTAATATACGTTGTAGCTATTTTTGTCTCATCCCCTTTTCTATATAGAATAGGTGGTTATGCCTTCATAGCCAAACTTTATATATATATAAACTCTCTTTTACCTTTAGCATTTAAGCATATCCTAGGCATCTTGTGCCTGGATTTTTACATTGGTTGTGGCTATTTTTTGGCTTGCTCCTTTTTTTATACAGAATGGGCAGCTATGCTTTTATAACCAAACTTTATATAAACTCCCTACATTTGTTTTTGCTATCTTTGGCTTGCCCCCTTTTTGATATGGGATGGACAGTTCTGCCTTTTAAACATATAAACTATAATTTTTGAATTATTATGACTTAACTAGGCTGGCATATACTTTGCCACCTGTAAGCCTCCTTTGTCTTTTTTGTATCAGGCATGACCAATGCTTGTCCCCTGTGAAAATGTCTCAAGTTTGAAAGGATAAGCCAGCTTCCAGAGCAGTGTGACACCTTAATTTAGTCAGCATTTAAAAGTTTTTTGACATGGGAGGCATGCAGTTTTCTTGTTTGTCTCACAGACTAATTTTGAGTTCTTAAGAAAGAACATATTTCTTAAGACAAAATGCCCTTTTGTTCTGTGGAAGTATCAGTTTTGAGATTGGCTGGCCTTTTTTGAGCAGTGTGACATCATCTCTTCTTACATAAACCTAAAATTGATGTGAATCCAATCTTTACATCAGTAAGGACATAACATCTATTATTAAGAAAAAAGAACTTACATAGTAACCTTAAGGAAAATTTTGTCATTTTGAATCTTAGATTATCTCTGCAAATGGCTAAACAGCAGGAGTTGCCATCCTAGCTTTTATTATGTAAATCAAGGTTGATCTGGAACTCAGAGATTTGCCTGTTTCTTTTTACTTTGTGTTGGAATTAAAGGCATGTGCTTTCACCAACTTGTTCAAATATATTTTCTCAAATCCATATCATTGCAACACAAAACATTTAAATGAAAATTAAGCAAAGAGACAAGAAAATTTTAAGTTTTGGGTCAGTTGTGCCAATTTAGGTTGTAACAGGCAAAGCCCAGTTGGTTATATTTTGGAATTTAGTTGTTGTTACTGTGAAATGTCAAGTATCTTGCAACCAGAGAGCTTTGAATTTTAGCTGTTGTTAATCTAATTTTTATTAGGAAGAGTGCCCTTTTTATTGTTTGTAACTTAGTAATTCTATCGTTGGCTTTTTCCCCATTTTCTCCTTGAACTTTCTTGGAGAAGGCATGAAGAAGAGCCATCACCATTAAACATATTGCAACCAGATCCATGACTGTGACAACCAAAACAAAGCTAAAAGAGATGAACACACTCTCTGCCGTGGCATTTTTTATTTTAGATGCAGTTTTAGGCCAAGCTCTGTCTAGAGGTCTGTCTGCCCCCAGTTCCTTTCTTTCCAGCCATGGCTGCTGTTGTTTTTGTGAGCTGTGCTGAGCCAGCCACAGTATAAGGAAGCCATGCTTGTGTACCCCTCCTGTTAGACTGTAGCAGCAACCAGTTTTTTTATGTTAAGTCTCAGGTCTGCCCACAGTAGGCTGTCTTTTGCTCCTGGGCCTGTTTAAGGGTCTCTCTTAAGAGAGACAGTAATTGACCTGGAGATTTTAGGTTTTAAGTTTGGGTTGTATTGCTGGAAGCTTATTCCCCGCCCCCACCAAATTATGTTAAAGTATGATTTAAAGAGTGCGGATACTTAGATTAGTTGGGCACTACTTGTTGTGGGTTATTAATATTTATTGATTTATCTTTTAGCTAAGCAGTGGTTATTCCTAAACCATCTTTATACCCAAATCATCACATAGAGACTAGAATTAATTTGATTAACCTAGAGTATAATGCTGGGCAATAGTTACTCCATCCTTAAACTCCAAACCCACATAGTTTCCTACCATTCATATTTCTCACATTATACTTGCTTTTAGTCATATCTTAGGTCCAGTTTGTCCCTCATGCTTCCAAGGTCCTCCCTGACATTCTCTTTTCTCCTTGCTTCCTTCTCCTTCCCTCCAGACTAGATGTCCCACCCTATTCTCCCCATTGCACATCACTGGCTGGTCGTTTTATTGACAACACAGAACAAATGGTGGCATGTTTACACAAACTTGAGACAGGTGATGCTTTGAATAAACATCACAATGCAATGTCTTGATTGACACCAGATAGTGGGGTAGAGATATCAGCATTTGAATGAACAAGGGTAATTATATACATTCCACAAGAATATTATAGAAACAGTTATTAGATAAGCTTGCTTTTAACAAGAAATTACTTTTTGTACATTAAAGCAGAAAAAAATTAATCATCTAATGATATTTAGTAAAAGTTACTGGAAGCCCAAATGATAAAAACATTACCCTACTCAGTAGCTTTTAAGTATATATTGATGGTAGTTATTAGTAACTCAAAAAACAAGAGAGAGGAATTAATGTATTTTAGAAATTTTCCTACCGACAAAATTTGGGATATTTTAACATTTCTAGTTGGGTATAGTGCGGTTATATAAGTAATTCTTATGGCACTATGTGTATGTTTAGAGTTGATTAATTTTCTTATTGACCTTGTCTCTTTTTGATTCAAAGAGAAAAAGCAGAGTCCTTGGGAGAGGTTCCCAGTTTAGGCCAACATTGAGCTAAGTAGTGACATTGCTAGCCATTACTGAGCACTTGCTGTGTGAATTTGGTGAGAGTGTTCGTCTTGTGGTACTCAGGAGTAAACTGAAGGTTGTAGAGAGTGTTTGACTTTCTGAATAACGCAGAGGTCATCAGTGGTAGAGTTAACACTAGGCAAAGATGTCTGTATTCTAGCATCTCTGTCCTGCTGTCCCCAAGAGATAGTACAAAGCAGCAGTTCAGTGAATTGGTTCTTTGATCTTACCATTTTGGTATCAGTTCTTTTGCATTTGATTTGCTTGTAAAACATCATGGAAAATATTCTAATGATAGAGCAAAGGGGTATCCCTTTGTTCTTCTGGGTATCAGTCACCATGTTGATATCAACTACTTGATATCAACTAATGCCTACTGGTTATGAGATGAAACATTTGTTTCCTCTCTTGTTATAAGGACAGCAGTCATTATTGGCTTAATGGCTCATCTTATTCTACTGAGACTTTTCTTTTTTAATTTCAGTTACCCTGCAATAACTACTTTCAAGTTCATTTACATTCATAGGTACCACAGGTGATGACTTTAACATATCATTTTGAGAGATAGTACTGTACTCATGGTCCTAAATTTGACATTTCTGTTACAGTTGGAATATGATAGACTGCAAACAACTCCTTAGGGAAGCATGGAAGGTGGGTGGGATTATTCAACTGAAAAGCACACAGTCCGTCAGCATCTGCAACAATGGCTTTTTTTTTTAAAATCATATATTTTACAAAATGGGTGTATTTTCATGAGTGTGTGGTTACTCTGGTGTTTAAAGGTCCACAAGATGGTATTTTCACCAGTTCTTTCTGATGTGTTGCAATGAAGGGAGAATATCAATTGACACAGCCAGGCTGATGACTCCGTGACAGCTTCTGCAACAATGAGAGAATTACGGACATTAGAAGCACTGCTTTCAGTAGGAGAGCAGCAGCTGTTAGTGAATCAGCACTGCAGCTGCTGTTTTTCTCGGAGCTAGATAAACCCTGACATGGACAAGGTGCTGTCACACAAAGTATACATTCAGACAGGGTATATTTGACACACAGTCATTACCAGTTTGGGAGATGATGTTTTCAATTAAATGTATTTGCGTTGGTTTTATCTTTTTAAAAATCTTATCCAAAACAGTTTTTTTTTTGCCTTTAAATTTAATTTAATATATTAAGGTAAACTATGTTTAAGTAAGTTAATTAATTTTCAATAGCAAATATTTAGTGTAATGTTTAGAATTTAGCTTGTTAAATAACCATCATGCTGGGGAGGATACACCTTTGTAAAAAGTATATTAAAGCATGTTAATTTCTAAATCTGGACTCTAATGACATTAGCGTTTTTTTAAATTTAGCTGAGCCTTGGACGTAGTGTCTGCTGTGATGGTAGTCTGTGCAGCTGCTTGCAGTGGCTGCTTTCACCTTCTCTCTGGTTCTAGAAAGATCACGAGTTAGAAAAGACAAGTTTTTTTTTTTCTTCAAAAATATTTTAATTAGGGTTGTATGTGTCAGTGTGGGGTTTGTTTACAGGAGCGTAATGCTTTGGGGGCCTAGAAGAGGACATTAGATGCCCTGGAGCTGGACTTAGGGTCAGCTGTGAGCCACATGATGTAAGTACTGGGAATTATAAATTGTGTTCTATGCAAGAGCAGTGTAAAGTCTGTTCTTTTAATCTCTGAGACATCTCCTTATCCCTAAGCTTTTGGTCTTTGAGATCATATATATATAATTTTTTTTAAAATCACTAAAACCACAACAAATTATGACAAAAAACACCCTACTCCCAAAACAAAAGCAAAGCCAGACTATACACCTTAGTGAAAATAAGTGTGGAAAATAGAAGTTGCTTTGTTGATGAGCTAAATAAAAGCCTTCAGTGTACTTTTCACAGATGATTCTTACCAGAGGCCATGTTTATCCTTCATTCTTCAAAAGTCCCTTTAAAAATGATTCATAACTGGTAGAGTGGTGTGCCCAGAAGCATGGAGGCAGCAGTGGAACCTGTGAAGCAAGCTTGGAATGTGTGGTCTAAGTTATAAACAGAAAAATGGTCTCAAAAAGCCAAGGGTCAAGTTTGAGTGACCACACAGTAATTGGTCATATTGCTCTGCCCTGGAACACACTGATATGCTTTCCCAGAAACATCAGCTTCCTCTCAGCAGGTTACTGATGTTACAAATGTAGAGATGGAGCATCTGGTCTTAAAATAATGTTAATATAACATTAAATAGAAGATTCTTTGAAAAAAAGATACAGAACCTTATCCAAAGTGACCACTGAGGCAGAATCCATCCGTTGGCTGCTATGAGTTGATGTAGTTATTGCTTCTGTCATTAATTAGTATGGTTTTGTGCTAGGCAGTCCTGGATTCAATTCTTGTTTCTGCTTGGCACTGACTTGTAGAAGTGAAGGTTCTTGAGGCATTTGATACTCTTAGTGATTTCTTACGTCTTATGTAAAGATTCAGTGAGACAAAATTTACAGCTTCAGGAAAGTCAAGGCAATAGCAGTTTCTTGTTTCCTTTCTTCCCAGAAAGGTACTCAGTTTTGTATCTTAGATATTTGTTGTTTCATTTCTTTATGAATAAGCGTGTTCAGGTACAGAGGGTAAACATGCTAGCTTGCATATAACAGTATTGGAGGTATATTTAACATTTTAGCTCAATTAAGTTTATAATTATTTGTGATAATATTTTGTTTTACCTAATAGTTACCTGAATCCATTTGTCTTTTTATTTCCTGGATTCGAGAAGTTACCTAATTTTTTATTTTATTTTTTATTTGTAAAGGTAACTGATAGTAGATCATTTGATTTGTTGACTTCTGAACAACCAATCTGAAGGAAGATAAGATCTTATCATAAAAAGATATTTTACAGCATCCAGCAGACATGTGACATCTACAAACTTATTATACTCAGATGTTACATGGACTATACTATAACTTTAAAAATTTCTACTTTTACTGAAGCTTTGCAGGCAACCATTAAGAAACAGTGAGTGATTCATAGCACATGTGAGCCTGCTACTTTGGTGCTGTGTATTTTTTTTATTCACTTTTTAACTTTTAGTTTTTATATAATTACAGTTTACTCACTTTGTATCCCATCTGTAGGCCCCTCCCTAATCCCCTCCCAATCCCTTCCTCCCTCCCTCATCTCCTCCCATGTCCCTCCCCCAGTCCACTGATAGGGGAGGACCGCCTCTCCTTCCATCTGACTAGTCTATCAGGTCTCATCAGGATGGGCTGCATTGTCTTCCTCTGTGGCCTGGTTAGGCTGCTCCCCCCTCAGGCAGAGGAAATCAAAGAGTGCTGTGTTTTTTATGTGGCACCTCGTGATATCAGGAGAAGGCTTTTCCCATTTGATCTGAGTGGTTTGAAGGTCACATTATAACTCTAAGAACCCAAGAATCACAGGGTCCACACTTGCCATACGCGGCATCTTCCGTTCATGTTCATGCGTCTTCCTTTATGCAATTCAACACAAAAAGAAAGCTTCCTCACTCCCCGCAAGCTAACTTGATGACTTATAGCAGCTGTTGCTTGAGTGCCCTGCATGTGCTCGGACAGGAAAGATCATTTTACGGTGGGCCTTCCCACTCTGGATTCACATGGAAGAAGTAATTCCCAATCATTGTATTAAAATAGAAAACCAACCAAACAAACATCATACTGAAGGGGTGTGAGATCCTAAACATGATCCCATGTGAAGAATTTATAAAACTCAAGTCGAATGCTAAAGCCTAAAAACCACAAGGAAAACTCCACTCCCACCAACGCACACAGAAAGACCGCGTATAATGCCGTCACTGTAGAACAAGGAACAGATTACCACCAGATTTCTCTTCAAAGGAAAGGAAGATCAGTTTCTCATACCAAATGATTTTAGTGTGAATGATTTAAATGAAAATGCAGTGGTTCTAAGAGAAAGTCCTAGAAGCTTACTGAATAGTCCATGAGCAGCTATAGTGTGTGTTTTTCAAGAAAGGAAACAATCTTTACAGTCTGAAGTTCATGGTACAAAGAGAAACAGAAATCTTTGCTCTGATTCCTTCCTGAGATATTCTGTCTTCATTGGGTGGGCTAGTTCAGTGGGGAGAAAGAAGATATTTGGAGGGTACATGGTGTAATCGCCTCTGAAAGTTCTGGAACATTGGTGACTGTCTAGTAGCTGTAATACATCTCACAAATGACAGAAATTCCCAAATTGTTGCCTTTGTTCCTTATCGGAGACAGCTTACTTCCTTCTTGCAAACTTTGCATTATCTTATTAACTTTGAGGCTTAAACGTAAAATCACAAACAATAAAAATCAAGGAGGAGGCTCTGATTTCAGTATGCCATTTCCGAGGTGGTCATCCAGGAAGTAACAGGTAGAAAGCTAAGACCTCTGCTTCCTTTGCCTTTATTCTCTCTCCTTCTCTCCTTCCTCTACTGTGAGGGTTTCTTTCAAAAGAAGAGGTTCAAGTCTCTGTTAGATTCCTGAATTTGAACTTGGCCTGCTCAGAACTTCAATGAATGCTTTTCTATTTCAAGAAATGATTGTTTTAATTTTTTCACCAGATCTTTAGGTGGATTTTAAACATCTGTAGACTAAATGAAATTCCTTTAAATGTCTCTGCTAGCTTGCATTAATACTATTCTGTTTTTAATAATTTTGTGCTTCTATGTAAGAAATGCCTTTATTTTTTTCCTGTCCCATTTTTTGAAGCTTCTTGCTGATTTGTGTGCAAATACTCCGTTATTCAATTTTGGGTAGTACAGGGTATCTTATTCTGACATTCTGTTCTCATTTGTAAACTACATATACTATGAGAAAATGTTGGTCTTCCATTTTCACTTTCCTCCTTCAAGTCCTGGACTCCTGGCTCCAGTTATGTGCTGAGTACCTCCCTTGTCCCTTCTGTCACCTGAACCCAGATAGCCTCAACGTCCCTCTCTTCACTGTCTCTTCTGTCTTTGTTGTTGTTGTTGTTTGTTTCTTCTATTGCCTTAGTTCCTTAGACATTGAACCTGGACATGCTTTTTATGTTTTAGCTCATGCTAACCCTCATCCAGTATCTCATAGGAGTACTTTCCATAAATTTTCCCATTTTAAAAATATTTTTTAAAATATTTTTACCACATATACTTGTGAGGACATGGGTTTGGTACTTAAAATAAAGCCTCAAAATAACAGTGGCATAAACACAGGGTAAAGCTTAGTTTTTCCCTCCAGACAGCTCTGCGAGGTAGTCATGGACGTACCATGACCAGACAGTGTCACAAGTGAGGAAAGTGTCCCAAGTGAGGCACTTCCCACCTTGTATATCCTCATTGCAGAGTCTCTGTCCACCTTGTAATTAATGACTCACCTCCGCGGATTCAGCTCTGTTCGCAAAGAGGAAGAGACAACTGCTTTTCTTTCTCTCAGAGTGTAATGTAGAACTGACTTAGAAATCCTTCTCACAACTCATCCTTAATGAAACAGTCTTTGGGATGACCGCACCTCACAATAGGAGGCAGAGTTGTGTTAAACTTTCTTGTTCTTTAGAGGAATGGTGGACGTGGGGAAGTGGGGATAGAATCACTATCCACAGGGAGCTAGTTTGTCACCTCTTCATTATTCTGATTTTACTGTCTTCACCCTTTGGTGGGTTTTTATTGCTCATTACTGAGATTGCATCTAGAGACTTTTCACTTATGTTTGTGTGTGTTCGCTGTTAATCGACCCATTCCTTCTCTTAAGGAAAAACTAATTTAACATCAAAATTTGTCAAGCTTTGCCAGTGGTCTAAAGCGCACAATCTCTAAAACTCCTTAAGTAGTATCTTAATCTCTCTATTCTCAGCCCTTTTAAAATGTTTATTCTTTCGTTGATGCATTTATTTATTAGCAAGCATGTGTTGCATGCCTTGTGTGTGTCACTCACACCGTCACTAATTTTCCTAAGCTAATTCCTCGGGCTGTAGGTAGAAAGCATAGTTGGGGGATCACATGCCTTGTTGTAACCACTCCCTTTCGGTGCTTGGCATGCTTGAGAGATTAAATACATTTTAAGAGCAGCCCTTTAAAGCTTCTTCAGACAGTTGGAGTGGTTAATTTGCCTTACAGAGCTCAATGGTACTTATCTGACACATTCAAGCTTTCATATTTTTCTATGCTAAACAGCTATTTGTTGTACAAATACTTCGTGAAGGAGCTGTTATTACACTTAGTGTCTCATGGAAATTGTAAAACACTAAAATACTAGCTTAGACCAAATCTTATCCTGTGCCTAGTTGATTATTTGTTCCAAAACAGCTTATTTCAATATCTAATGCTACAACTTGATGTGTGATTACTTTTATAGCAAGACACACCTTTGACTGAGATTGTCTTTTTAAATTTCCATCTACAATTCTAGATGCTATGTGATAGAAACTTATATAACCAACCTGTCATAATTTAGTAGGAAAGCAATAAAATGTGTTTACTATTTTGCTCACTCTAGAGGCAAAAATTACCCTAAGTCTTATTTACTCATGATTTACATATTTATTAAATGAGATTCAGACCTTCACTGCCAAAAAAAAAAGCAGGAAGCTAGTCCTGTGAAAGAAAAGCACCAAAGGGAAAGATAAACACTCAGAATAAATGCTTTTAGCAATGTTATTGCATTTAGCTGTGAAGTGGCTGCTTTTGTTTCATTTCTAGCCTAGTGAGTCAGATCTCTATAATGGCAAATGGCCATTTAGTTCTCTAACTATAACCTTGGTTGGAAAGAGGAACAGTGGCAGGAAGAAAAGAGCTTCAAACTTGTGATATCCAGAGAAGTTCTTTATGTGTGTGTTTTTTACATTGTCCTTCTGCTTATGACTTGATTTAAAATAAAACAGTTTGAAGTCACTGGATGAAGGCTGGAGAGATGGCTCAGCGGTTAAGGGCACTGTCTGCTCTTTCAGAAGTCCTGAGATTAATTCCCAGCAACCACATGTTGTCTCATAACCATCCATACTGGGATCTGATGCTCTCTTCCGGCATGCAGGTGTATATGTAGATAGAGCATTCATATACATAAAAAAACAAATACATCTTTTTAAAAAAGTCACTGGGCAGGATGATAGTCAAGATCTCCAGTAGATCACAATTCTGAAGATGCTTGTTTCTAAGGTTATGGATTTCTGCTGATACATTCACATGTTGATTCTTCTTTTCTTATGAAAAATGAAATTGATCTTGCTGAGGTCACTTGCTCTTTGGCCTTTTGTATCACTTATCTACCAAAGTATGATCAAGTTTGGAAGTAAATGTAATTCCTGCAGAGCCCAATGAGAGGGGTTTAGACCTTGTGTGCTATCTGTATCATGAAAATTATTCATTACGTATTAAAGTTCAGGAAAAGCATATTAGAATTCCATTGTAGCCACTCTTCTATTGCTGTGAAGAGTCACCGTCACCCAGGCAACTTATGAAAAAGAGCTTTTAATTGGTGGCTCTCTTGCAGTTCCAGATGGTGAGTGCAGGGTTCTCTGCAAACACCATAGCCAGCAGAGCTTAAGTCCTGTGTCAGACAAGAAGGAAGTCCTGTTCAGCATGACTCAGTAACTGGTATTGGTTCAAACATCAAGAGTCAGGCACCCGATTGTTTGTTTCGGGCTTAAGCCTATCACAATTTGGAAAAAAAAGTTTCATGGTGATAATTAACCAAATTCCACGGGTATAACAAAGTTTAAGGGATGGTTACATTGAAACACTCTTTGTAGAGTATATACGGCCTCTTCCTTAAAGATGGGTTCTGTAGATGATCTACCGGTTACATCTTAAGGGTCCGGCTGAGGATCTAGTCTGGTCTCGGTCATACAGATAGTGTAAAGGTCACAGGCTACTAACCACCCCAATCCCAGCCTTCTGAGCATAAGAGGGGCTATACCTCTCTCTCTGAAGAGACAGCCTGTGTGTTTAACATTCCTGGTTTCCCTAGTGCTTATCTTTGAGCACCTTGTGCCTCCTACAGGTGAGTCCATGATCATCATCGTAAGGAGCATTATGTTAGCAGGCAGGCAGGCATGGCGTTGAAGCAGCACCTTAGAGTTTGCACCCTTATCCAAAACTCAGAGGAAGAAACAGAGAGAGTGGTATGGCTGGGCTTGGGTTTTTGAGACTTCAAAACCCATCCACAGTCTCACATCTCCTCCAAAATGGCCATGCCACCTAATCCTTCAACAGTTTCAACAACTAGGAACAGTCATACAGATATATGAACCTATGGGGTCATTTTCATTCAAATAACAATAAACACTTATATTATTTCATTTTACATTTATTTTTAAGTGTTTAACATACATTACAATTATAGTTTAGAATATTATTTGTTTATTTTTACATTTATCTTGAAATATTTAACATATTATAATTATAATTTAGTGTATATTAGCCTAGTAGTTTTTATTATTTGTAAAAATAAAATTATATAAGAAATTTTTCCAGTTTTCTTTCTGTTGCTATGACAAATGGCATGACCTTAAATAATTTAAAAGTAAAAACAGTTTACTTTGCTTATAGGTGACATTTTATAATTGAAGGAAGTCAGCACAGGAATTCTAATAGGAATTTGAAGCAGAAAGCAAGGAGGAAGAGCATGCTCTTTGGCTTTCTCTCCAGCATATGTTTAGATAGCCTAGGATCACCTGCCTGGGTTTAGTGCCACCCACAGTGAGCTGGCCTTTTCCATATTGATTAGCAACCAAGGCAGTCCCTATTAGACAAATTCAAAGGGCAATCTGATCAGGACCATCTCTCAACTGAGAGTTTCCTTTTGGATGACTCAAGATTATTTTGTAGTAGGTCAATGCTACAAGGTAGGGATATCCCACCTTTCTTGAAACTCTTTTGGGAATATTAGTACTTTTGCACAAAAATGTTTAATAATAAAGGATGAGTAGAGATACCTTCAGTCTCAACTTTCACTATTTGTATTTATCATATTATCTGCAGATCTGACTTTGATATATGAAGAATCGAAATAATGGGTGTAAAACTATTTTCAACGTCCATTGAAGAAGTATTTTTGGATGTAGCATTAGTCAAAAAAGAAGTCAAGAGGGAAAATAATTGTCTATTCTTACTTCATGTTTTTGTCCAGTCATAGACAAAAGTAGGAGAAAATTTATAACATTAAATTTAATTCTGGAAAGAATGTTAAGTTATAGAGATTTTAATTACCATTTGAAGACACAAATTCAATGCATGGTTATATTTAACTGACTTAGTAGTGGATTCCTGTTTTCATTTTCTTCTGGATCTTTGCCAATGACCACATGCAAATGGTTAAAAAAAAGAAAGTGGGTTATGGAATTTTTTTTCTTTATTTTGGATTTTTAGTGATGTGTACAGATAGTATATAAATGTTTAGGTTTACAAATTTTTATCTTCTTAATACTTTCCATATGACTATTTTACAATTTATTTTTCTCTTTCTCTCCTCACTTCCTTAATTTTGGTTTATAAATATAAGACTCAAGAAGGGAAACTGTTCCTGAGTAAGTGGAACAATAATAAACCATATGAGAAGTTAGGTATAGGAACAAGGCTAAAAATGTCCTCTTTCAATTTGTAAGCTTCTCACAACTGATAAAGTATGCAGTCAGATAGCTGTAAGTCTGAAAATTACCTCATGAATCTCGACATTCAACAAATTATTTATTGCATTTCTCCCAACACCTATGAAATATTGTGCTAGGAATAAGACAAATGAGTCACCATTCATGCCCATAAATGGCTTAAAAAAAAAAAACAACTTAAAACTTGTATGAGAAAAAAGGTAGTCACTGAGAAGAAATTTATAATATTCTACTTAGTCTGAAAGAGATGTGGAAGGATTCTGGGAAGGGGTGTTCAAGTTGACCCAGAATAAATGAATAGATGGTAGCAAGGGTTGAGAGAGAACAGGGTAAAGAGCCTCAGCCATGATGGCAAATATAAAGGCATTACTTGGGTATAACATTAGAGTTTCAGCAATGATGCATACTGGGTTTGAGTGAAAAGCAAGGAGAAATGTAGAATGGAGTTAATTTCTCAGGGCAACTTGTACCAAATAAAGTGGCTTGAGCTTGATTCTGTAGTGATAGGAAGCCAGGAAATGATCAGTCATAGGGTGATCATGAGCAGACTTACTTTAAAACCATCCTTCCCAATATGTAGGTAAAGAATGAATCTTCAGGAAGCAAGCATGCATATAAGAATATAATTTAGGAGATTGAAATGGTTTGGGAAGGGTGAGTGGCACACTGAAGGGACATAAATTATTGCTTTCAGTGGCTAAAGTAAACACTGGCACATCACATGCCTACTGCTTTCCACACTATTTGAGTAAGGTGCTTAAATCAAGAGCCAGGGGCCATTTTTTGAAGAAGAATCCAAAGCATGTAGTTTGTTTTCATAATTGGAAAGAAGATGGTTCGATTCCTTATCTGTGGTTTCCATATCTGTGCTTGGCATTTAGAAACTATGCTTCAGTTTTGGCTACCTTTCTGGCTGCTGTGGACGAATACCTGATAGAAACAGCAACAATTTAGGAGAGGCAAGACTGATTTGGGTCACCAGTTAGAGGAATGCAGTTTATCACAGCAAGAAACCAGGGAAGCTGGGGCCATCAGAGGTAGTGGGAGCTGGATGACACAGCTTCTTATATGTTAATAAAAAAAAAAGAAAGGTAGATGGAACAGGTTCCAGACCATAATCTTAAAACCCACTCCTAGTGGCCTGCTCCCTCTACCTTGGTTCCACCTCCTACATGTTCCACAGCCAGAGATCCACCTATAGCTAGAAACCAAAGGTTCAAAGGCACAAGCCTATAGAAGACATTTCATATCCAACCGAAAATGAGATACATGAGATCACGTCCCCAACATGTGATGTATATCTACGACTTCTCAAAAAATAGAGCAATGGCAAGTATTTTCTTACATGGTCTATCTGTGAATGTAAGTAATAACCATTTGCTGTGATGTATTGTGTCTATGAGATGAATTTTTTTCTCAACTTGCCTTTGATCAGTGCTGATGCAGTAATTATTCTCTAGATTGTGTGGCTGATAATTTTCAATATATCTAGTGTTGGCAGTTTGGTCCCTTTGGATTTTCAACATACAGTATTACTATTAACTCACAGGTTCTAATTTTCCCAAGAAAGCTAGGAAAATCTTTAGTTCAACCCTGCTTTAAAAAGCATAGCCAAAATAGACACACATGGTATGTACTCAGTTATAAGTGGATATTAGACATATAGTATAGGATAATCATACTAAAATCTGTGCACCTAAGGATGCTAATCAAGAAAGAGGACCCTGGGTAAGATGTTCAGTCTTCATTCAGAAAGGCAAAGGAGATGGACAAAGGCAAATGAGGGAGAAAACAGGGAATAGGACAGGAGCCCATCACAGAGGGCCTCTGAAAGGCTTTACCCAGCAGGGTATCAAAACATATGCTGAGATTCATAGCCAAACTTTAGACAGAGAGCAGGGAATCTTATGAAGAAGGGGGAGAAAGACCTGGAGGGGACAGGAGCTCCACAAAGAGCACAACAGAACCAAAAAATCTGGGCACAGGGGTCTTTTCTGAGACTCATACTCCACATAAGGACCATGTATGGAGATAACTTAGAACCCATGCACAGAAGTAGCCCATGGCAGCTCAGGGTCCAAGAGGGTTCCCCAATAATAGGACCAGGGACCACTTCTGACATGAACTCATGGGTTGGCTCTTTGATCACCTCCACCTGAGGTGGGGGCAGCCTACCACTCCACAGAGGAAGACAAAGAAGCCAGTTCTGATGAGACCTGATGGACTATGGTCAGATGGAAAGGGAGCAGGACCTCCCTTATCATTAGACTGGGGGAGGGGTATAGGATAAGAAAAGGGAGGGGATGGGGGAAAGGGCTACAGCTAGTATATAAAGTGAATGAACTATAATTAATGAAAATAAAATAAAATTAAAAGTATTGAAATTTAATTTTTACCTTAATTATTCTTTTTTCTGGTTCTTCAAAGTACGTTTCTTCTTTCTTCCATTTTCAGGACAGAAAGTTTTACAGCTTCAACCTTCACCTGTCTTTGCATAACAGCATATTTTCATCAGAAATTTGTAAGTATCTTTTTATTTTTCTGTACTTAAGTAATTAGAGACTGATCGGGGGAATAAATAGCTCCTCTCTTTGGCCAAATACAGTTATACAATATGAATGGGCATGAAAATTTAGAAGATCTATCACTCTTCAAAAATAGCAACAACATGTTATGAAAGAAACCAAACCCCAATCAAAAATTTCTTACCACATGGATGTACAGCCAGTAAATATTGCATTTATTCTTTGGCCAATTCATCTTTTCTGATGCCATCTTCATTGTGTTTTTCTCCAATGTGTATCTGTGTCTATACATTTTATGAGACTGGTATGTTACCTAATGCTTTAATGAGGTACCTCACATCCTCATATTTTAGAAAGTTTATAACACAAGAAGGAAGAGAAAAAAGACAGGGCATAATAAGACAGGGAAGCATGTTTGTTCATTTAAAAGTCATATGGTTTGTATTTTCCATTTGACAGTTTTAGTCAATTTTTAAAGGCTCATGCTGCGTCTCTCATGGCTAAGGTCTGTTGCATTTCAACACATTTCTTGAGTGTGTGTATTACTGTGGTCAGAATAACTATGTTCAATGGGTCAGTTTATAAACTGGCAATCCCATCCTATTCTACTTAGTCAAAAGTTTAAGGTAAACATGCATTTTGACAGATGTATTACTATGTAAATTTAGAGGAACCTGCGATAGAAAAAACAAACAAAACCATGTCCTAAAAATGTTATCTGCAGTGATAGCATTTTAACCCCTCATTACTTGATAGAAAACTGTAAGTTTAATAAGGCTTGTTTTACTTAGCACGAAAGCCAGCCATGGGTGAATATATACTAAGCTCAAGAGCACAGTTCCAGGGACCATGTTGTAAAGATAGATCAAGAATCAAAGCCACTAGATAGATTCCTCACTGCCTGGGAAATCTGTACAGTAGATTCTGGACTTTACATATTTGTGTTTGAGGGTTGTTGATTACTGCTTAAGATCTTTTCATGATCCAGGTAAATTCTCAAATCACTGTTACTCAGTAGTTAATATTCATTTTATCTTGGGTAATCTGTGGTTGCTATAATGGACTTTACATTTGCAGAGTAGCTAATAAAGCCAGTTAACTGGAATGTGACGTACTTTTACTTGCCTCATCAGATAAGTTCTAGCAAATTGTTCAGTTAAGAGGTGTATTCAACTCTTAAACACCCTGTAGTGATGTGATCTGTTGCCTAGCTCTGTGACATTACTTTTTGCTTTTAATCCATCCACTTTTTAATTTTCTAATTTTGGAAAAAAATACCTGAATCCTCTGATGATGATTCATTTTGACGGTAAAAGGCAGGCTACCATGTTTCCTCCACAGCTAGTAACAGGAACTAAGTGAAATGATGAAACCATACTACATAGAAATGAAATAAGTCTACATTATATCACATTTCCCCATCTTTTCTGTGTCATTTTGTAAACTTTGTGCTTTTATCCAATGATGACTTCCTTAGTAGGCTTGTATAAACTGTTTTATGAGTTAAGTCAGGCTCTGTGGATTTGGTGTGAAAAATGTTTGGGGGTGGATTCTTGGCTGTATTTCTGTTGTTTAAGCAACTAACTGTCTTAGATCCTTGACTGGCAAGTGATCCACGGGCCAGACTTTGAGAAAGATGCCTTTTCCTTTAATGATGATTCTCAAACTATTCGGTCATTTATATTAAAGGAAATGTGGTTTGGGTTTTAACAGATGGGTGTTCCGAGATATCTTCTTTCTGAAATTCTGATTTAGCAGATTGAGTAGGCTTTTAGAGTTTCAAAGCACTGTCTCTGATTTCTGTATTTTGAACCACAGTCTCCCTGTGTCCTCAGTGTTAAGCTAGGGAGCTGTGTGTGTGCCTGGCCTGTGCGGATGAGGTGATATACTTATGCTTGGCAAGTCCAGATCAGGTGGAAGGAGTGAAAAACTTGTGTTGAGATGTCTAATAGAAGCCATGTGTGAGAATCAACTGACTGGGATTCAGGGAGCCTGTAGGGTTTGGATGTAGGTCCTCTGCATATAACTGAGTAGCTTGGTGTTCTTGTGGGATCCCTACTAGTGGGAGCAGGGCTGTCTCTGACTCTTGCCTGATTGTATTCCTCCTTCTGGGTTGCCTTGGTGAGCCTTGATGTGATTAGATGTGCCTGATCTTACTGTAGCTTGTTATGCTGTGTTTGCTTCATATCTGAGGGGAGGCTAGGGCTGGGGAGAGTGGATCTGGGGGCAAGAGAAGGTATGACAAGGGAGACTGGGGGAGGAGAAGGAGGGAAACTGAAGTTGGGACATAATATATGAGAGAATAATTTCTTTTTTAAATCCGGGTTTGAAACCCATTAAATGACAGACTTTCTTTACCATAGGAGAAGACAGAGATTAAAAATCATATTTTACTCCGAACTCCCACTCTCCTCCTATCTTACTAGGCCGACTCTGCCTGTGCCTCTGCCATTTTAGGAACCAGTAACACCGGTCAAACCATTCTCTCTGGTGGTGAACTGGGCTTCTGAGCAGTTTAGCAGTAAGTAGGTAGAAAGACCTCTCTGACTCACCTGCCCATCTGCATTCGGAAAGCCAGTGTCTTCCTTACCAAACCTCACTTAGCAGGGAGAAGGCTTCCAAGGCACAAGAGAGGCAGGCTGTTTGTCCCATGTCCACCTCCACTGCTAACCACCTCCTCCTCCCCATTTCCTCGCCTCACATCTTGTACCCCTTCTCAAAGTCGGCACCCATGCTCCACGCTAAGAAAGAAAACCCAGAAAGAAGACAAGGTTTCAAAAGGGAGGTGAACATCTCTCAGATGAGAGGAACCTTCCAGCTAACCTGTCCTGGGCTTCCTCAACATGAATGGTTTGTCTACATGAGTTAAGACCCCACATGCATTTGTCACACTTAGTCTTCTCAACTTGGGGTAGCTTAGTTTTGTGAACTCCAAAGAAATGGAAGCAGCTTAGACACTTTTTGGGCTTGCCCAAGGTTTTATGTAAGAAGCAGGAGCCAGAAGATCAAATGACAACCCATTGCAAAGCCTATGTGCCTCATGCTTCGTCACTGGCTGACTCCTTTTAGCTCTGCCACATGTAATTCTGTGAAAATAGGTCAAATTGTAAATGCAAATAAGTTGACATTTTATGAATTGTTAAGTGGGACACATGAGCTACCTTGTAAATTAGTCACATCTCTCACTTAGACAATTGCAATGTTCTCTAAACTCTTATATCCTACACATGTGCAGAGGGCAGAGGCCAAACTTGGCTGTTGATCCTTGGCCACTGTCCACATTCTCTTTTGAGGCATGGTCTCTCACTGTCTTGGAACTCAACAGCAAATACCAGGGACCACCTTCATATCTACCTCACCAGCTCTGGGATGGCAAGTGTGTGCCACCATGCCTGGACTTTTTCTTTCTTTTCACATGGGTTTTAGAGATTCAACCTATGTTCTCTTTCTGAGACAGAGTGCTGAGGTCAGGCTACCAAGGAGTTAAATGATAAGTTATCTCTTCAGTCCTTGAAAACTTATTTCTTTATAAGTGTTTGTGTGTGAGAGCATGTGTGTGCATTATATATATGTATGTGTTTATGTGAGTGTGTTCATGTGGCTAAGAGTGCATGTGTGTGCACTTGCCCTAGGATATCAGAGGTTGGTGTTAGGTGTCTGATTTCTACTGCTCTCCACTTTGAGACACAGAGTCTCTTTTTTAATATTGATGTCATCTACTCAAGAAGGTGTGGCTGGCCAGTTCCAACTTCAGGAACCCCACATCTCTCTTCCTCCAGCAGTGGGGTAACAGACTCAGACCCACCTTATGTGCAGGTTCCGAGGAACTCACGTTTTTGTGCAGCAGTCCTTTTACTGGCTAAGTCATCTTCCCAGGCCCTTGGCTCATTTCTGAATCCGTGATTCATCTTTCCAGCCTGTGCCATTTGCTGCAGTCATCGTGACCTTTCTGCAATACAGTTTTGACTGTCCACTGTTTCTTAAAATCCTTCCGTGACTTCCTGTTGCTATTGGTACACACCTACTACATAACAAATCCGAGTGACATGGTTCCTACCACATTGCCCCTTCTTGTGCTGTCTGCTGCCATCTTTCCTGGGCATTGGTTACATTTTTTATATGTGTGTATTTTATGTGTATGAGTGTTTTGCCCACATACATATGTGCTTGCCATGTGCATTCCTTAGTGGGTCAGAAGATAAGGGTGATTGTGAAACACCATGTAGGTGCTGGGAACCAAATTTTAAGTCTTCGGTAAGAATTTCAGCACAAATCTGAGCCAGTCTTCTTACAGGCACGGAATGTGCCATGTTGTTCTCTTCTTATGAAGTTGCTTTTTTTTTTTTTTTTTTTTTACCTCAGCAAGTAATGTTTTTATTCTTTCATTTCAGACTATTGATGATGAGTCTGATGTTTTTTCTTTTTTGTTATAATCATTTATTACAATTTATTCAATTTGTATCCTGGCTGTGGCCCCCTCCCTCATTTCTTCCCATTCCCACTCTCCCTCCCTTTTTTCCCCCTATGCCTTTCCCCTAGTCCACTGATAAAGGAGGTCCTCCTTCCCTTCTATTTGACCCTAGCCTGTCAGGACTCATCAGGACTGGTTGCATTGTCTTCCTCTGTGGCCTGGCAAGGCTGCTTTCCCCCAAACCCCCTCCACCCAGAGGAGGTGATCAGAGAGCCAGCCACTGAGTTCATGCCAGAGAAAGTCCCTACTCCCCTTACTAGGGACCCCAGTTGGAAAATGAGCTGCTGATTGTTTACATCTGAGCTGTGATTTTAGACCTTCTCCATGCATTGTCCTTGGTTGGGTAGCATTCTCTCCAAGGTTCAGTTTTTATGGTTTTGTTAGTCTCTTTTTGGAGCTCCTGTCCTTTCCAGGTCTTTCTATCTTCCCCTTCTTTCAAGAGATTCCCTGTGCTCTGTCCAAAGTTTAGTTATGACAAACCAAGTAATCCAATTAAAAAAATGGGATACAGAGCTAAACAGAAAATTCTTAATAGGGGAATGTTGAATGGCAGAGAAACACTTAAAGAAATGCTCAACATCCTTAGTCATCAGGGAAAGGCAAATCAAAACAATCCTGAGATTTCACCTTACACCATCAGAATGACTAAGATCAAAAACTCAAGTGTCAACACATGCTGGAGAGGATGGAGAAAGGGGAACCCTCCTCTACTGCTGGTGGGAATGTAAACTGGTACAACCACTTTGGAAATCAATCTGACGCTTTCTCAGAAAGGAATAGTACTTCCTCAAGATCCAGCTATACCACTCCTAGGCATATATCCAAATTATGCCCAAGTACACAACAAGGACATTTGTTCAGCCATGTTTGTAGCAGCTCTATTCATAATAGCCAGAACCTGGAAATAACCCAGATGTCCCTCAATGGAGGAATGGATACAGAAATTGTGGTACATTTACACAATGGAATACTACTCAGCTATTAAAAACAAGGAAATCATGAAATTTGCAGGCATATGGTGGAGTCTGACATCAATGCAGAGGTCTTATGCTGTAAGTTTTCCTGAGAAAACTCATTAATCATATAAGGTCTGTGCTGGTGGTTGATTGTGATTACTTTCTATAAAAGCAGTTCTATAACTTTCTATCATGTGCACAGTTGACATTCAACAGAGATTTTCTAAATGAATAAGAAGTGAATAGATAACATATTTGGTCCTTTGTATGGAAAATTATTCTTCAGAATTTCAAAACAAACAAACAAACAAACAAACAAATAAAAGAACTGTCTTTTACTTTGGTAAAACAAAATTAATTTCAGCCATCTAGATTGCTGTCTTTAACACCCAAGTAATATGAAATTTCCCTTGTGTTATATTGAAATGGTATTTTCATCTCTGAAGTCAATGTGCTCAATAAAACTAATTCACACCACATAGGGGTGACTTTTGCTTTAAAAAAAGAACAAATTGAACTAAAACAATTAAATCTTGGTAACAGCAACTATAAAACAATACATCACAATTAAGTGTACCAACAATGGATGGAAATGTAGCATAATTAATTTATAGATGTCACATCATTATTGTACTTGCCAATTAAAGGAAGCTTTTTTTATTCCATCTCCTCTGAAAATAGCTCTGAACATTCAGGATTGAGATATTCAGATTCTCTAGACCCAATGGGAAATGCAGACACTGAGACAGAGATGTTAGAGATAGATGTAAGTAGCTCGAGATAGAAATACAGATTAATACATGGGAAGGGACTTACTAGAGAAACTGTGGAGGTTAACACCACCTTTAGTGGGCCTGTAAACTGAGATCCTGGTCATGCTACATGGCTTAGCCCAAGTCCCCAAATCTCAAATTCATGAAAACTAATGGTGCAATTGTCAGTTGGAAGCTCAAGGCCTGAAAATCCAGGAGGTGCTAGTTGTAGTTCTTAATTCTAAAGGTTGTGAACAGAAGAGATGTGATGCATAAATGAGGGAAAGTAAGAATATATCTGTTCCAGGACACAGAGCATTGCATTTACCTTTCCTCAGCTTGTTGTCATTGAGTTCATGATGGTTTGGATGGTACTCATTCATACGAGTGTATTTTTCCCTACCTAGTCTACTCACACACTTCAGGGAACACTTTCATAGACGTACCTACAATTAATCCTTTAATCACGTATACTAGGTAAGTTGTCTGGAGGGTCAGAACTAAAAAAATTGCATTAGTTGGGTTATGTTATAGGGCTAGCAGTGTCTCCTGCATCCTGGGAAAGCAGAGGACATAGTAGCTTCTTAGGCTGAGAATCTGGATGACTGAGGAATCTAAAGCCAGTCAATGATGACAGCATGAAGGGTCCTCAGTCAGTCACTGGTTGATTCCAAAGGAGGACAAAGAAGCTGGAGCCTGATGTCAGTAGGCTGACAGCATCAGTGTTCTGTAAACCCATTCAGGAGGAAGAAACAAAGGCAGGCATACTTTTTACTGGTATCTTTGTATCTGGGCTGGTTTGTTTTTTTGGAAGGTGCTGTCTGCGTTGAGAGAGGAATTTTTGCAAAGTTATTTTTTGAGAACATTCTCATAGACATGTAGCAGATATGTAAGTGGTTGTAAGTCCAGTTAACTTGTCAATCAAAACTATCTATCACATCAGACTTCTAGGCATTCTTAAAACTAGTCAGCTTATACTGGAAATTATACGTAACAAATGACATTTTATTTTTTTACTTGAGGAATTATTATTTTCAAACATGCAACTACAGGCAGTATAAAATAAAATAAAACTTGGCTAGGGCCTTGGGAAGGATGCCTCAAGAGAAAGTGAGCTCTCTGTGCCCAAAATTGGTTCCTATATAAACAACTGGTTGGACTGAAGAAGAGTACAGAGGAAGATATCCACATATATATCCTGATGTAACAAGTCTAACAAAAATTTGTTTTCCAGTTTAGTTCAGTTTTTAATTTACTATAATGATGATTTTACTTAGTTCTGAAATTGAACTAGTACGTCTCCACAGCTAAATATGCGCCTTGCTACATGTTGTTAAAACCACCAGTTATAAGCTGCCGAGTGAGTGACTCATCGTCTTAGAGGTGGAAACAAATTAATCAGTGCATTCTGGGGAAAGGTGTAGGAGAGAGCGCAAGTTGTAGTGAGAAAGACTTATTGAGTTCAGTTTTGTTCTAATTCAAGCCTCAAACTTGTTAACTTCAATTACCTACAGAGCTAAGAGTACATCGATACCAGACAATCTAAATCAAAAGCTCTGGGGAATACTTGGGACTCTATGTTGATAACAGCTGTCATGAGGGCTACTTCACCCAAACAAATTCGGCACATGCTGCCTCATTCTTCTTCTGGCATAAGATTAATCCTCAGCAAATAGTTTCTTTCTTTCTTTCTTTCTTTCTTTCTTTCTTTCTTTCTTTCTTTCTTTCTTTCTTTCTTTCTTTCCTTCCTTCCTTCCTTCCTTCCTTCCTTCCTTTCTTTCTTTCTTTCTTTTTCTTTCTTTCTTTCTGTCTTTACTCTGGTTCGTTCCTTCCTCTTGTGTTCCCTGTGGCTCTTCCATTAAGATTTCAAAAAGATCTCAGGAAGCGCTAACCTGGTTTAAATTCAGTTTGTCAGGCCTCCAGGCTGGCGCAGGTGGGGTGTAATTTTCTGAGTCCCTGTTTTGTCATCTCCTTTCTACAGTTTAATCAAGAGCAAAGGTGAGAACGTAGCTCTTGGCGGAACAGCGCAAAAGAAAGGAGAGGAATTCATTTACACCGCCTGGCATCAGGAGGTAAAATGTTGATGTGAGCAAAGCTATAAAAAAGGTACCTAAAGCCTGTAAAGTTTGACGTGATGGCTCTTAGGGACAACAGATGGAGCAGAGTGGCTGGTCATTGAGCAGCTATCAACCAAAAAGGATATTTAGGTTGAGGTGAGTGTAGCTGAGAAAAGGCTATCAGATCTCAGTTATAGGTTTCAAAAGGAAATCTCAGGACTCTACAGAGTGTTTTGTGTTTGGTTTGCCTCTTTGTAGAGAAATGACTCAAGGGACTGACTAATAGCCTCCAGGCCCCAGCTGTCAGGTACTGTGAGAGCATCAAACTGTGATTTCCTTTATTACGTTATTTGTGTCTTTTCTCCTTTTCAAGAAAAAAGTCTTTTTGTAAGATGTAAATTATTTTAATGTTCTAATAGAAAACTATATGAAGTACATCAATAATAACTCTAAGATAATATTTGAAAAAAGCTTAAGGTTATTATAAACAAAAGTTTATGATTGGTCTCACACTGTTTTTAACAAATGAGTTCTGTTACCTATTGTGAATGGAAAATAAAGTGGAAGGTAAAATGAATCACCTAGAAATCATGCAATGATTAAATTATAGAGAAGTTTGTACCATAAATTATAGGAATTTTCTATTTATTCTGTGAAAGAAATTTTAATGAATATGGATACATGTATTCCCATAATAAACTATATAATAGTTAATGAGTAGCATAAAAAATGTACATCATATTCAAAATTATACATTATTTTTAAGTGCTATGATTACATTTTTAAGAGTAAATCAAGCTTTAAGATTAAATTCAAATCATATTTTGAACCAGATGAGTGGCTTAAGCAGTATTTGAGGATTAAATATTATGTAGAACAGGGCTTCAAAGATGCCTTAGTGGTTAAGAGTATTTTCTGTTCTTGCAGAGGACCTGAATTCAGTTCCCAGCATCCGCACTAGGCAGTTTGCAACTACTTGCAATTCTAGCTCCAGGATTCTAACAGCTTCTTTTGGCTTTCATGACCATAGCCATGCACACACACACAGACACACACACACACACACACACACACACACACAAAATGAAATGAAATGAAACAGAAATACTATGGAGAATATTTGGGGAAATACTATGGAGAATATTTGGGTCATGGACAATTTTGGTTGAGGAGTTTATGCATGTGAGAGCATGTGACAAATGGCTGTTCTTGGTGGCCTTTTTTTCTCAGTGGCTGTTTTAGGTGGCTTATTTCTAAATTAAGATACTTCTATTTTATTTTAATCTCACCCAAATTTATAAAGGTCAGTGGAGAGTGGATAGAACCTACTGAAATGACAAAAAACCCATGTTTTGGAATCACATGTAAGAAATTTAAATCCTAACATAGGTCACAATTCTTAATGTCTGGAAAACTCAATTTTAGTCTTCTCATGAGTTTTCTTTCTTCCTCTCATGCACACACACACATATTTGTGGTAATGATTATATGAAATAATGCAATAAAGCAATATACAGTTTATAAATGTGTATATAAAGCAACTGACTTGAGAAGAGCTGCTAAATTTGTATGGCTGATAACAATTTAATTATTAACTGAGATTTCTTTACTCCTTAAATCTCCTTTAGTGTTTTGTATGGACATTGTTAGCTGGGAATGATAAGTCTAGAACAAAAGATCACCTAAGTTTCTAACGTTTGTCAGGTGGAAACAAAGAGCCAAAGTTATTTCTGACAACAGACTGGCCTTGACTTTCTGAAATGAGACTGGAGAACTGGGAACAAACCTTAGAGGAGGAAAATGCAATCAGTGACATAGAGTTAGGTTTTATGTTTTTGGGAAGGGAAATGAATCACTTACTACGAGTGGGGGAATTCGTGACATGAGGAGAACTTGCTATGGGGCATTTGCTGAGGTCCCCAGGTCTACAACCCCCCTTGGTTGAACAGCAATGGAAATTTTAATCAGGTTAGACAAGCCAAGAAGAAGAATTACAGCTTAATTCCCAGGGAAAACCTGAGCATGGTAGAGGAGTACTATGACCCTCAGAAGGCAGAGAAGTAATGGGGACCAGAAACTTCTGAGGTTAAATGGCACCTCAGAGTTTCCAGGCTCTCATAGGAGTGTGACAGAGACACCGAAATGATTCAAGCATCAAAAAGGTTTCAAGAATCAATAACAGTGGTTTAAAAAAACCTTAGGCTCCAAATATCCTGGGTGGACCAGAGGATGAAGCTACGAGTATTTCAACTCAGTGTTAGGGTTACACTTGAAAGAACAAATGTAGAATGTGTGCGCAGAATAGAGTAAGTTGCACCCCACTGAGGGTTGGTGTGAACAAAGGGCGCCATGAGCCTGATGCCTTTTCCCTTTCTATCCTCCAGGTTCTTTTTCTAGGGAGAAAGAAAAGTGGAATTAGTAATGTGGAGTGGTGTCTTAATTTATTCACACCGTTGGTAGGAAAAGCCAAATGCCACCTGACACAGAAGACATAAAGTTGAGGGCAGTTAATTCATCAGGGACATTAAAGTGACAGCATGGGGATGGGAATGGGCATGGGAAGAACACTGTACATGTACAGGGCCACACGCTGACCACACTTCAGAATCTAATGAATAGCAGAGTAACTGAATGCATTTTATATATATATAAAAGTACGCAGGTGCCATTGTAGAGGAATGGATGTGATTGATTTGCTTGAGCAATTATGCAAGCAGGCAGAGAATGGAAACCTGCTGATGCAGGGTTTCCAAAAAACTGCATTCAGTCCTTTTGATAAGGACATGTGTCTGACGCAGAAACTATCTATAGCAACAGTAGTAAGGGAGGGAACTTGTTGCTGGGCCACTTGCAAAATGTGATATCAGATAGTCAGCCTTAAATTTTGGCCTAATGCAACAATTCATGTCTGATGTCAGTTTAAAGTGGGTTGTTTTGTTTTGCTTTTGTTTTTGTTTGCTTGCTTGCTTGGTTGGTTTTGTTTTGTTGTGTTTTGAGATAAGGTTTTACCATGTTACCCTGGATGGTCTGGAACTTACTATATGGAACATGAAAGATTCAAACTTGTTGCAATCCTGCTGCATGTGCCTCCTGAGTTATGTGACTATAGACATGCACTACTGTACCTAGTGGAAAACAGTTTATAACTAGATGATAGCCAACGCCTTTAAGGTTGAACAAAAGCATCCACCTGACAAAGAAAAGACTCAGCAGCTTGAGATGACAATAAAAAACCATCAAATTTACTACATGTCCTCTTGTCCAGCTCATAATGGCAACTTAGGGACCTACGTGATACAGATGTAGAACTCATTATCTCCTGACACTAGTCAATCCTTGTGATGAGAATGATACTTTGCAGGGGTTGGAGGTGTCACTTTTTCTTTTGTGTTTTAAATGGGGATCTTTTGGAGAGATCATTAGGTTTCTTCTTCACACTGGCTGTCTTCCAGGCCGAGTCTTCTCTCAGTCTTTATGCGAGGCTGAATTCTCACTACCTGTCTTCTTCAAGCTCCTAAGCCTGAGTATCCCAACTCACATGATTTTTCAGGTTGCTATTGCTGTCTAGGACTCCTAGTCACAGGAGTATCCTGTTGGGGCCTAAGTTGTGGTGTAAAACTACTAGGAGAAATATGTTAACCTGATTCATTGATTCTTACCTTGAGTTTCTGTAAGACAAGAAATCCCCCAATGCTTTTCGCTTAAAGGAGAAACTCTTGGTATAATGGTTTACAAGTTTGCAAAAGCATTTACAGGGGGCCAATAGCCAGGTCACCCAGTGCTAAGGTAAATACGCGCAGTGTGCCCCGTGGCTCTATCCTTTGTTAGAAATGTTTTGGCTAGAAAAAAAAAACTCTCCATGAAGATACATTATGTATAATAGAAATATTACTACTGCATTCACCCAGCTCCTCAAAAGAAATTTATATTGTTATATTGTCAAGAACAATGTGAAATGGGTGAACAAACATTCATGGTGAAACCATGAACATCATAGTATCTGGCAAAGGTAGATGGAAAATAAAGAGAGAAAGAGAGAGAGAGAGAGAGATATCACTCCTCCTGGGAAGAGAATTTGTCAAAATGTTCAGATGTGATTTCATTCATTCTCTATCTAGGATCCAAGTAGATATGCCAAGCTAATGTAGTACTTGAGCTTCAGTGACCCAGGGCAAGTGGGTACTGGATGCTTTTGAGAACGCACCCAAGGGCTGTGAGGTACTATTCCAAGAGTCTATACTAATTTCACTCTCAGTGTCTCTACTGGAATATAGTACAAGGTCAGTAAAGGCATTTTTTTTTCACTAGAATTCCAAGAGCAATTTTTGACCACCATAGGCAACCCAGAGACTGGCAGTATGAGATGAAGTGGTCGGTGACTCTGTAGGTACTTAATGGGGTAGGCAATATGCACAGATTATCCAGTTTTGGTCTTGGAAGGATTCCTTTCAACACAGACCAGCTTTTAGTAATATTAATATTCCTAAATTGAGTATGTTGGTTCCAGACCTTAAAGAAGCATGATATATTTTGTCTTATTTACTTTTTTATTGCTGTGATGAAGCACACGGCCAACACAACTTATAAAAGAAAACATTTAATGGGTCTTATGATTCTACAGGTTTGAGTCCATGGTGGCAAGTAATGGACATGGCCATCAGGAACTGCTGAGAGCTCACATCTTGGTCTCAAAACAGAAAGCAGAGAGTGCACACTGAGTGTGTCTTCAGCAAGCATTTTGAGTTTTAAAACCCAACTCCCCTGGACAACTTCTTCCAACAAGGCCACACCTCCTAATCCTTCTCAAACAGTTCTACCAACTAGGGACCAAGTATTCAAACATAAGAACATATGGGGGCCATTATTGTTCAAACCATCACAGATGTTGAACTTGTATTCATCTTGTGGTTGTTGAGGATGTCAGTAATCTATTCCTCAACAGTGTCAGGAATGGCATGGCATATCGGTTAACGAGTGGCTTTCAAGTATTTAATAATAAATATAATACAATAAAATAAATAAAAACATAATTATATACTATATATATACATATAATTTTTATAAGCACTGGCCTATAGGGAATGTGTGTAGTGGCATTGCTGCTTCTGGATCCCAAGTAGCCCAGTGTAGGTAAAAGCAACTGTGACCAAGAAACTGTTGAAACATGTGGCAAATCCATCATATTAGTAAGAGAAATAGTAAAATATTTATAAGTTGTTGATTGGATGGAGTCAGAATTTCTAATTTTTGGGTTGTTAGAGGTTTGGGCCTTTATGGAATGGAACCATATGTTAAGATGCAGAAAAACCCACTGTACAACGTCATACCACGTCCCATTCCCCAAGATTTAAGAACAGGCCAAATAAGTCCACTTGGGCTAAAATGAAGAATCGGTCAGGATAATTGCTCCTTCAGTGATCAGCTGTTATATAATAAGTTTTTATCCCACAAGACACTATTTTAAATTAAACGAGCTATGTTAATTATGTTAACATGGGGTGAGGGTGGGAAAATTGGGATTTCTCATTCTTTCAGATAAATTGTGCCTAAGATTTTATTTAATTTCCATTGTTCAGAATGTTTATGCCTACCATGTGATATTTTAAGGCAGTGTGTGCTATATTATCATAGAGAATTTGGGTAAGATGGTAGTTCTGATGACTAAGGCAATATTAAGTTGTTCTCTATTTTTATGCTTACTTATTTACCTAAATCTACAGGAAGTAATATGTTCAAATTTAGTAAGCACGTCAGATTTACCTGCTAGTGGCCAATTTGTTTGTTTATTTCAAGGTCAGGTTTCCCTATGTAGCCCTGGCTGTCCTGTAACTCGCTTTGTAGACCAGGCTGCCTCAAATTCAGAGATCTAGCTGCCTCTGCTTCCTGAGCATTGGGATTAAAGGCATATGCCGCCACAATCTGGCTAAACAGTTATTATTATTATTTTTTATTTTATGTGTATATATGTCTAGTTTGAGGATATTCTATCCCCTGGAACAGGAATTACATACAGTTGTGAGTTTCCATGTAGATGATGGGAATTAAATAGGGGCCTCTGGAACAGCAGCCAGTGCTCTTAACTGCTGAGCCATCTCTCCAGGCCCCCTTAGAACTCTTTAAAGCCATGTTGATTTACCAGTTGATACATTTCAGCAGACACCACTGTAAACTCTAAACCTATATTGGAGAGGCACAAAAGTAGATCAGAGTCCTTTTACGTTTGACTTACAAATTCTTTCAGTTAAGTTTTGGATTTCCAGCTAGGTCAATTTGTGCAGTTTTGTTCCAGTTTGTCTTGGTGGTTTCCTCTCTCTGTATTTGGATTTTTAATCTTTATCTTTTTCAAAAAAATTTTTTGTGGAGGTTGTGAGCAAAGGATATATTTGGCAGAGGTGGTGGGGAGGGTCCCCTTCACATTTTTCATGTATGTAAGTTTCTTCCTGAGGTGTCAGTATCTTCTGGATTATAACATTTACAGGAAATAGCTGTAATCACGGCAATAGTTGACTTGTACGTCTGACGACAATGGGTTTGGATTAACATCCGCACCAGGTGCCACAAGGATGTCAAGGGTGTGTCCTGCAGGATGCGTTGGATGTTTTCCTTCAACCCCGTGGATGTGGACCCATGGTGTGCAGGGAAAAGGTGCTAGATCTGCATCTCAGACTTAATAAGCCGTCCCCAGCAACAGCCCTACATTTTCTATTACATGGGTAAACTCTCCTCTGTTTTCTTTTTCACGCCCTTTTTTAATGAAAAAACAAACAAACAAAACAAACAAACAAAAACAAAACAAACAAACAAAAACAAACAAACAAACAAAACTCTGTGGGAATATTTTGAGTTTCTATCCAGGCGATGTTTCAGACTTGAACTTCTGTGTCTACATAACTATCTGTAGCACAGACTTTTGGTGCAGCTGTGGTGAAATGTTCAGGAACTTGTTGGCCTGCATTCTAAGTGTCTGCCTCTTCTTCCAGGGAGTCCTCATTGTCTTTCTGGAATAGAGGTCCATCTCCAACAAAGTCATCTGTCTGTTGCTTGCATGGGGTCTTGGGCTTGTGATTGCAGAATTAGGTTTTTTTGGTGTGCTTTTAGGCAATACTGCTGAGCCCAGGACATGTTGGCAATGGGTTTTGCATCCCAAGATTGGTTGAGTGCCAAATGCTCCTTCCTCTCCCTACCCCCTTTTTGTTTTCATCAGCACCTGGGCCACAAGCCACCATGGATGGGAACCCTGATGCCCTTGTGGGTCAAAAGAACACAAGCGACAGCAGCAAGGGAGGCGACAGCCCGGGAGCCCAGCAAGGTCACTACCCCTGCATGAACAACTACTGGAATGCCACACTTAATTCTCTGCAGGATGGTGGTCTCCTTCCTTTTCATAGACCATATGAAGGGTTGTCCCTTGGCCTGTCCCTTGTATGTACAACTACAAACAATATCTATATTGTAACCTTGAGCAACCCATGGCAGTCATGAGGGATAGACACAGTGACCAGAGAACCTGAAGCTTAGTATGCATGGCTGAAGTTCTACTTGGTCAAGGCACTGCCCTTCTCACTGCCCTTAGAAGAGCAAGCTTCTGGACCACCTATCAAAGAAACTTAACCAGATACCACGTGACATCAGGGTATGATTAACAATATTCATCTTGGAGACACGGGCTTAAAAGTACAGAAAGAGACAGTAATGTTTGGCAGAGACAACATGCTGTCATACGGTCAACAGCTCAGAGTTCTCAGAAATAAGAGGTTCTGTTTCAGCTTTTGACATTTCTCAGAACCATTTAGCTAACAGCAATTACTTTATACTGTCTAGATATTCTTTAGATATCGATGTTTGGAAGGCTATGTAGTTTGGGACGCCAGTAGTTCATATTCTTTACTATCCACCCTATTGGTGAGGCAGAGAACCCCTTTCTGGAGACCTGGCAGTGGCCTCTGGACATATGAGATCCACATAAGTTTGGGATCACACATGGCCACAGTACAAGACCGAGAACACTACAGGCCATGCAAAGACTTGGTGAATGACCAAGAACTGTGAACAGTAATGAGAGGATGCTGTCCATGTGTTTGGAAAGAGGATAGGGTTTGCCTTGTGCTAACTAGGAGCTAAAGTCTATTTCCTAGGGATAAGCAGGAATGGTGCCTGCTCCCTGCAACAAGAATGGTTTAACTAGGATTTCACTGTGGAAGCAGAATAGAAACAAACAAACAAACAAACAAAAATTGCCAGTAAGTAAACAAGGCCCTCACCATTTACCAGAGGTTGGGTAGCACACACATAAAAATAGCACACCTTAATTTTAGTGCCATAAGCTACATGAAGGATTGTATCCTGTAGAAGGTCATGAATTATCTGAAAATGTGCATAGAGAAGACATTTTAATGACAAAGTGAATGGTATTGTTTTGAGCTAAAGACTATGAAGGAAAATGAAGACCTGTGGTTTAAAATAAGTACTGTTAAAGAATAATGCATTTACATAATTGAACATCTGCCTATGTGCAAATGTGTGGCCAAATGAAAGGGAAACTTTGCTAGTATTTGGATGGATGTGATCGAATTGAAAGTCAGAACTAACTTTTTTAGAATTATGGATTACTTAATGACCAAATAAGCAAACCCCAAATACACTAACCAAGAGAAACAAGTGCATGGTATTTTTAGTGTTATTTATTTATATTTTTTTAAAATAAAACATTTTAAAAACTCTTTTAAGTGATAGCTATGTTGGCAAATAAGCATGAGTTTTTTTTTTCATAAGCACAGAAGAATGAAAGATTACAAAGATCAAGGTGAGTATTAAACAGTGCCTTTTTCCCCTCTCTCTTTCTTTTTCTTTCTTTCTTTCTTCTTTCTTTCTCTGTATGTGTGTGTCTCTCTCTCCCAACTCTTAAATAAACTTGTTTATTCTATTCTCATTTCAAATCTAAGAACCAGGATGAATGATTGTTGCTCCAATGCATGTCTGAGCTCAATGACAGAGAAAAACTAATGTTGTAAGTCAAAGACAGGCAGAGAGATCAAGTTCTCCCTTTCTCCATCTCTCGTAGGTTGGATGAAGCCTTCCCTTCCTGAGAAAGCTAATGTGCTTTACTCAGTCCATTGTTATACATCAGACTCTTCCACAACCTTTCTTCCAGTCATATCCAGGCTAATGCTTTGCCATCATGAGAGCACCTAGTAGCCTAGTCAATATCATATGAAATTAGTCACGGCAATTGTCAAACATCTTAATTGCCAACATAGAGTGGAGTGAGATGCTATTGTGAGGTGCTTGGTCAAGTTCAACTTGGAAGAATCATACCCATCAGAAGGAGAGTAAAAATAGATATTTTTTAATGTACAGATATCAGCTGTCTCCATAAACTTTTAAAGTTTATGCTGTAAGGGAAAAGATGAACTATTTCAGAGGCTAAAACATACAATAAACAATATTATGAAAATTACCATGTTTTATGGATATAAATGATCTCCATAAATAGATACACATATTATATATTTAGATTATAATGTCAAGTTATAAGCAATCTGATTTTATGTAGTTGAACTACATGTGTGTGATTAGAAAAATTCCCACAAGCTTTGAATTGTTGAATAAGGTGTAGGTATACACAATGCAGTTCATTCAACTTGTCTTAATGAAAGTATTTATAATGCAAAAATCTACTAGACAAAAACTGCATATGACACTATTTATAGCATACTCATTGAATTTTTACATGAATATTATAGGCAGTATTTGCTGTTTATATACTATTTTCTAATAAGTCATCAATTTTGATAGTTTAAGGCTTTAGTTTTGTTCTAAGTATGAAGCTATTTTTGGTCATTGCATTTGGAAATGGTAGGATTTATGGTAGCTTACTGAAAAAAATCATTATTCTTTCTAATAGCCTTGTAATGGCTCTCAGTGACATCAGTCTCTATTTCCAGAGAATACTTCTCATACTCATCTTTCCTATGTGACTGGAAGGTTTTCATGGCTCCCCAGTGCCCAATGGAAAAGATGCATGAATGCATTTTAATGTAATTTGTTTCTTTGTAATATGAAGTGAATTAGCTTAATTATAGTTAAAAGGATGCCCAGCTCATTATTAACAATCTGTTTGTTAGGCTTTTCCATCTTTAATGGAGACTTACCTTTTACACATGGGTGTTGCTAGTGTGTATATTACAATTTTTAGTCTCCTTGTCATTGTTTCCTCACAATCTGGCCCTGAGCAAAGCACTCTGTAGATGACCAGGAAGACAAGGGAGGAAGAAGACAAGCTGCGGTAGTAATTGCTCCCGGAGGGATGAATGAAGGAATTGGGGGGTGGGGTGGATGGATTCTGGTCTTTCCTCTGTCACTTGTCAGAATATCACTTGATACTTTCTTTAAAATGGGCTTAGTGTTAATAATACTACATTAACACAGGATCACACAGGAAAATTTTCATTGAAAAGCTTAAAAACTGTGCATGTTTAACATGATTTTGTCAGTTTTCCTATTATAAAAACCCTCTGTGTATATATGTAACAACAATTTAAAAAAAGCCATACATTTGAGAAAGCGTGAGGGGGTGTATATGAGTAGGTAGGAAAAGGAAGGGAATAAATGATATGATTATATTATAATTTCGAAACCTAAAATAGTATTATTTAAAAAAAATTCATCCCTATAGAAAGTTTGGGAAAAAAATGAAGCTCAAAGGGAAAAACAGAAATCACAGCTAATAACTCTACCCATGCAGGTAGATTTCAATAGATTTCTCTTAGTGTTGCCTCCTTACACATTTTTAATGCAATAGAATCCCACAAGTTACAAAATTATTCTCTCACTTGCTTTTTATTTATTATTTAAAGATTTATTTATTTATTTTTTATTTATTACATATGCAGTGTTCTTCCTGCTCACCAGCAGAGGGTAGCAAATCTCATTATAGGTGGTTATGAGCTACCATGTGGTTGCCGGGAATTGAACTCAGAATGTCTGGAAGAGAGTAGCCTGTGCTCTTAACCTCTGAGCCATCTCTCCATCCCTCACTTGCTTTTAAAAACACATTTTGGGTATTATTTTCATGAACTCATTGTACTTATATAACAAAAATATAGTGACATTTTATTTACAAAATATATTGTTCAAGTTAAATAAGTCCATTTAAGTCCATTTTTTCATTTGTTTAACTTGATTATAGGTTAATATAACCATTATGTTTTGAAAAAAAAATTGAAGAGATGCCTTTTTTTCTTATTTGCTAATTGGTTGAAATTTTTTTGTTTTGTTTTTAATCTATGACCTAAAAAAATCTCTTCTAAATGCTTAAACATTTGCTACCATGATTTTGATTATTTTTTCCTTGATCAAACACTAAAATGTCTTCTCTTACTGTGAAAACAAAAAAAGTGGAGATTGAGGGTGCAATGGAAATTATATTCATTCACAGAGGGAGTCAGAGACATTCCAAGGAATTTTTCATTAAATGAAAAAAATAACATACATTACTAGAAAATTAAAAATTATATATATATATATATATATATATATATATATATATATAATATGTGTGTGTATACCTATATATAATAACTACATGTCAGTTTATTTATCCAGGTCACTTTTATGAACAATTTCAATCTTCAGTCATGTCTCTTACCCTTGCACTTGGTTTGGGGTTGTGTCTATTTAAATTAGAATATATGTTAGAAGCTATCAAGTGTTGAGTAAGCACGGGGATCAAGAATTGGGGGGAGATGATCACATTGTGACTGCGAGCTTTCTTTGTCCTACTTTGTAACTGTAACATTACTCGGACTAAATATCTTTCGAGCATCATGAAACAATTGTGTTCCAGGATATTTGATCACATTGTGAACCCCAAGATTGTGTTCTGGAAGAACATGTCTCTAGTTGCGGTATGGCTCTGCCCTAGCACACACCTTTAATCCAAGAATTTTCTGCAGAATTAAATAGGTCAAGACACGGAACCAGGTGACAGGAAGTGAATGTATGAAAAAACAACAGAGAGTGAGAGGAAGTCTGGAGGACAGATAGAGAGACACACGGGAAGTAGAAGGGCGGGACTTTCAGTCTGAGCGGTTGTTGGGACATGGCAGAGTGCAAAAAAGGGCTTACTCCTTCTGGGACATCGGCTGAGTAGGAAGGTAGCTGGGTGCTTTCTCTGCCCTTCTGAGCTTGTAGGCTTTCACCCCAGTGTCTGGTTCCTGAGTCTTTATTGGTAAAAATCGAACATTTGGGATTTTGTTTAAAAACAACACAATTGGAGATTTGGACCCACTTTAACTTCTGAAGACAACGTTAAAACAGTTTACTGCTGAAAGAATATTTAAAACAAACAAACAAAAAACGCCTTTAGGGAGAGACTCCCTCATTGGGAGGGATTAAGAAAGTGTGGTTTTCTGTGAAAAAGAAATTTTCTGGTTCAGATGTTGTAGAAAGTAGCCATCTTAGATGGAAGTGTTATGTGTATGAGAGTGCCGGACATACAAATTTTTAGTGTGACTTTTATTGAACACCAACTCAAGAGGAATGTCTCAGAGGTAACTGTTGTGTCTTTACACCCCAGGTCATAGGCTGTCCCTAGAGATTTACCCACAGAGCCGCTTAAGAAGACCACTGGTATCCATAATAATATTCTATCATGGCCTTGACAAATGAATATAAGTGATAGCTAAACACATTTTATTTACGTAGTTACTAACCAGGAACACTTAGAGCCTTTGGTTGCTCCAGTCCAAGACAATAAAATAGCTTATATTAATCCTACTTTATTATTAATAGTAGTAATTTAGTCAGCAGAGAACGCCAAAGATTTGGGAGAAATCAAATGGCTATAGGAAAAAAAAATTCAGGATTCAGTTTCAGGGATATATGCTTCTAGATAATCAGACTTTCAATTTCTCTATGTGGGCTACTTAAATGAAAGGACCGTATCTGAGGCAGGTATGACAATGCAGTTCACTAGTGTGTACTTAAGAACTCATGTCAGTGTTCAAAGGTGTGTGTTGAAGTCCTCATTTGAAATGGTTTTCTGTCAAATAGAAACAAATCCGAGTTACTTTATGGAGGCTGTGAATAAGACCCTTTTAGTACAAAGAGTTGGGTTGACCAAATGGAAGACAGGATGTTGAAATCAGAAAGTTTCTTATAAGCTATACCGACATATCATAAATATAATGTGCCATCATGTGATATGTAAGTATAAAGTAGGTTGTGTTGATGGACTTAAAAATAGCTCAGGAAGTTAAACGTATCAATTCTTAAATTTGTTGTTTTCATGGATATGGTACATAGTGCATTACCTAATTTGCATCACACTGCAGCACTTTTCCTTTTGAAGATGAATGTGTGTGTGTATGTACCATATAAAAATATTCTAAAATGAAAGTATGTGAGCTAAAGTGTTCACACTTGAATTACATCCCTCTGTGGTGGTAGAGCACTTGCTTTACAGCTTTTGTCTGTGATGTTTCCCTCATAGTTATCTTAGGCTAAGGAAAGCATCCAGAGGACAAAGGTTTGATGTCTTCCTGGCTGATAATAAAATCTCAATAAACGGGACTCTGTTGAAACAATGGAACTGGCTTAAAGTGTCAGCATTTGCATATGTACAAAGGACAGCTGATAACTGTATGCTTTTGACTTTAGGTCAGTAAATTTGTCTAGTTTAATATTAATGAATCCCTTCCAGACAGGGCTTGTGTCAGAGCACGGAGTTATTGAATGAATGCCTGCCTGAGGATAAAAATTGATAGAGGTTTTGCTTTAATTATGACTCTGCAAATGATAACTAATGCTACCCACACACATAAAGCCCTCCTTTTTCTAGCTTATGGCCCTCATGCAGAGCTATTTGACTGTGTTAGCATGACAATCTCCACTTTGTGGTTGATAACTGAACTTATAGTCTTACTTTTTTATCTTATTCTTTAGAATGGTGGCAGTAAACTTTACTGCCTGCTGGCTCACACTTGCTGTAGGTATCAGCTTCTGAGTCACATTTGTTTAGTGAATTTATTAAACAGCCTCTCACCGGGTTTTACACAAATCAGAGGAATGCAAAACATTGCTAGTGTGACCATGTCGTCATATTAACTTCCTCTTTCCTGTCTACTGATGTCTTCATCCACTGTCATTTGACATTTTTAAGCTGTCTCAATAGCAGAGAGGCCGATCCACTTGAGGTGAGTACAAGAAAGTCCTAAGAATTCTAAAATAGTATCATTTCCCAACAAGTGCAGGCTGTGAGCTTTGGATGTCTTTGTTCCTATTTTGAAGTATGAGGGTATTTTGTGTCCAGAAGCAATTAGAAAAGAAAAAGGATGAGTTAGAGAAGATGGAACAGCGCAGACTAACCACCATTAGCTTACTCCTGATCTGAACTTCCACTGGAATGTTCTGATCCCTGTGGAGCCATCCCCACTTCCGGTGTGGGAAGAACCTTTTCCTTGGCTCACCTGGTGGAGCCGCTCAGAATGTGGTCCTTATGAGTCACCAGCCATGGTTGGAAATTCCTGAATCGGTGTCTCTAACTGAACAGCAACTCAGGTTTGAATTTTTTTTCTTTCTTTTCTTTGTTTTTTTTTTTGTGTTTTTTTTTTTTTTAATTTCTTTGTCTTCTTTCTTTCATGAGAATGTTTCCTTTTAATCCTTGCTAAATCCTTTCAATTTGGATCTCTTAGAAAGAGAAGTGGGCTGCCAAAATAACAGAAGTTGTAAAACAAGAGGATTTGCGCTGCTGTGGTTTATAGCTACAAAGAATAGGACTCGTCTGAGGAAGAAGTGAAAGTGTCAGTCTGTGTTCTGGATGTTGCCCAACACATACAACACACAGAAAGACATAAATACGATGTATGCAGGCATATACACACACTACACACACACACACCAAATCAAGCATACTGTGTGTAGCTCTACTTTCTCTACAGCACTGTGAGTAGGAAAAGATCAAGTTTTGAAAGGAAAGCAGACTTTTTTTTTTTTTTAGGAGAACTTTGGGGCATAACGAATTTTTTCCCCCAGAGGCACTTGGAGGATTCTTTGATTTGCTGAATATATATTTTTTTCTTTTTAAATATTTTGATTAATCTGAATTTTTTCACTTTGTATCCCAGCTATAGCCCACTCCATCATTCCCTCCTAGTCCTACCCTTCTTCCCTATTCTCCTCCTTTACTCCTCCCCCAGGCCACTGATAGGGGAGGTCCTCCTCCCCTTCCATATGACCCTAGCCTATCAGATCTCATCAGGACTGGCTGCATTGTCTTCTTCTGTAGCCTGGTAAGGCTGCTCCTCCATCAGGGGGAGGTGATCAAAGAACCAGCCACTGAGTTCATGTCAGAGACACCTCCTGTTCCCCTTAGTAGGAAACCCACTTGGACACTGAGCTGCCATGGGCTACATCTGTGCAGGGGTTCTAGGTTATCTGTATACGTGGTCCTTGTTTGGAGTATCAATCTCAGAAAAGACCACTTTGCCCAGATTTTTTGGTTCTGTTGCTCTTCTTGTAGAGCTCCTGTCCTCTCCAGGTCTTATTATCTCCCCCTTCTTTCATAAGATTCCCTGTACTCTGGCCAGAAGTTGGCTATGAGTCTCAGCATCTGCTCCAATATCCTGCTGGGTAGACCCTTTCAGAGACCATCTGTGGTAGGCTCCTGTCCTGTTCCCTGTTTTCTCCCTCTTCCGATGTCCATCCATTTATCTTTCTGAGTGAGGATTAATCATCTCACCCAGGGGCCTCCTTCTTGCTTAGCTTCTTTAGGTGTACAGATTTTATTATGTTTATACTATATTATATATTTAACAGCCACTCATAAGTGAATATGTAACATGTTTGTCTTTCTGCTTCTGGGTTACCTCACTCAGCATGATCTTTTCTAGTTCCCACCATTTGCAAATTTCATGATTTCTTTGTTTTTAATTGCTGAGTAGTATTCCATTGTGTAAAAGTACCACAATTTCTGTATCCATACCTCAGTTGAGGGACATCTAGGTTGTTTCCAGATTCTGGCTATTACAAATAAAGCTGCTATAAACATGTTTGAGCAAATGTCTTTTTTGTGTACTTGAGCATCTTTTGGATATATGTCTAGGAATGGTATAGCTGGGTCTTGAGGTAGCACTACTTCTAATGTCTGAGAAAGCACCAGATTGATTTCCAAAGTGGTTGTACAAGTTTACATTCTCACCAGCAATGGAGGAGGGCTCCCCTTTCTCCATATCCTCTCCACATCCTCTCTAGCATGTATTGTCACTTGAGTTTTTTATTTTAGCCATTCTGGTGAGAGTAAGGTAAAATCTCAGGGTCATTTTGATTTGCATTTCTCTGATGACTAAGGACATTGAGCATTTCTTTAAATGTTTCTCTGCCATTCAGTATTCTTCTATTGAGAATTCTCTGTTTAGCTCTGTACCCCATTTTTAATTGGATTACTTTATTAGTTGCTTTTTAACTTCTTGAGTTCCTTATGTATTCTGGATTAGCCTTCTGTCAGATATAGGGCTGGTGAAGATCCTTTCCCAGTCTGTAGGCTGTTGTTTTCTTCTGACAACTGTGTCCTTTGCTTTACAGAAGCTTTTCAGTTTCATGAGGTCCCGTTTATTGATTGTTCATCTTAGAACATGTGCTGTTGGTGCTGTTGGTTCAGGAAGATGTCTCCTGTGCCAATGAGTTCAAGCCTCTTCCCCACTCTTTCTTTTAACAGATTTAGTGTGTCTAGTTTTATGTTGAGGTCTTTAATCCACCTGGACTAGTTTTGTGCAGGGTGATAAATATGGATCTATTTACATTTTCCTACATGTAGATATCCAGTTAGACCAGCACCATTTATTGAAGATGCTGTCTCTTTTTCCATTGTGTAGTTTTGACATCTTTGTCAAAAATCAAGTATCTGTAAGTGTGTGGGTTTATTTCTGGGTCTTCTATTTGATTCCATTGATCCACCATTCTGTTTCTATGCCAGTACCATGCAGTTTTTATTGCCATTGCTCTGTTGTACATCTTGAGGTCAGGGATGGAGATACCTCCAGACAATCTGTTGTTGTACAGTATTGTTTTAACAATTCTCAGTTTTTTATTTTTCCTTATGAAATTGAGACTTACTCTTTCAAGTTCTGTAAAGAATTGTGTTGGTATTTTGATGGGAACTGCATTGAATCTGTAGATTGCTTTTGGTAAGATGGACATTTTCACTATGTTAATCCTACCAAACCATGAGCATGGGAGATCTTTCCATCTTCTGATATTTTATTCAGTTTCTTTCTTCAGAGACTTAAGGTATTTTTCATACAAGTCTTTCACTTGCTTGGTTCGAGTCACACCAAACAACTTTATGCCATTAGTGGCTATTGTGAAGGGTGTTATTTCCCTAATTCTTTCTCAGCCCTTTTGTCTTTCGTATATTGGAGGGCTGCTGATTTTTTTTTTTTTTTTTTTTTTTTTTAGTTAATTTTGTATCCAGCCACTTTGCTGAAGGTGTTAATCAGCTGAAGGAGTTCTCTGGTAGAATTTTTGGGGTCACTCATGTATACTACCACATCATCTGCAAATATGATACTTTGACTTCTTTCTGATTCATATCCCCTTTCTCTCCTTTAGTTATCTTATTGCTCTAGCTAGGACTTCAAGTAGTATGTTGTCACTGGCCTGCAGTGACACCTGAATACCCCCTGAGTGAGGGCTGGGGGAACAAGGGTAGGGTGACACAAAGAAGGACACCAAGTGTAGGTTCTGATCAAGGTGTCACTTTAATAATAGTAAAACCAACATTTCTATAGCAGAAAAGTACAAGCAGTTTCTCACGCAGCTTGGCCAAAACATACGAGGGCTCACTCAAGGTTACACAGAACCTGCTGTCTGGTTACCATGGTTGCATGGAATTGATTTTCTAATTCTCAGAGTCAGAGCCCTCTGCTGTAGAATTGCTAGGGTCAGTCTCTGAGACACCAAGCTTTCGATTAGAATGAGGGCCACGAGGCCGAATTCCACTGCTGAGATGCGCACCTCAGTCTTCCATTAACTCCAAATGGGCTGCAACAGTATGTTGAAGAGATACGGAGAGAGTGGGCAGCCTTGCCTTGTCCCTGATTTCAGTGGGATCGATCGATTTAAGTTTCTCTCTGTTTAGTTTGATGTTGGCTATAGGCTTGCTGTGTATTGTCTTTACTATGTATAGGTATGGGGCATGACATATTTAATTTTATTCTCCGTGGTAGCTGAAAGGAGCAGAAGGAAGAATGATTGCAATGTAAAAAAGAATGCTATCTGAACTTAGAAAAAAGTTTGACAAATTAGTTTTATGTTGACTTAAGTTTGGGAAGTGGCAATGAATTTGAGGAGGACTTTTAAGAGATTGTCCTGTAGAGTTATTTATGGGCTGTATGTATTGGGTAAGTCTTTCTGGCAGAGAATTGAAAGCATGGTGTGGTCCATTAAGGGGAGTTCTCTATGCCTAAACCATCATACACATAGCTAAGCTTCCTGGACCATGTACTGTAGTATTTGTCATCCTCCACGTCAGTTCATACTGTTGTCGTAAAGAGTCCTGTTTTGAAATGATAAGTACTGTAGTGCTGGAAAGGTGTTCCGACTTATGTATGACTTCATCTGGAAGATTATTGGGGGATAAAATTTAGTTTGGATTTGAATATTACGTACTTAATTGCTTAAAATTTTTCTATGCTAGAACAACTTCATCATGCTGGTGAATATGTGTTGAGAATTTGTTATTGCAAGCAAGAATCTGGGCATTAAAAATGTAAAGTAAAATTTTATTTATTTTTGTCTTTACTAGAGATGTAGGGATGGCACAAATGGAGGAATTTCAAAGGGGCATATCTCCAAGTAAAAAATGTAATTTTTTATGCATTCACATACTTCTAAGCTCTAGCCTAAATGGTGTTGTCATTTGGCTAAATAGATGTGTTAAAGCATTTGTATATTTTTGTATTATAAATTATTTATTTTTGTTTTTTTAAATGAATTTATTCCTTTATTTATTTAACATCCTGACTACAGTCCCCCCCTCCCCTCTCAGCCCTTCCCTCAACATCTCCTCTCCTCACCACATCCACTCCTCCTCTCTTTGTCTTCAGAAAAGAGGAGGCCTCCCAGGGATACCAACCCATCATGGCATATCAAGTGGCAGTAAGATTCGGTGCATCTCTCCCTCTTCTGTCTGCCTGTCCCTCTGATTCTCTGTCTCCTTTCCCACTCTGTATTCTCTCCTCTAAGCTCTCCCACTGTCTCAGTTTCCCCTTTCCCACAATAAAACTCTTTGTAAACAGAAACACACACACACACACACACAGTCTAGGCACTTCTTTTCTTATTGAAGCTAGAAGAGGCAACCCAGTAGGGTAAAGGGTCCCAAAGTCAGGCAACAAAGTCCAAGAGAGCCCCTGCTCCCCCTTTAGGAGTCCCACATGAAGACCCAGCTGCACAACTGGTACATATGTGCAGAGGACCTAGGCCAGTCCGTGGTTGGCAGGTCAGTCAATGTGGGCCCCTGTGGGTACAGGTTATTTGATGTTGTAAGTTATCTTGTGGTGTCCTTGACCTCTCTGACTCTTACAATCTGCTCTCCCTCTCTACCTCAGGATTCCCCAGGCTCTACCTACTGTTTGGGTGTGGGTCTCTGCATCTGTATCCATCAGTTGCTGAGTGAAGCCTCTCTGATGATGGTTATGCTAGGCTCATGTCTGCAAGTATAGCAGGCTATCATTAACAGAATCAGCGGTGGGCTTCCTCCCATAGCATGGGTCTCACACTGGGACCATCATAGTTTGGCCCTTTCCTCAATATATTCCCCCGTCTTTATCCTAGCACAGGACAAATTGTAGTTGAAGGTTTTGTGGTTGGGTTGGTGCCCCAGTTCTTCCATTGTAAGTCTTGCCTGATCACAGGAGATGGCTGGTTCAGGCTCTATTTTCTAACATTAGGACTTGAGGTTAATAAAGGTAGCTGGAGGGAACAGACTGCATCTCATCCTAGCACAGTCTAGTTCCTCTTTGTGGCTTGTGGGCTGGTATAGTCCTGGCGTGGGATTGCATGGAAAAATATCTGATTTGTTGGGTCCCAAAGAGGCAACTATTCTGCTTCTTTCACTATGTTTGAAGAAGAAACATATACAAATCAGCCAAATAAGGCTCTCTACCAACAGACAACTGCAGAAACACTAGCATAAATTATGAAGATACTGAGAGCTAGAGAGAGAAATAGACAAAGCCTTGCCTCTCCTCTCTTCTCCTCCTCTCCTTCTCTTTTTCTCCTCCTTCCCTCCCTTCCCTTTTCCTGTCTCCTTCCTTCCCCCTCCCCTCTTCTCTTCTCTTTCCCTTTGAACAATGTTTATTGCTGAAGATTATTGGGGAATAAAATTTAGTTTGGATTTGAATATTACATACTTAATTGCTTAAAATTTTTCTATGGTAGAACAACTTCATCATGCTGGTGAATATGTGTTGAGAATTTGTTATTGCAAGCAAGAGTCTAAGCTTCACACATACTAAGCCTGAATTCTCTGACTGAGCTAAATCCTTAGCACCTAGGGTACAGCTGAGATCTTTGCTTTTAGAGAAGAAAAACATCAAAACATACCTTTTTAGAATTCTTTTTTTTATTTTTTATTTTTAAATTCTAGGTGTATTTTCATTTCCCCCAGACAGGCTGACTCATACCACCCGTCTAAGAACTAAGTTAGCAAGAAATTTATTTGAAGTGTTATGCATAGTGGTTTCACTATGGGGAGTGGCGTGACAGAGAGGGATGAAGAAATGAAAGAAAATATCAGCCTGCTTATATTCTCAGCTTCAAGTAAAGATATCTGAGGACAGGCTAGTGTGAGAAAGACAATGCACTGCTCAGTCTATAGGCAGAGAAACTGTAGTATCTATTTGTTGCTGCACTTTCAACAAAGAAACACTATTTCTTTAGCATTCTAAGTCTACTGGGAGTTTAGTTATTATGCCTGTATGCACGCGAACACTATGGTGTGTATATATCATACTCTGTGTGTGAGTGTGTGTGTAAATCTAGTACTCTTTTTAACTTGAACATCTTACTATCTTCATTTGTGCTTATGTTTTACTCTCCATATTTTGGAGATTTCAAAGAGTGTGTGCATACATGATTGTATTATGGTCTTTTGTTAAAAACTATATTTTCAAATGATATTAAGTATTTCCAGGGCAAAACAAATGGCACTACCTCACTGGGAATATAGGGCTTTGATAAAGTCTCCTAAGATGCAAATGGCTCCAGCTCCTGAAAGCAGCACAGCTGACAAATCATAACTCAACCTGAGCCCTCTGTTAATTCTGAAAATGTGACTCAGCCACCTTGGTCAGCAAACATTTGTGTAATTAGTTTTTTAAGCTTGGAATGTTAAAATGCCTAGAAGCTTATCTCAGATTTATTTCTGTTGGTTGTATTACCTCATCTTCCTATGAATTTTGTTTTTAAATGTCACAACGTATTTAAACAAAGAGCAATTATCTTTGCACATATACAATTTCTTACAAAATATAAAAAATACTGCTGTTTAGGAAAACAAAGATAAATAAAATGACTACTTAGAGAAGGGAGGAACATTCCCTTCATGATTCGCTGTTTATTCATATGCTCAAAATATTATTGTAACACCCTTTCTGTGCTGAGTTGTCTGCTGACTCATAATTGGTCTTGCTTTAATCTTTCCACACTAAAAAGTAACGTATGTTAAGTTTCACACATTACAATGTATCAAAGGAATTAAAAACTGGCTAACATGGTTCTTGTTCTATCTGCAGTTTCCAAATAGGTCTTTATACAAAATTGAGATGACTTTATATTCATTATTTTTCTTTTTGTTCCCATAATATAAATATTACTTTTACATTTCAAAAACATTCTATAGGCATGCTTCTGTCAATAGAGCTGACACTTTCTCCTTAACCTAGTATTACAAAATTAATAGCAGAATGTATGTTGTTTATTCATATAATTTTCATGATGGGCTTTTTCAATTATGTCCATGCTGAAGAAAGACTATTGCCAGAGAATATAAAGATCCTGATATACAGCCAGAATCAAGGGCCCTACAAACTCTTTGTAAGCCATCAACACACTGGACCAGAAAGATAGAGAACTTTTTACCACAGAATGCTCCACAGAGATAATGATCTGGCCTGGCAGTGGCAGATATCTTGGTCAGCCTCAGCACCAGGCTCTGAAGGAGCTAGATGGAATTGTGGACTGAGAAAGAGCAGAGCAAAGCTGCAGAGGAAGCAGGCTGGTTGCAGACTCTCTCAGGCTGGCCAGCTCTGACCTCATCTTATGCAGTAAGATTCTCATTACTGAGTGTAGCTGCCACACTTTCAGATAGTTTTGGGATGTTTTTGTTTAGAAAATTGCAGTGTGCTGTAACAAATGTAAAGGTAAAAGGAATAACTTTCTAAATAGCAAGAAGTTAACTCAGGGCCCAGAATTGTGCCTCCACATTGACTGGTGTAACACTTTTTTAGAAGCTGTCTTTTAATATTAAAACTGTGATTTGTATGCAATGTACAAAATGTAAACAGAATTACAGGTTTCCTTTTGATAGAAGATAAAAACAAACTTTTAACTTTTATTACCTTGTTAAGAAATGTACCCTTTTATTTAACATACACAACATTTGAATATTTAAAATGTGTTTAATATTTTATATACCTTATTATCTTCAGCTTTAAAGCTGTGTCCATAGACAATCAAGCATGAAATCAGGGTCTGGTCAACTAAGTCATTCATAATGTGTTTGCAGCTACAGGTAGAGATCGTTTGGTAGATAAGCATTTGAACATGGCCATCATGTCAGAGGCAATGTTAACTGCCTGGGGATAGAATTGGCGCCCGAGGACCAGCTCTGATTTCAAGATGGTATCACTCACTTCTTCCCAAGCTATAAAGAAGAAATTTTAATAGAAATCAGTTCTTGATGGGTAGTTGTTTTCACAAACTACCAAATATTTAAGAAAAAGAATGCCTGTGTCTGTCTCATACTCTTTCATGCACATGCACGCACCCCCCCCACACACAAACACACCCTCACACACAGACACATGGTGGGTGGCAGAGGAAATTTTTAAACAGGGAGAATTCCCTATTCAAAGCCAATAAAGAACAGATCAAAAAGGAGGCAAACATGCAGCTAGCTGCATATGTCACCAGGATTTTAGAATTCTTCTTAATAAATTTTGATTTCAGGGTTAACTGGAATATTGCATCTAGCAAATGTTAGCTCAGTGATGGTGTGACTTTAAGTCAGCCATTGGACCTCTCCGCCCAGTGGCTACATCCACAAAATGGGACCATACCCCATTACCTTATAGAATTATATAGTTCAAGTGAGATGATACACACGAAATGCCTATGGATATTATTGAAGAAATACTGGTCTCTCTGTTAGAAAAATTCAAGCGCTCTATAGCAGGAAGCTGTGTCTTGTTGGGATTAAAGAGAATATGCAGGAGGGAGGTAAAATAAAATGTAGTAAGAGAGGAGCAATGATGCAAGAAATCACTCATCTGTTGTTTTTACAGGAGCAGAGAGATGTTTCCCCATTCTCTCTCTAGTTTTCCACATAGGTAATTCTGTGAATCAGACAGGCCAATTTTCATACCTGATTTGTAGAAGTGAAACTGTGACATAAATTTAAATGAATTTCCCACTGTCACCTCTCAAGTCTGTAATCAAGTGGATTGTTTTGGACTAATAGTTTGGTGTTCATTATACTTCTCCAAACCATCAATGCCAGACACTTGGCAAATCTCAAACAGTTGAAAATCTAATCCCCAAATTGGCTAAAAGAATACCTGCTAGGACAGTCATGGAAGGCCTCTTTTGGGGCCCTTTGGGACTGCCACCACACTCCTGAGGAACACATGGAGGCACAGCATGAATTCTTACCTGTGGTGAGCACGAGCCAAAGTGTACACACTCTGATTTGATTGTTAGCATTTTCTGAATGGAAGTTGATTGTCTAAGGAGAGCTGTTCCTTCAACTACAATGAGAATGCTGGCGAGGTTTCTTCAAAGGAGTTTACTATGTCATAGACACAAAGATGATTAAGTCCGTCCTTTGGACACTGGGCACGCATTCCATGTTCTGAGATAATCTGTCAGAAAGCGTACACCTCCTGTTGTCCCTCTGAGTAAAAAAATCCTGCAGATGGATATACATATATATATATATGCATATACACACATATACATATATACATTCATACAAATATACATAAATACACATATACATATGTACATATACATACATATATGTATGAATGCTGAGGTATATATGTATATATAAATATACATAAATTTATATATACTTATATTTACCTCAGCATTCTCAAGGCCTTGCTGGAAGCTGACACATAATGCGTACTTAGTAAATGCCTTCTGCCTTCAGCTTCCGAGTTACAGTTCAACATCAATACTTAGGAAAATTTTATAAGAAAAACAAATTCTATGACAGGGTCAGTTTAGGTTTTTGCAGAATATCTAATAACTGCTGCATCCCGTACAGCAAGTGAAGTTTTAAGTTTTGTGAGAGCAGGACCATTACTAGAAAGATAAGGGACGATGTGGAAGTTGCAGCGATGACTGTGCTCACTCAAATGCAAGGAAAGCATTGCCTAGCATAAACATGAGTCCACAGAAATCTTCATCTGCATTAGGACCAATGAAGTCACAGCTGTGGAGGGAAAAGCCTCAGATAGAAAGTAGAATTTATTTGTAAAGAGTAAGCAAAAGCGCTTGGTTTATTCCCCACAATTACAGTGATTTGGTTTTAGCTCAAAGAAGTACCACAGACACACACTCCAGGAGTGGCCACACAGTTTGCTTTCATTGCTTTCCAAGCCCTGGTTTGGCTGATTCATCCGTAGAAAAGCAGAACAAAAGTCCAGGCCTACTACACCCTCAAGCGTTCAAGTGGCGCTTTGGGATCTGAGGTTATTTATAGCAATCTGGTTCACAGAAGTACTTCCTGCCCTATTCAGCAAATGTTCACGTGGGCATCCCAGAGCCAAGGCGCGCACACTGTGTGTGCCACCCGAGATCAGATCTTCAAGCCTGTAGTGGTTTTGATCTAGCCATCCGTCTCTGACCCTTTATTACTGAACGGGATCTCTCTCTCTCTCTCTCTTTTTAATGTACACATTCTATCTATAGGTTCTGTGATGAAGACAGATTCATTGACTATGACTGACGTGCAATCTGTGATCGACAGCTTCGCAGCTTCAGGAAGGGCCGGCCGCCGCAATGCCTTACCCGACATTCAGAGTTCAATGGCAGCTGGTGGATCCTCAGAGCTTCCCATCAAGCTGGAGTCAGTGTCCGTGAAGGAAGGTAACACTCCTCGTCTTCTAAATAAAACCCTTGGCGTGTCCCTCCCTCTTTCGAATCTTTTTCTCTGGAGCAGCCTTTTAACTCTAGTTGTAAGTGATCTCTTTTCTTCTTGACTAGTGGCTTTCTGGCTAAGTCGGTTTCTATGCCTTTCTTAAACTAGGTGATTTCAGCTTTATGTCCTAAGGGTGAACATAGAAACTGGTGTTCTGTCTGTTAGATGTGTGCATGTTCCTATGTTAGGTGGGCTCAATCTCCAGCACAAAGTTAATTAATCAGGAGCTGATTATTGTGCCTCACGACTAGTTCCCCGTCTGTCTTAATCTACCACTTAAGAGTCTGAGTAGTTAATACAGAAGACAATGAGCCTTCTGCCAAAGCGGAGGATGAATCCGGTCACAGAGCATCTTTTCTTATTTCTATCCTTGCTATTTTGCCAGCCTTTCAATTTTATGACTGCTAAATGCTAGGGACTCCCACAAGCAGGGCGAGATGTAAACTTGAGATGTAGGAGCGTGTAGTCCAACAGGAGTGCTAGACTTTCAATGAATAAACATACAGGCTAACAATGATATGCTTCATCAGAAAACAGACACGCGGTGCTCTGTAGAGAGCCCCGAGTGACTACATTAGGATGGAAATCGGGGAAGCCATCGGTGAAATCAGAATAACTCTTACTAGGCTGAGGCAGGAAGACTGCTGTGAGGTTGGCGCTATCCTGGGGTACATAGTGAGTCTCTGGACAGCCTGGGCTACAGTGTAAGACTATCTCAAACAAAAGCAGCATAGTGACAACAGCAGTTGGTACACCAGTGCAGACAGGGAACACTCCACCCTTCAGTGTAGAGTTTCAGGAGGTCAGTGCCTACTGAGAGAGAATCTGTTACTTCCAGAGAGAAATTCTCTTGTAAGTTGTCCAGTTCCTAGGGGTCCTCCCTGAAAACATGAGAAAAGCCCAGTGTTATGCTTAACGACATGGTACTTTTTAATTTACATACACACACATGCACACTCACACAAACATTGTGGAGCTGGGGATTGAATTTTGGGCCTCGGGTATGCTAGGCAAGTACTTTTCTACCGAGCTGCACCCCAGCCTACTTCCTCCTATCCAGTTTTTCTAAGTACAGATGATTTTTACCATTATCATCACATTTGTCATAAGATTAGATCCATATTAATATTATGTCTCAATTAATCCAAGACAAATATCTTTTTAAAGAAGGAGAGAGAAAAAGCTTGGCTAACCTATGACAAGTAAAAAAGGATGGTTTCAAGTTGGATAGAAAGAATGGAGAAAGGTGGGTGGGTTAGGGCTATGTCTAATATGAAGAAAAAAAATGGGTTATAACCTCTAAAATAACTGAGTTCAATGTGACAGCATCTACACAGACAAAGACTAGCTTGACATGAGGACATTTTGAGGATTGATGTGTAAAGATTTTGTTTTCTTCCATATCCTGTTAGAGATCTTTATCAAAGATATACACTTTAAATAGTTAAGCATGTACTTTCAAAATATATTTCATGCTATAGGTGAAATGTCCCAATATCTTTCTATCTTTCTATCTTCTTTCTCTGGAACCTAGAACCCACAGGCATGTACTGCTAGGCAAGTGCTTTATTGCTTAACTGAATCTTCAAAACCTGAAATAGTCCCATTTCTGGTAAGCCTCATGAACAGAGTATCTTTTCGGTATATATGGAAGAACAGAATGTAAGAAAGAGAAGGATCCCAGGGAGACCACTGTTGTGTCATAATAGTTGCTCAGAGTTAAGTCCTAAGAATTGTGAGACACCCTGGAACTCACAAAACAAAGAGATGACAATGACCAGCTCTAAGACCCTTAACCAGCTTTCTTAGCAGATGTGTCATGGAGATTCTCCTGAATTTAATGTATTGCCAGAAAAAGTATGTCATAGTCAAGGAAGTTTAGAAAATGCCGGTAGACACATAATTAGCCTTTTATATGCCTTAGAACAACTTTGAACAAGGATTTCAGAGAACCTTGTTATAAAGCCATTCTACTTTGTGTTTGTAACACTGAAAGGATGGGGAATTCATCAGTTCCTGCCTGCATTATTCAGGATTCTCTAGAGGCACAGGGCTTGCACACACGCGTGCACACACACATAATGGCAATCCCCTGCAGATGAAAATTTAATTTTCTTCAAAGAAGTCTCACTAGGGAAACTGCACCCAGTTGCAGGCGGCAGGGCTAGCAGCAGATGGCCAACAGAAAGTGACTCAAAGGTAGCTCTGGAGGTTCCTTGTCTCATAATGTCATGTCAGGGCTTTCTTTTTAAATTTAATTTTTAATTTTTGTATTTTCTTTTACTGGAATGTCATATGCACATGTACATTATATATAATATATAATAAAGATGATATTCTTTCAAAATTTGAGAATTTCATACATGAGTAGAATATATTTTGATTCATTCAACTCCTCCCCTATCTGCCCCCACTTTTTTCTCACAACTTCACGTGCTCTTAAAAAGCAAAAACAGAAACAAAATTCACTGAGTCTTCCTGGTGCTGCCTTTACGTGCATTGGGTGTAGGGTTTCTTCTGAAAGATGAGACACATCCCCGAGGAAAACTAACTCACTCTCCCTCCCCACAGCCCATCATTGCCTGTAGGTCCTCAGAGAGGGTGGACAGTTCATAGTCTCATCAGTAATCCTCAGCAGGTGTTATTCTGTTCGTCTTTTCTATTAGCAGTTTCTAGCTGGATTTTGAGAAAGTCAATTAAGAAGCCTCCATACTACTATCTCATTGGACCAAGTATGACCAATAATACAATTTGTAGAATAATTTGCTTCTTTGACTTACAGAAGAAGCCAATATTCTCTAGGATGTGACTATCTCCAGATCTAACAGTTCTTCCCAGAAGGCTCTTTTGTGGGGTCGATTGCTCAGAACCAGTGGTGGCAAAATGATTGCAGGAATAACTCAGTGGTTTGTATTTCATAACGCCTGACAACACTATGGATGTGCTTTTCCACCAAATATGTTTTCCGAATTTCTTTCCACGAACATTCACTAAACATCTGCCATGTTCTTTCAAAGAGCAACTGGCTATAACTATGACCCAGATGCCTTCATGACCCCAAGTCAGCTTGCAGCTGCTACCTATTTCTCTGGTTTTGATTCACAGATAAGCACCAGGAGAATGTGTTGCTTTTTTTTTCTACTCATTTTCTTTTTTCCATCCTTCCTCTAGCCCTAGTAATACTCCATGCCATTTCACCTATCTGTGACATTGTCTTTCCTATAGTTGTTGGTGCATTGTTAGCCCTTCCTAGCATGACCTTTCAGGATGCTTCCATGATTGATGATTGCTTCCTCTCTTACACAGTTTTCCTTTGCTTTCCAGGACACTTTGCTCCCCTGGTTTTCTTTTCTCCTCACCGACTCTATCTTCTTTTGTTTTGTTTTGTTTTGTTTCTGTCCTCACTCTCTTAAAGTTTGTATTCTTTCACTTGCTTGGTTAAGGTTAGTCCCAACATATTTTATATTATTTGAGGCTATCATGAAAGGTGTTACCTACATGATTTCTTTCTCAGTCTGCTTGTCATTTGTATACAGGAAGACTACTGATTTTTTTTTTGAGTTAAGTTTGTATTCAGCCACTCTGCTGAAAGTGTTTATCAGCTGTAAGATCTTCCATGTTCCCACCAGACTATCCTATCAGGCACTGCTTTTTAATGTTCTAGGGCTTCTGTCTAGCCTGTAGCTCAAAACTCTTCCTCCACAAAGCTGGTTGGAAAGGCCTACGAAGCACAGGACAAGTTTTATCACAGCAGGTCTGTTCTTGGTAGCAGTCTTCTGAAGTTTCTTGTTGCTGTGACCAAATGCCTGAGGAAATCAAATTAAGGAGGATGGGTTTATGTTGGTTCACTGTGGGAAAAGATGTACAGGATGGACCAAGGGTGTGGCGGATCATAGCTGGAAGACAAGAAGGACTGGGGGGTGGCTGTTCCCATTGCCTTGGCAGTCAAGAACTAGAGAAAAATGAATGCTGCTGCTCAACTGGCTTACTTTTTTATTCAGTCTAAAATTTTACAAAGTGGGATACTGTCCATCCTCAAGGTCAGCCTTCCTCATGAGTTCAGCTTCTCTGGAGTCACTCTTACACTCTTACATGTTCAGAGATGTATCTCCTAGGTAATTCTAAATTGACTCAAATTGACAGTGAAGATTAACTTTCATGGATCTCAGGCTGGGAGTCCCTGAAGTTTGCTCTCATATAAAAGTCTTCCTGGCTGACATCATTACTAGGGTACCTAACAGTAATATCAAATTTAATGGGCATAAAAAAAAAAACTTTGGAATTTCCTTCTGAAACTTGCTCTTCCTGCATCTTTTCAATCTTAGTGAGTAGCTAGTTCACAGCTCCATTTGCTGAAACCAAGAACGTTGGCTCATTCTAGTTTCCCTTTTGTTTTTCAAATTCTGGGTCTCATCCTTTAGCAGATACCGTTGGCTATACTTTCAAAGTTGGGCCATAAAAATGCCATTTTCCCACCCATTACATATAGTCTCAGTGTGTCATCGATATCATCTCGTGCTTTTTCTCTTCTCTTTCCCTCTTGCATATTGCTGCCTTTGACTTTGCTATTGTCTCATTTAGAATTATTTTCTCCATGTGATATGAATAGCACATGACCTCCCCTTTTTTATTAATATTTTTATTTTTAAATAATTTTATACATTCACTTGTATCCCAGCTGTAGCCCACTCCCTCTTTCCCTCCCAATCCTCCCCTCTCTCCCTCATCTCCTCCCTGCCCCCTTCCGAGTCCACTGAGAGGGGGTGTTCTCTCCTTCCGTCTGGCCCTAGCTTTTCAGGTATCTTCAGGACGGTTGCAATGTCCTTATCTGTGGCCTAGCAAGGCTGCTCCTCCCTCAGGGGAGAGAGGAAGCTCATGAGTTCATGTCAGAAACAGTTCCTGTCCCCCTTACTAGGGAACCCACTTGGATACTGAGCTACCATGGGCTATGTCTGAGGAGGGGTTGTACGTTATATCCATGCATGGTCCTTGGTTAGATAAACCGTCTCATAGAAGAACCCTGTGCTCAGATATATTTGGACCTTGTGGAGCTCCCTGTCCCCTCTAGGATATACTAATTCTTCCTTCCTTCATATGATTCCATACCCTCTGCCAAAGGCTTGGTTATGGGTCTCAGCATCTTCTTTGATAAACTGCTAGGTAGAGTCTTTCAGGTGCCTTCTGTGGTAGGCTACTGTCCTGTTACTTGTTTTCTCTTATTTCCAATGTCCATCCCCTTTGTCTTTCTAGATGAGGATTGATTATCTTACCCCTGGACCTCTTTCTTGTTTAACATCTTTAGTTGTGCATATTTTAGTATGTTTATCCTATCTTATAGGTCTATATAAGTGAGGATATACCATGTGTGTTTTTTTGCTTTGGGGATACCTCACTCAGGTTGATTTTTTCTAGATCCCACCATTTGCCTGCAAAATTCATGATTTCCTTGTTTTTAATTGCTGAGTAGTATTCCATTGTGTAAAAATACCACAATTTCTGTATCCATTCCTCCATTGATAGACATCTGGGTTGTTTCCAGGTTCTGGCTATTATGAATAAGGCTGCTACAAACATGGTTGAACAAATGTCCTAGTTGTGTACTTGAACATCTTTTAGATATATGCCTAGGAGTGGTATAGCTGGATCTTGAGGAAGCGCTATTCCTAGTTGTCTGAGAAAGCGCCAGATTGATTTCCATAGTGGTTGTACGAGTTGACATTCCCCAGCAATGGAAGAGGGTTCCCCTTTCTCCACAGCCTCTCTAGCATGTAATAACTCTTGAGTTTTTTATCTTAGCCATTCTGATGGGTGTAAGGTGAAATCTCAGGGTCATTTTGATTTGCATCTCTCTGATGGCTAGGGATATTGAACATCTCCTTATGTGTTTCTCTGCCATTCTATATTCTTCTACAGAGAATTCTGTGTTTAGCTCCATACCCATTTTTTAATTGGGTTACTTGGATTATTGCCTTTTAACTTCTTTAGTTCTTTATATATTCCAGATATCAGCCCTCTTTCAGATTTTGGGTTGGTGAAGATCCTTTCCCAATCTGTAGGCTGTTTCTAATGACAGTGTCTTTTGCTTTACAGAAGCTTTTCAGTTTCATGAGGTCCCATTTATTGATTGCTGCTCTTAGGGCCTGTGCTGATAGTGTTCTGTTCAGGAAGTTGTCTCCTGTGCCAATGAGTTCTAGGCTCTTTCCCACTTCTGGTTTTATATTGAGGTCTTGGATCCTCTTGGACTTTAGTTTTGTGCAGGGTGATAAATATGGATCTAGTTTCTTTCTTTCTTTCTTTTTTTTTTTTTTTTGCATGAAGACATCCAGTTGGACCAGCACCATTTGTTGAAGATGCTGTCTTTTTTCCATCGAATGGTTTTGGCTTCTTTGTCAAAAATCAAGTATTCATAGGTGTGTGGGTTTATTTCTGGGTCTTCTATTCGGTTCCATTGATCCACCTTTCTGTTTCTATGCCAGTACCCAGCAGTTTTTATTATTATTGCTCTGTAGTACAACTTGAGATCGGTGATGGAGATACCTCCAGATGATCTGTTGTTGTACAGGATTGTTTTGGAAATTCTGGTTGTTGTTTTTTTTTCTATATATGAAATTGAGAAATTTTCTTTCAAGGTCTGTAAAGAATTGTGTTGGTATTTTGATGGGAATTGCATTGAATCTGTAGATTGCTTTTGGCAGAATGGCCATTTTCACTATGTTAATCCTACCGATTCATGAGCACGGGCGATCTTCCCGCCTTCTGATGTCTTCTTTGAGTTCTTTCTTTACCAAAATGCCTCTTTTTCAGGTGCTTTTTTCTAACCAACTCTTTATCAGCTTGTGAAGTCTTAGGCCTGGAGTCATCTGACAATTACTATTTTCCACTCTTGATTTCATAACCTCATGATCTCTTTTCACTTCTCAGAAACCACACACTTTACATATTTTATTTATTGTCAAGTTCATATCACCCACTGGACGATGTCTGAGTCATGTGCTTAATTTAGTGGTTTTTTTTTTTTTTTTTTGTAATAGAAGTCTCACACTGTAGCCCAAGTTGACTTGAAACTCTGGTTAGCTAAGGTTGGTTATCCTAAGTATACTCTGTCAGACTTATCTTCAGATGCTATAGATGGCTTTGTTAGGAGAAAGTTTGAAGGAATGATTGAAACTTAATTTCATTTAAATGAATACAACCAAATATAGAATGTTTCAAAGGATGAAAAACTATATTGCAACTGAGCTACATGTCTTTAATCACATCACTGGGAAGGCAGAGGCAGAAAAAAAACAAAAACAAAAACAAAAAAACCCCTCTGAGTTTGAGGATAGCATGATCCACTTAGTTAAGATCCTGTTTCAAAGGAGAGGAGGAGGGAGATTTGAAGAAGAGAGGGAAAGAGGAGAGTTCAAAGATGGTGGTGATTTGAAAGGAAGAAGCAGGAAAAAGAAGAAGCTTAGTAAAATAAAGAGCAGGGAATTGTCACTGAAGTCAGCTTCTTGATGGGCCAGAAACAGACAGGAGTTGGAGCCATGAGGACATTAGACTTTGGCAGTAAGAGCAACATTAGGGCTAAGGTATATACAGCAAAAGTGTATATACAGGGTCCTGCACTAACAAAGGGGTGTACTTGCTTGATGCCCTCATCTTTCTTTCATAGCTCATCAGTATAGCCGCTGCATTTTCATCTTTCCGTGAGTGCTGACAAATTATGTAAGCATTGCTGAGAGGCACATCTTCAGTTATAGGAGGGGCAGAAACAATAAGGTCAGGTGACAGGAGAGTTTGGGCATTCAGTCATAGGAAGGTGAGGTAGTCCCCACTAATAGGATTGATTTTATTTTGCCTGGAGGGCAGAATGCAGGGTTTTCTCCAAAAAGCAAAGGAAATAGAAAACATCAGCAATGCCACAGAAAGTGTGAAGCACAGATAGGGGAGTGGTCGAGAGCCCGTGTAGCCACTTGATCTAGATTCCAGCTCTGTGACTTTCTGCAAGTTACTCCAGCTGCTTCTGCTCCAGTTTACTACCTTGCAGAGCAGCGGTTCTCAACCTTCTTAATCCTCCGACCCTTTCATACACTTCCCTATGCTGTGGTGCCCTCCAACCACACAATCACTTTGTCGCTACTTCATAACTGTAATCTGCTACTGTTACGAATGGTAAATGTCTGATAGGCAGGTTTATCCGATATGCTACCCACAGGTGGAGAGTCACTAGTATAGATGGTGGGGGGGGGGGTATGATGATCTCTTAGGAGTCTGCCTGGCGTGTAGTAACTATTGACCATGGAGAAAGCTGACTAGGAGAAAAATGGAGAAACTGCTACACAAATCTTTTTCTCTGTGTGCAGATTCATATGCAGATTCATTGAGGGTAAAACATGATCTAGCCAGGATAAAAAACTACTTGGGGAGACAAAGCAGAAAAAAATAATAATAATAACCCAAAAAAACCACAACAATTTCCATTCTAAACACAAAATATATTTCAACGTATTTTACATATGAATGGGAAATCTTTATCTTTTTCTTTGCAGATGTAAAACAGAATGGTGAAGAGAAAGACCAAGACCAACTGGAAAAGCCCCTAAATGAGGAAAAATGAAGCCTTAGAATTTATCAAGGGTGTTGATTTTGTGCTCACTGAGAGACATAATGACTATGCATTCCTGAGGTGTTCGATTTGGTAGTAACTATGGCAATGTGAGTGTTTTTAGGTAATTGTGTTGTGATTCTCTGTCCTTAAGCTGCAACCATGATGCCCAAATAAGTTATTAAAAAGCATTACTTTCAAATCGCAACCAAGGCAGGACACACTGTCTATACACTCAGCGAGATCTGCTGTCTATTTTGGGATTTGCTTAGTCACATACATGTTTTATTCTGTTCTTATCAAGTTAGGACATGTTTCTTGATATGTATAAACCAAAACCTACTAACTTAATACTTTGTAGAATTTGTAGGAAATTATATTTTTTGGTGAGATGGAATTAATGATAAAAATCACACATATACAATGTGTTTATTTTTAATCACAGTTACACCCTATTCCCCCCAAATATTAGGAGCGATCTGGAAATATTGTAAAAGTCATGACAACATAAACATCTACAGGATGTTTTTGTATAATGTATTTTGCATCTAGTCTGTGTATACTGTCATTTTTCATGTGGACCCACAGAATGTAAAATTTGTGACAAAATTGCTTATCTGCAACATGTGTGTTAAAATAAACTTCACTATATTCCTTAACTTGGTGTGTGTGTGTGTGTGTGCATCTTGTTTTAAGGTGGATTGTACAAGATACTGTTTTGTTTTGTTTTGTTTTGTTTTGTTTTTTCAGACTGTTTCTTATTCTCTGGGCTTTTGTGTACGTGCAAATTGTTGCTAAAGTAATTTCAACAGGAATGCTGATCTTAATTTTTAATTTTTTAAAAATACTTAACATTAGGAATCACTCAAATATTTGTAAGATAGTATAAGTTAAAGTAAAAAAGTGCATGCTTTTAATATATAGTTAAATATAGAAGTTTTCTTTTCTTTTTTGATTGAAAATAGATTCTTCTCTCACACAACGCCTCCCCACCACAGTTTCCCTCCCTGCAATCTCCCCAATTCCTCCCCACACACCTCCCCTTTCTCCCAGATCCACTCCCGCTCTGTTTCCCTTCAAAAAAGAGCAGGCCCCCAAGAGACAACAGCCAAATATGCCAAAGCAAGACACAATAACACAAAGCAAAAGCCCTAATACTGAGGCTGTACCGGGAATCCTAATAGAAGGAAAAGAGTCTCAAGAGCAGGCAGAAGAGTCAGGGATTCAGCTCCACCCCCCCCCCCCTTAGTCCCCCAGGAACAACAAGCTAACAGCCAGTACATACGCACGGAGGACCTGGTGCAGCTCCATGCAGGCTCCATGACCGCCCTTCCGTCTCTGTGGGCCCTTGTTAGCCCTGCTCAGATGACTCCGTGTTCTCCTGGGGTCCTCCACCCCTCTGACCCTTACAGTCTTTGGATCTCCTCTTCCACAGAGTTAATTTTTTTTTATGAGAACATTAACCCAAGGCACTATCAAATTTCCACCTGTTTCAAAAATAGGTTAGTGTAGAACAGTTTTCTAAACTATCTGTCAGGAAACTATAATTATTATATAATACATTATATATAATATATATAATATTATATATTAGAAAATTATAATTCTGAATCTTAAATTTTTGTATATTATATTTATTATAAATAATATAATATATATTATAAATCATATATAAACTATTATATATTATATAATATATATATTAGAAAACTATAATTCTGAATCTTAAATTTTTTGAATTATTTATTACTTTTAGATATAGACACATGCAATTATATTTTATTTGATCTTTTACTTAGGCTAAATTTATCTACATTAATTGAATAAAATTTCACAGTAGAAATTCATAACTGATCAAAATTTTCTTCATTTTGTCTTCTGAAGTAGGTTGGGGGAAATGTGAGGATTCTGCTGGAAGAATAGAGGTGACAGTCTTTGTACCTAAATGCCGTCCTGCTTGCGGTTGTATCTACAAAGTTTAACTTTGTGATTATGTATTCCAAACAAGAGCTTCTTTTTTTTTTTTTTTTACCAGCTCTCAAATATATTTATTTGATAAAATAAACACTAGTATAGAGGTATACATTATATTAATATTCAATAAATATAGTCACTAAAGTATTTTTGAAGGTTGTCTAATGAGGTGAGACAGAGAAAATAAGTATGACAGAAAGAACAGTTGTTTCCAAATGGGCTGGTGTTACCATTCAGCCTCCTGGAAGAATTTGACAGTGTGGAGACTACTGACCAAAGGAGGTGGGGACAGAAGATCCTCCTGGAATGGAGCGGACAGAGCTGCTATCAACAGGCCCTACGAAGGCCTCCACAGCAGTGTTGCCTAGCCCTAGATGTCAGTGTTACAGAGGCCAAGAGACTGGAGAAGGGACTCCTTGGGCTTGAATGTTAACTCTTTGTACTAGCTATGTGATCTTGAGCAGTGAGGCAGTCTGTAAGTTTCCACTTTATCCTCTGTGGAATGGCGTTAATAATAATGTTCATTTTATGGAGTGAGTGTGATGATTCTGTTTTGACCATCAACTTGACACAGCCAGGATCACCTAGGAGAGGAGTCTCTATGAGGAGTTTTCTAGATTGGCTTAGCCTCCAGCATGTCTGTATGTCTGTGTGTGTGTGTGTGTGTGTGTGTGTGTGAGGGGGGAGATCAAGCTTATCATGTCTGTGGGGGATTGTCTTGATTACACTGATTGCTATGGGAAGACCCAACCTACATGGGTGGTTTTCTACTCCTTACGTTTGGGGGTCCTAGACCGCATAAGAGTGGAGAAAGTGAGCATAGTATCTGCAAGTTACACCAACATCCATTTCCTCTCTGCTCTCAATGTGCATGTGACGTGACAGGCGGTCTTGAGGTCTTGGCACTGTGCCTTCCTCTCTGAAACCTGTAATTGTTACCTAAAAGAAGCCTTTTTCTTTCCTAAATTGCGTATGTTGGGGTATTTTATCACAACAATAGCAGTAAACTAGGACTGTGTGAAAGCAGTAATGAGACCATATATGTAAAGCACTTGAATAAAGCCTGGAAGAAATGTTTTTATAAATATTAACTATTATCATCACCATGCTTTACCCCCTTGCTCTTGGTCCTATTTGTTGGTAAGGAGGTATGTAGGGAGCAAAATTGTTAATTGGCTCTGATTTTACAAATGCCTCTAATTTATGGTTTGGGGAGAATTTTTATGTTGGAAATGGACAGTTTGAAATTATTACTGTACTAAAGCCAATTCAGTCACGTGAATAAGTGTCTAGCAGGTGATGAGTGTTGTGTTTTAAGGATTATCACTGCCACTAGGGTTTTACGACAGTGGCCCTACAAAATACTTGAGTCAGTATTTACATGAGTACATTTTTTCCTATGAAAATATAAGGGGAAAATAAGTAACATTAACAAACAATGGCATTTTCTTTCATTTACATCCAAACTGTCCTTCCTCATTTCTGTAAGTAGTGATAAACATTCTGGATTATGTATCTCCTACAGCAGAATTTATAGTGCATACATACTCACGCATTCATGAATGAATGTATATACACACACACATAACACACATGCCCCAATATATATACATGTATTTTGGTTTATACAAGGTATCAGACCTGTTGACAACGAATATTCATTATTTCCACCAAGAAGCCAGGACAAAGGAAAACTGGGAATCAGAAGTCGTTTAAAGACAAAATTGAATTTTCTCACCACCTTTTCTTTTCTTCAGTGTAAAGAATATTATGTTTGGGGAAAAAGAAGGGAGCCATGAGAAGTGGCCATGAGGAGGGCAAACAGGAGTTCGCCATGAAGATAAAGATTTACTGCAGAAGGCAAGACTGAAATGGACATAATGACTTCTTCCCAGACAACTACCTACCCTGGAATGCATGGCATCATTCCCAATCCTTACCCATCTAGTTCCAAGGCTCTCCATCCTCAACAACCTCTGGGCTTTCTAGACGTAGGAAACCAAGTACAGAATGGGAAGCTTTTCTTCACTGCATCTGCAGGAATCTTCCCTACCAATTGGCTGGGTCGAGAAAACGTGGCAACAGGAAATCCAGCTCCAGGAACAACAACAACCAACTTGAAATATGCAGCAATAGCACTGGGGGGGGGGGGTCCAGATCATAATTGGATCGGTGCGCGTTGGCTTTGGAGTTGTTCTCGGGTTGCTGAGCACCTCTTACTGTGTGTCTCAGACATTTTTCCTCTACAGCTTTTGCTGGCGGATTTGCATTCTGGGGTGGAATCTGTTTCATCGCTTCTGGCTCATTCTCCATATCAGCATTCAAGGAATTGTCTTGCTGTCTGGTGAAAAGCACCCACACATAATAAACATCATAAGCGCTATGTTTGCTTTTTTTTTTTTTTTTTTTTGGAGTGGTTCTGTTTCTGTGTGATCTGAACATCAGTGGCTACTATTATCAAGACTTCTGGTAACTCCTCATATTATTCTTGTTACATATATAGAATATATGTATGTACTTATATACGTATGCACAAATATATAAAGACAACCTGTAAAAGAGAATATTATATTTTAGGAAGTAGACACTTTCAACAGAAATTGCTTAGCTAGGCAGTTGTAGCTTATTAAGGAAAGTCTCCAGCCCATTTTTGCATCATCTTTATATAAGTTGCCTGTTTGAGTCAGTTATTGGAAAGTCTTCATTAACACTGTCAGATAACAAGGCTAAAATGGAACAATAAATCTATCAAGCAGCTGTCCAGAACTTAGCCCTCTGTAAAGGAGAAAGAAGTGCAAAAGTAATCCATTCTGTGTCATGTGCCTGGAGATGTTTTTGTGATCCAGGTGGGGAGAAAGTCTCAATCTTATCAAAACATGACTAAGGGATGAACATCCTACTGCAAAAGGAAATAATGCATTATCTTCAGCTTTGCTATCCTAAGAGGTCTGGGCATGTTGGATATCTATCCATTCCCATAGGAGAGGGGAGAGGTAGGGAGAGTATAGGTAAGAATGGGGGAGAGGGTGACTGGGGAAGAAAGAGGAGGAAGAGGAAAGGAAAGAAGAGGGAGAAGTGAAGAAGATGGGAGAGAGAAGAGAAGGGGAGAAGAAGATATAAAGAGAGAGGGAAGGCAAAGAGTGAGAAGAGAGAGGGAAAAAGGGGAAGAGGAGAGAGAGAAAGGAACCAATAGAGGGAAGAAAAGAGGCAAAAAGATGAGAGCATGAAGGAGAGACTGGAGAGAGGAGAGAGGACAAGGAGATAGAAGAGAGCGTATATGAAGGAACGAAGGTGGGGGAGAGGTGCAAGGCAAGGGAGGTGTGAGGTTCTAATAAGCTTACCAACCTGTCCCTTCCAGGCACAGCTACCCAGCTTGCTCTCATGGTTCTGGTTCATTGTTATATGCTGTTTGCTTCAATGTCTGTCTTCAGTGTGTACACCACTGAATTATTGTAAAGGTGAAAGAATTAAATACTGGTAAAATTCAGAGCAAAAATTACTGCTATTTTCCAGAGCATAGAGGCTTACCATAGCTTGGAGGTGAGAGCTGTTGATTTGTTACCACATTGTCAAGATTTCTCCTCTTCCTCTATAGACTTGTCTTCTTTTTCACAATGCTTTCTCATCTAAAACTAGGGTGCTTCATTAGGGGCCTTCTTTTTCTGCCCAGTTATTGTTGACAGTTCTCAGAACATCAAACACCAGCTACTACTCAAAGATAAGAATGCTAGCTCTAAGAACAGGTTGAAGCAGGAGGTGTCATTACCTGTTAGAATCCCGGAGCCAACTTCTCATTGAGCTTGAAACAGTAGAAACAGTGTGCCCATGTTCCTGGGGAACTGTCTTTTGCTAAGCAAAAGCTTAGAACTTCAGGAAAATAACCAGACAAAATAGTTGCTTCTAAAAAGTGGTGAAGAGCCTTGAACTCATTGGTACAGGAGACAACTTCCTGAACAAACAACAGCACAGATTCTAGGAGCAACAATCAATAAATGGGACCTCATGAAACTGAAAAGCTTTTGTAAAGCAAAGAACACCATTGTCAGAAGAAAATGACAGCCTACAGACTGAGAAAGGATCTTCACCAACCCTATATCTGACAAAGGGCTAATATCCAAAATACATAAAGAACTCGAGAAGTTAAACAGCAACAAATCAAGTAACCCAGTTAAAAAATGGTGTACAGAGTTAAACAGAATTCTCAATAGAGGAACATCAAATGGCAGAGAAACAAATATTCAACATCCTTAGTCATCAAGGAAATGCAAATCAAAACTACCCTGAGATTTCACCTTACACCCATCAGAATGGCTAAGATCAAGAACTCAAGTGACAACACATGCTGGAGAGGCTGTGGAGAAAGGGGGATTCTCTGCCTTTGCTGGTGGGAATGTAAACTTGTATAAACCACTTTAGAAATCAATCCAGTGCTTTCTCAGACAAATAGGAATAGTGCTACCTCAAGACCCAGCTATACCACTCCTAGGCATATATCCAAAAGATGCTCAATTACACAAGGGCATTTGCTCAACCATGTTCATAGTAGCTTTATTTGTAATAGCCAGGGTCTGAAAACAACCCAGATGTCCCTCAGTTGAGGAATGGATACAGGAATCGTGGTACATCTACACAATGGAATACTACTCAGCAATAAAAAACAAATCATGAAATTTGCAGGAAAATGGTGGTATCTAGAAAATATCATCCTAAGTGAGGTATCCCAGAAGCAGAAAGACACACATGGTATATACTCACTCATAAGTGGATATTAGACATATAATATAGGATAATCATACTAAAACCTGTACACCTAAGGAAGCTAATTAAGAAGGAGGACTCTGGCTAAGATGCTCAGTCTTCATTCAGTAATGCAAATGAAATGGACATAGGAAGAGGGAGAAAATCGGGAACAGGACAGGAGCCTACCACAGAGGGCCTCTGAAAGACTCCACCCAGCAGGGTATCAAAACATATGCTGAGACTCAGCCAAACTTTGGGCAGAGTGCAGAGAATCTTATAAAAAAAGGGGGAGATAGGAAGACCTGGAGGGAACAGGAGCTCCACAAGGAGAGCAACAGACCAAAAAATCTGGTCACGGGGTCTTTTCTGAGAATAGAACACAAGGACATTCTGAACATGCATTGGGCCCCTTTGGAGTACTGTGACAAAAACACCAGTGATAACGGAAACAGTGAAAAGGTTTATGTGGGCTCACAGTTTCAGAGGTTTCAGTGCAAGGTCGCGGTGGGAGCATGTGGTCAGGAGGCCTGTCCAGCTCATGGTAGCTGGGAAGCTAAGAGGAGAGAAGGGACCACAGACACAACCTACTTCAAAGGTCTAGACTTCCAAGACTACAACGAGTAAGCGCTTCAGGGGACGATGGTCAAACTGCAGGCTGGGGGTTGGAGGCGGGGAGCCTAAAAGCAGTGCTAGCCATGGACGAATACTTTAAAAGTAGAGCATCTCCAGTGCTTGAGCCAGTCTCCTCCCCCTTGTGTCAGTATGCCTCAGAGGTGCTCCTGTTCGCAACAGTGACTTCGCAGAGCCTCCGAGGTGCTGGCGGGCCCTGCTGCGGAGGCCTTTAGGAGCCTTTCTTCAGAGAGTAAGGAATGAAAAACACAGGACTTGCTACTCCTCACACTCCGTGCACTTGACGTCGGCAGTCCTGTGAGAGCCCTCAGAGAACTAAAAATCTGTCCAGATATTCCTTTATTAAAAACAAACAAATAAGCAAGCAAGCAAACAAACAAAACAACCTGTATTGGATTTGCAATCACGGAAGCGATTTACTTCCCCCTCCTTTTTTCGACATCCTAAAGATATGGCTACCAAGACAGTTAATAAATGTGGATTTGGGGAGCTGGAGAGATGGCTCAGAGGTTAAGAGCAATGGCTGCTTTTCCTAGAGGTTCAGAGTTCAATTTCCAGCAACCCATGGTGGCTCACAACCATCTGTAATTAAATCTGGTGCCCTCTCCTGGCATCCAGGTGTACATGCAAACACACATTATACACATACTTTTTAAAAAAGATTCAATACTGAAAAATATTTTTTAAATGTGGATTTGGGTTGATTTCTACCTAAAATTGGGTGAATTATATTGCTTCTTGGGTAAATTATTTTGCTCATATGTTCACGAAAGTGAATACCTTTTAATGAGAATTCCTAAAATGGCCACGAGGTGGCGGCCTCACTCCACCATCAACCCACTACGCTAAACCCCCCAGGTTGCAGCAGGATCCCGGGGTGGTTGTTTGGTTTGTTAATGAATCTTGCTGTGTGTTGATGAGAATGATCCGGAGGAGGGGGTGGAATCCCAAAACTACAGTATTTCAAACACATCCCTCTCCTCCTGCCCCAGCTAAAGTATTCTGATCTGGCTACTGATTTAATTTTACGGAACTATATTCTGAGGTGCCAGAAGAGGGGGCTCTAATGCATCTTTAACGTATACTTAGGCATGCATAAAGGTTTGCAGCCTTTTCTATTCAACAAAAGAGTTTCTTGATGGGTACAACAAGGTCAGCTGATCCTTTTTATGAATCTAATACGGTTGTGCACAAACGCTTTTTTTTTTCATTAAAATCAAATTACAAACAATTCTGAATTGTCTAAAACCTTAACATTCAAACAGGCCTTTGAAGCCTTTCAAGTGAGAAGCACTATTTCCAACTGAGACCTCTTTGGAGTTTCTCAAGGCAGCTTGAACCCAAGTGGATAATGTGTGAATGGATGGCTTTGTTCTTGACTGAATTCAGAATGTCTTCTATCACTGCGCAACCACTCTGCTGAGAAGATGGGACTCATAAAGGACGTGAGGTTAACCAAGTGCTTTGCCTGGCTTTCCGAGGGTGGGGGGAGTGGGGACATAGATTTTTTTTTCCCACTGTGTGCTGTGTGGGAAAGTGCAGTGCACAAAAGGGATGCTGGCCAAGAAGCTTGGCAAGAAACTGTTGGGGGTTAGAGGTTCTGAGTACCTCTAACTGCTGGTGCCTCTAGAGTTCTTGGCCTGGACAGGACACATGCAAATGGGTAGTATGGAATGAGGCAGAGGGTGATACCTAATACTAAGCGTTAAGTATTATTCTAAATGCTTTACATACAATAATTTAATTCTGACAATAGCTCTACGCAGGAATGAATCCACATGGTCTGGAAGTGATTGCTCAAGATCACCCAAGCAAGGAGCAAAAGCCAGGTTTTGAAGCAAGGGAGGCTGGCCTCAGAATCTGTGCTGTCAAACTATGAACTTTTAGCTTCTCCCCAAATAGTGACACTTTCATGATAGTTCTCCCATATACAAATGCTATTCTTGAGAGTGGGTTCTCTTAATTTTTGAAACAATCCTATGGTATAGTACTACTATTTGTCTCTCTTTTGCATCGTGGGAAACTGGGGCACAAATTAATTAACAGGTTAAGGTGATTATTGATGTTGAGGATGTACTTGAAGGCAAGAATGCTTTTTTATTACCACAAAGTCCCTTTGAAGTCACAGAGCAGATGCAGAATTCATTTTGGATTTCTACCACGTGAGTTTATATTGCTTCCACCGCTGCCTCCCCCTCCAGGTTCCCATGAGCTTCACTGTCTCTCTTCTAAGATAACCACATACCCACTGAATGAATAATCTTTGTTCTTGGTTCCTGTTAGCTGGGATTTAAGTACACACACATGCACACTCACTCATGCACACACGCACGGACTGACAATTCTGCTTTTACTACTTTTACACAAGGTTGCAGGGCCATGTCACTTCATGGCGAACAGAGGCTAGGGATGAACTGAGCAGTTACTTTGTCTACTAGCAGAAAGTGAGGCTCAGAGGCTGGGTAACTGTCACCAAGAATGACAAAATCCAAAAGAGGAAGAAAGAGTGGCCCTCTTCCATGCATAGACTCTTTTGTTGCATGTTCTTAGAGTTTTAGTTTTCTTACACACATACCGAATCATCTAAACCTAGCTTTGGTACTCCTGGAGTTTTTTGGCTCAGTTTGGAAGATATGTACTCTCTCTCAAACAGTTTCTTTTCCTGTTGCACTACTTATTTCAGTTTTTCTCTTCTGAGAGGAGACCCATGGGGCATGTTGTATGCGATGTCCACAAAACTACGATCAAACGTTTCTCAGCATTAACTGAAGGTGTTATCAGAAAGTTATTTGATGCTATGTGGCAGTTTAATTTTATACCTGTCTGCTGAGCCCTCTTCACTTTTCATTTCCTCTCCAAGGTAAGGAAACATTTAGTTCCACTCTGACACCTGCCTGACCTTCCAGGTTGCCCCATGTTGCCATGGTAATGAGCCCTGCTATTTCAGTCATTGGAACACATAAGACTTTCCTCATGGAAGCAGCTTCCTGTCCCCCTTCACTCCATTCCATCCCTGTTCTGGGTGGCTCTGAATTTCTCACAGAACTCTTATGGCCACAGTGGCCATTGAAAAAAGAGGGTCCAACCAACGGCTGACTTCCGGGTGCTCTTTCAGAGCTTGCTGCTGTCTCTTCCATATGTGCTCAGCCAGATGTTGGGCAGCTTTGTCAACGTGGGTCACATGTTAGAAAAAAAGGAGTGATAAATGGAGGGCACTGAATGAGGCAACTGAATGATATCACAGAGGAAGGATTAACTCAGCAGGAATGGCAAGTATTTCAGATGAGAGGTGCTGAGCGAAAGACAAAATACATAGTTATAATTAAAAGTTATGCACAGGTCCGAACAAAGAGGTTTCTCAGAGACAGACAGAGATCGTGGGAGAGCATAGGAGAAGAGAGAAAAGGATAGATGGGGAGGCTAGGGAAAGAAAGTCAGGAAGGGAAAGAGAGACAGAGCAGGGGAGGGGGAGACAGGGTAGTGAGCTGGTTATATCCCTTGCACCTAGAGCAGGTGATATAGAACTTTGTCAGGACCCTAAAGGCTCCTGAGAGCAGGCCAGTTGAATTGCCTGCACACCAACCTAACAATTATTGTGGTACACACAAGAAAAAGTGGTGAGAAATACAAGCTTCAAGATTGGAAATGAGGGTCTAAAAACATCCCAAAGACCCAGGAAGATCAGGATGAAACAGCTTTTTTTTTTTAATTTTGTTTTGTTTCTTTTCTTTTCCTGTAAACAAGTGCAAACAAACATAAGTCCTACTTTATTTTTAGCCAATAAATGAGAAATGGATGACAAATAACAAAAATTAATTGTTGCAGTTTTCTTCTTGTTAATATGATTTTAAAAATTCTGACAAAGTGATTTAGGGAAGGAAGAAACATTTAGCTTAAGCTTGTAGGTCATAGCTCATCACTGAGGGAAGTAGAAGAAATCTCCGAGGCTGAGGCTAACTCACAGGCTCAAACTGACCTTAGTTTTCTTATACAGCTCAGGATCACATGTCTAGAGACTGAGCTAGGCCCTCTTTCATCAAGTAACAAAAGACAGTTTCACCCACTGACACGTCCACGGGCCAGTCTGATCTGGAAAATTTCTCAACTGAGGCTCTCCCTTCAGATGACTATAGGTTATGTGAGGTTAATAAAGTTAACTAGTAGGATACTAACTACAACAGGGAAATTTGCATTGAAAAATGAAGGTCTGGAAGGTCTTAGTAAGTTTCACTCAAACAACAAAATACCAACCCACCTCTCTTGATCCACAGACATACCTGCTCAATATTCATGCGTGCCTCCTCCAGAACACTAGATGTATTTATTGCATATTCGTCTTCCCTCCCCTGGCTGATGATCTGTTAACAAAAGCAGTCTCTCCCCAGATTAAAATTTTCCTTCTCTGTTAGTTTTGGAACTGTTTGAAAAAAAATAGCATTTGAAATTCCCTCAGCCTTCGGAGATGCAGGCAGGTGAAAAAAAAAAAAAAAAAAAAAAAAAAAAAAAAATGGATTCTGAACTAGTGTTGGCTCTAACACTAACACTTCTGCATTTTAATCATCTGGGCTTAAACCAGGCTCAGGCAGCATAAGTGAGTAGAATTTAAATGTTCCAGGAGGGTCCTCTGTGGGTTGTCTGGATAGGAGTAAAGCAATAACTGTTGATCCCACAGATTCGAGGAACCAACCCAATCCAAATGAAGGCCGAATTAAAGCAAGCTTCATTTGGGTACACATCAGAGCTGAATTCATGGGTGTCTCCCCCCAAGACAGGGTTCATGACACCAGGGCAAACCAATTTGTCAACTTCCTTTTATTGGGCAAAAACCACAGGGTGGGCGATTTTGCAAAGAAGCAGAATGTAAGCGTAACAAGGTGGTCATAATTACCTCCTGAAACTAAGGCATGGTTGCTGTTTCCTGGAACAGGCAATGTAGAACCATTTGTAGTTAGGTTGCAGGAGGGACATTGTCCAATTCCTGCAAAACTGAGATTTAATTATAAACAGAAATGAACATAGTTTGGCTTTTCTAGAAAATGGTTTTTGAGCCCAATAGGGAGGCAGTCCGGTTTATCATAACAAGATGGTAGCTGACAAGCCAACTTTAAAGGCAAATACTTGTTTTGGTTGCTTTTCTAAGAGAAAATTATTAGATAATTGGTGATACAAAAGAGGATGAGGAGGAAAGCAAAAGCAGAAAAAATACTAAATACTAAGAGGACATGAAAAGAAAAATATGAATAGGAATGAGTTATTAGAAACAGAAGGGGAAATGAACCAGTTGTAGAAACATAGAAAATAATAGGAAATAAAGCTACATGAGTGTCCCAAAATGGTTGCCTAGGGAACTTAACTGGGAGAGGTTCTCTCTCTCCTGAATAATTATTGAGTGACACTGATTCACTCCTTTGGCTCCACTGTTACCAACTGGAAAACAAACACATTTCAGGCATTGGCATTACGAACACTGAATTTCCCATGGCAAGCTTTTAAAGCAGAAGTGGTCTTTTTTTTTTTTTTAATGTAATAAGAAAAGAAATTATAAGGTGGAAACCTAGGAATCTAGGAAAAGTGAAACTCTTAAAATGTTATAGCCTGGGAAGGCACAGTTGCATTTGGGAAAGCCAACAAACCTTGGAAAAGGAAATCAGAAAAGCAGCTCAAAGCCCACTTGACAATGAGCAATGCAATGATTATTACATTTTTTTAGTAGTCTGCTGAAAACCATTTTTTCCATGTAAAGAGCTTTCTTTGTATATTTTCATGCTATATAGAGGTAAGTTTCACATTGTAATGCAGCTCTTCATCTTCCGTGATTGCGTGGCCCTGTGGAAACTGTTACCAATCCTTTCCCTGCTGTTGAAGATATCACAAAGGGCAAACATACATTAAGCAATGCTCTTGGCTCCCAGTTCAAATTCTCTTACCTACACTTAATTCTGTTTTGCAAAAATTTTAATTTTTATACTGCTCCAAATAAACCTTTTGTCATGACAAAATTGTCACTCTGGCATTTCTAGAATTCTCTAGGTGTACATGGTGAGGTGTGGTAGATGGGCCATAAGAAAAGTAGATCAGTTGCTTTCCTTAGAGATGCAAGTCATCTGGTTTTGCAAAACAAAAACATCAAACAAACAAAAAAAAATAAGAAGGAAGAATATCAGTATTCTGTTGGGTGGAATCACACTTTGGTTAAACTACCTTATTTTTTCTTTGTATTCCCATGGTAAGATTCTCTGTAAAGGAAATTGCACCCTCATGTGTATCCTGTGGGATAGAATTAATCCTGTATCGTAAATATTTATAGACATGTTCAATACGTATAATATAAAACCTGTTTTTGTCTTTTGGCTAAGATTCGACTTTCTTCTTGGATATTACATTGTTAAATTAAGCATTTATTCATTCTTTGGCTTTCAGTTATCATAGAGAGCAAGTAAAAGCCAAAAACCTTATGCCAGGACCAGTAGTAAAAAAAGCACAATATTACAACCTCCAATAATCTACTTGGATTAAAGTAAAAATTGATTAAAAAATAGGAACAAGGCATTAACAATCATAATCAATTTTCATGTATTTTCCCGGGTCCAGGCAGGACTGGGAAAAATAAAAGTGTCTGTGCCATGACTCCCTGTATTTTGTTTGCATCACTGATGGATAGCTTATGTGTATAGGAATAGATTCATATATGCATAGACATGCATATACACTTATCTAGATTTTATGCTTCAGCGCACAAGAAAGCTACACATTTTAATTCAAAACAAATTTTGTAAATGATTAAAATCAGTTACTTTAAACTTTCAGGGAGCTGACTGCTTCCTCTGCCTTAGTTTCCTTAAGACTGCAGTTCTGGCAGAAACAAACGTTGCTCCTTCACCTCCTCCCTTTGTGCACTCTACCTGGGAACCCACTGGCCTCACTGTTTTTGGAATCAGGTAGGTGTGGATCTTCACTCTCCTTTTCCACCACTGTAAATTCCCCAAGCTCTCCCCAGCCCTGCAGCAGACCACTGACAGGGGTCTTGTCTCTCCTCTCTGATTCTGCTCCCTGGTTACTCAAATCCTCATGGCAAACCTACCTTTCACCTTTGGGTGGATTCAGTACTCCCAGCCAATCTCCATTCCTTCATAAAAGTCCTTAATACCTATAAGCTTATTGTATTCCAAGAGGACACACCTGGCAGGGACTCAACAGCTCTCCTTACCAAGGAACCTTCACCCACCACACTCTCCTAAGATCTAGAGAGGGCAACAGAAACCAAGGAATGAAATGCACATCTCAAAAGGACAGGACTATATCAACCACTAGAATTACAACTGTCCCAAACTCAGATGCTTAGATTAATTTAAAAACTCAATCAGAGTCAGGACAATATGTTTCCACCAGAACTCAGCAATCCCACTGCAGTAGGCCCTGAGAAGTACAACATAGCTGAAAAAACACAAGACAAGACAAACACAAGAAAATCAAAATGGCTATTATGACTGTATTCAAAATCCTTGAAGAAGATAGGAACAAATCCATTGATGAAGTCTATAAAATCACAAACAAAAAGTGGAAGGAAATTATAAAAATAGTTCAAGATCTGAAAGCAGAACTAGAATCACTAAAGAAAACCAGGACTAAGGAAAATCTGGAAATGAAAATTTATAATCTCCAACAGGAACCTTAAAGGTAAGCGTCAACAATGGAATGCAGAGATGAAAGAAAGAATCTTAGGCACTGAAGATAAAATAGAAAAAAATGGAGACCTTGGTTAAAGATCATGCTAAATTTAAAAGAATCCAGACAGGCACAAAACTTCCAGCAAATATGGAAAACTCTGAAAATATCAAATCTACATCTTGTCTGGCCTAGCTTTTCTTTTCTATTAAAACCTAATAAAAATATTTATAAAACAGACCCTGAGGAAGGTATCATTATGTCTCTTTATCTCCTACCTCATCAGGTGGTTTATGTTAAGCATGTGCAGCTTTTCCGTATCAATCATGTTCAATAAAATGGTACAAAATAAAAAAAACAAATAAATTTTCTCAAATACCCCATTTTCTATTACTTTTACATGAAGTTTATTGTCTTAAATTTTTTTTGTCATTTAAAAAAAATACTTATTTTCCAGAATAAAACGATTCTTATGATAAAAGTTGCCCTGGCCTTTCCAGGCCGCACCTTCTCTACAAGGGCTGGACCTCTGACAAAATGCAGGTAGAACAGACAGAAGGGCCAACGGTGTCTTTGTTCACATTATGTCTATCGCTGTTTTAATCCTGCACCGCTAACTCGAGTTTCTTACGTTTACGGACACTAGTCCAGTTAAACAGCTTTGTAGTTTTTTCCAAAGTGGCTCAGGGTTTTCCACATGCACTTTTTTTTTTTTGTCATGGTAAGTGTGTGTCACTTATTTCAACACTGAGAGTACGAGCATTCACTGTCTTCCACCTCCAACTGCCTCTAGAGAGATGGTGTCCGTCACCTTGATCTATATTTCTCTGGACCCTAATAGGTCATGGAAAATTTTAAAACATGCACCTGTACTTTTGATTTCAAGTCAAGCTCAACTCACATTGCATTTTTTAAGTAAAGGAAAAAAGAAAATTAGTGACTTGTGTATCTGACTGTACGTCCAGAAGTGAACCCTTTGTCTAAGGAGGAGGTCTAGGGACTTCCACAACGTTGTTCAGCTCTGGCTATGTTTGTAGTCTCTGTTTCTGGCTTGGGTGTATTCAAGTCAGTGTTCAGTTCAGCTTTGCAAACAGGGTTCACACTCTTTCTTTGGTGTTGCTCCTTTCTCCTGGGTTTGACTTTCCAAACTAGGACAAGTCATATGAGAGGGAGATGACTATCAACAAGCTTCATGGTGTCAGTCCCTATTTTTATATTATGAGAGGCTATTTCCTTCCTGATACACAAAAGTTCCAGAAAAGGCCTGGTGGCAGTGGTGGCGGCAGTGGTGGTGGTGGTGGTAATGGTGGTACTTGCCTTTAGGCTCAGTGCTCAGGAGGTGGAGGCAGGTAGAACTCTGAGTTTGAGGCCAGCCTGAGAGAGAGAGAGAGAGAGAGAGAGAGAGAGAGAGAGAGAGAGAGAGTTCCAGGACAGCCAGAGCTACAAAGAGAAACCCTGTCTTAAATGAAAAAAAAATTCAGCAAATAATTTCTGGAATGGTTTGATCCTTTTGCTTGATAATTTCATAAATTTCATATAGTGGATAAGTTTGGTCATTTGGAGACAACAGTAGAATTGGCCATCACCTGGACTGTTTCTCCTCACTGCTCTAAGAACAGAGACAAGTACCTTGCTTTCTAATTTTAAAAATATTCCCACAGTTACCAAGGAACACAGAACCTTGATAATAACAATGGAAATTAAATAATAGTAATAGTTAATATCCACTTTTTGCATGTGTATTCTCATTTGTAATATTGAGGGAAAAGAAGTGTCTCTGTGAAAGGGTCTGACAGTCTGTGAGAGGGTACAATGCCATAGCTCCAGTATCTATCCTCCTAATGAATACCAACCAGGTGCAAGGAGAATGTTTTTACATATATTCTATGTTCTTTAAACAAAGGCAGCTTTGTTTAAATTTCATGAACATTTGTGTGTAACCTCCAAGCCACAGTAAGAGACAGGAGGCATTACTCTGAATGCAGGAAAAATTTTATGCAATACGATTAACTAAGGAAGAAGACAAATTGTCACAGCTAGGAGAAAATATAGTAGATTCTTGTTCCTTACCAGTTTTTATGGTACTTGGCTTTCATCGTAGTGCTAGGAAGACTGAGGCAGGAAGCCAACATGAACTATGAGCAATATTCTCTAAATAAATAAATAAATAAATAAATAAGATGTTATAATTTCAAGATGCTACTTCTAATTTTTTCATGTTATTCCAAGTATTAACAACTAATCTTAAGAATATTCACAAAAGTCAAACATGGTGGTTGAGGAACATTTTATGGCATTAAGCAATTTATATTATTTTAGATATAAAAGAACACTAATACCAATTCAACTGTCTGAAAACTGAACATATAATTATGAGCAATTCTATTTTATTCACACAAAAGACTTATGCAAATGTTTAAAAATAAAGTAAAATGTTTAATGTTTGTTGATTTTTAATTTGTACTTTAAAAATATGAATATCTTATAAAAAAGGAATACTTTGAAAATATTTTTGCATTCAGTTTACCTTTTTTATTAATTTATTTTTATTAATTACAGTTTATTCACTTTGAATCCTAATTGTAGCCTCCTTGCTTGTTTCCTCCCAATCCCACCCTTCATCCCTCATCTCCTCCCATGTCACTACCCAAGTCCACTGATAGGGGAAGTCCTCATTCCCTTCCATCTGACTCTAGCTTATCAGGTCTCATTAGGACTGGCTGCATTGTCTTCCTCTGTGGTCTGGTAAGGCTGCTCCCCCATCAGAGGGAGTTGATCAAAGAGCCAACCACTGAGCTCATGTCAGAGATAGTCCCTGTTCCCTTACTAGGACACCCTCTTGGAGACTGAGCTGCAATGGACTACATCTGTGCAGGGGCTCTAGGTTATCTCCATGCATGGTCCTTGGTTAGATTATCACTCTCAGAAAAGACACCTGTGCCTAGATATTTTTAGTTCTGTTACTCTCCTTGTGGAGCTCCAGTCCCCTCCAGGTCTTTCTATCTCCCCCTTCTTTCAGAAGATTCCCTGCACTCTGCCCAAAGTTTGGCTATGAGTCTCAGCATCTGCTTTGATACTCTGGTGGGTAGAGTCTTTCAGAGGACCTCTGTGATAAGCTTCTGTCCTGTTCCCTGTCTTCTCCTGATTCCAATGTCTATTGCTTTTGCCTTTCTGAGTGAAGATTATCTTACCCAGGGTCCTCCTTCTTGTTTAGCTTCTTTAGGACTATAGATTTTAGTATGTTTATCCTATATTATATGTCTAATATCCACTTATAAGTGAGTATGTACCACATGTGTCTTTCTGCTTCTGGGATACCTCACTCAGGATGAACTTTTCTAGATCCCATCATTTGCCTGCAAATTTCATGATTTCCTTGTTTTTAATAGCTGAGTAGTATTCCACTGTGTAAATGTACCACGATTTCTGTATCCAGTCCTCTGTTGAGAGACAACAGGGTTGTTTCCAGATTCTGGTTAATATGAACAGAGCTGCTATGAACATGCTTGAACAAATGTCCTTGTGTAGATAAATATTTTGGATATATGTTTAGGAGTGGTCTAGCTGGATCTTGAGGAAGTGCTATTCTTAATTGTCTGAGGAAATGCCATATTGATTTCCAAAGTGGTTGTACAAATTTACATTCCCACCAGTGATCGAGTAGAGTTCCCCTTTCTTCACATCCTCTCCAGCATGTATTGAGTTTTTGATCTTACTTTTTTAAAATAAAAATCATTTTTAAGTTTTAAATATATTGAATGTAATTGTATTGTACCTCTTTATCTTTTATAATAATTGCTAATAACAGAATCTAAACCAAGTGGAAAATACTATTACAACATAATAACTTGTTAAAATAAAGTTAAAGAGTATGTTTTATATATATATGATTTATATTTTTATATTTATATTTTTATATTTATATTTTATATATTATATGTATGTTAGATTTTTAATTAAATTTTTATTTTTGTTATATTAGTTACAGTTTGTTTTCTTTATATCCTAGCTGTAGCCCTCTCCCTCATTCCCTCCCAATCCCACCCTCCCTCCCTTATCTCCTCTCTGCCCCTCTCTAAGTCCACTCATAGGGGAGGTCCTCCTCTCCTTCCATCTGACCCTAGCTTATCAGGTTTCTTTAGGGCTGGCTGCAATGTCCTCCTCTGTGGCCTGGTAAGGCTGCTCCTCCCTCGGGAGGGTGGGGGTGGAGGTCATAGAGCCAACTATTGAGTTCATGTCAGAGACAGTCCCTGTTCCCCTTACTAGGTAACCCACTTTGATACTGAGGTGCCATGGGCTACATCTGAGCAGGGATTCTAGGTTATATCCATGCATGGTCCTTGTTTGGAGAAACAGTCTCAGAAAAGAGCCCTGTGCCCAGATATATTTGGTCCTTGTGGAGCTCCTTTGTTCTCCAGGTCATACTAACTCCCCTTTATTTCATATGATTCCCTGCACTCTGCCCAAGGTTTGGTTATGAGTCTCAGCATCTGCTTTGATACCCTGCTAGGTAGAGTCTTTCAGAGGCCCTCTGTGGTAGGGTCCTGTCTCGTTACTTGTTTTCTCCTACTTCTAATGTCCATACCATTGTCTTTCTGGGTAAAGATTGATCATCTTACCTCAGGTCCTCTTTCTTGTTTATCTTCTTTAGGTGTACAGATTTCAGTACCTTTATCCTATCTTATAGGTCTAGTATCCACTTATAAGTGAGTATATACCATGTGTGTCTATCTGCTTCTGGGATACCTCACTCAGGATGATTTTTTCTAGATCTCACCATTTGCCTGCAAATTTCATGATTTCCTTGTTTTAAATTGCTGAGTAGTATTCCACTGTGTAAGTTATATATTAAATGTATAATAAAGTTTTAAATTATACTAATCTATAATTATATATATATGTATATATATATATATATAGTTACTAGTTACTCATCTATACTTTTTTGTTTTGTTTTGTTTTCTGAGGCAGGGTGTTACAGTGTAGCCTTGACTATCCTGGACTTGCTTTGTGGACCAGACTGGCCTAGAACTCACAGCAATCAGCTTGCCTCTTACTTATATTGACAATCTATCAACCAAACATTGCTGAAGGAATAATTAAGTTTAGTTTTCAGCATGTTGCTAATTTTCAGTCTCATGAAACATAATTATAGGTGTCCTTAGTCATAGACGTGTCTACACATATGTTTGTCATGGCAAGGAGACGGGTCAGGTGCTTACTGGCTTATGGTCTTCCTCTACAACTCACTAAGGTTTGAGGCAGAGTTAAACAAAACAGGGAACCTGTTCTAGACTTAGTCATGTAAGAATTTAAGATGCCCACAGCAGCAGCACTGGAAGTCTTTACTCTAGAGCAAAGCCTGTGCTGAGGAAAAAAAAAAAGAAACCAAGTTTTAACTGATGAATGCAAAAAAAAAAAAAAATTGGAAGTATTATATTAGATGCAAGTTTTTTCTTGTTCTTTTGGACTGTTGTGTTGACTCTCTGTGCTTTTTTGCTAAACATCTTGCTAATCTGATTATCATCTGATGGTTTCCTGTGCCACCCAGCTGAAAGTTCACAACAAGCAACTTTTCTATGAGCTCAAGTTTCTGTGTGAAAATTCAGGTATAGTAATTCTAATTTTGGAGCTCTTTAGAACAGATCATCAAACTGACATCAGTCAATTCATCTTAACCTAGATGATTTCAACATTTTCATTTGTTTCCTTTCTGCATCCTCATTTGCGAAGTGATTTTTATAGCAGCCTAGAAACGTGTAAATTAAATACATGACTATATGTGAACAGAATAGTTCCTGGACCAAAGAAAGGCTTTTGTTGGTCGTTCCCCTCTCTGTATCACTGTTGTTCTCTATTATGTATACATTACAGTGGTAGGACCTGTGTATAAAGGCATTCATGCTGAGGGGCCACCTTCCTTTAAAGTTTGCAGAGAAATACAGGCTACATCCTGCCCACAGAGTTTTCTAATTTTACTTTACCCTGAATCAATTCTACACAGCCCCATTTCCACATGAGAGACACTGAGCTTTAATTGTATTTCCCTGATTGCTAAGTATGGTGAACATTTTTAGCCATTTATCTAATTAGTCATTTTTATTTCTTTTAAGAATTTCGTTTAGATCCCTATCCCATTCCTTTTTGTTTTCTTTCTTCCTTCCTTCCTTCCTTCCTTCCTTCCTTCCTTTCTTTCTTTCTTTCTTTCCTTTTTTCTTTCTTTCTTCCTTTCTTCTTTCCTTTTCTTTCTTTCTTCTGTCCTTCCTTCCTTCCTTCTTTTCTTCCTTTCACTCTTTCTTTCTTGTGTTTATACAATACATATATATTAATCTTTATTGGATGCATATACAAAGATTCTTTCTAGTGCTGTGGGCTTCCTCTTTCCTCAACTAATTGCTTCCTTAGCTGTACAGAAGCTCCCTCCCACCTCTCAGAGTCAGAGACTCAAAAACAACAGTGGTGGTACAGAAAACCTCCCTCTGAGTTGTTGGTTAGGGGCTTAAGAGAATCTCAAAACAAGATAGGCTATTGTGATTGCCCTTGGTTGCTTCTGGCAAGCTGAAGGTTGCTGAAAACAGTGCATTTGTCAGACACAGGGTCTGGAGGAACTGAGCTGAAACTGACATGGAAGCCTCCTCTCTGAGGGTAGCTCTTGTAGCATCAGAAGGTTCAAAGTACATGTTGCCAAAGGTGAAAAGTAATCAGTAGTCCTACCCAGCTGTAAAGACTCTAAGTAATGATTGGCAATAGTTGTTGATTTTTGGTTATTTTGTTGTTGCGGATAGTGTGTGTGTGTGTGTGTGTGTGTGTTTCCTACTCTTGATTTTCTGGTCTGGTTTGTTTTTGAAGTTTGTCTTCTAGTACCTTCTGTAAAAATGAATATGTAGATAGATACTGATTAGATTTAGCTTTATGAATCGATTGTGATTGAAAGTTTTGCTGGGTATAACAGTCTGGACTGGCATCTGTGGCATTCAATTATTAATAAATTTTTGGCTTTTCAGAATGTCTCAGAATTCTTGAAGGTTTTGTGCCTGTTTTGCCTGAATTTTTTTCATTTTGTTTTGTTTTAACATTTTGTTTGTCTGAGGTATCCATTTCTTCTATCTTGTCTTGAATGCCTGATAATCTCTCTTCCATCTCTTGTATTCTGTTGGTGAGGCTTGCCTCTAAGGTTCCCATTGAAGTTTCTAAATTTTTCACTTCTGTATTGCCCTCAGTTTGGGTTTTCTTTGTTTATTCTATTTTATTTTATTGAATCTATTGATTCATGTCTTTAACTGTTTATTTTTTTCATGCCACTACTTGTTTTTTTATATATATTTCTTCATGGAATTCATTCATTTCATCTTCAAGGACTTCTTTCATGTTTATAAAGTGTCCTTCAGCTTCACCTACCTTATATTTTTCAAGGCATGTTGTAGTAGGGTTGCTGGGCTCCAGTGGAGGCATATCGTCTTATGTCTAGCTAGTACCTAGCATCTGGGTTTTGGATGATTTAATTCTAGATAGTGATATCTGGTCTTTTCTTTCTTTGGTTGTCCTATTCTTTGGTTTCTAGTGTTCTTTCTGTTTCTCAGGAGGGTGTGGTGGCTGATTTTTGCCTGGAAAATAATGTTTCTAGAATCCTTCCAGGTAAGGCCACTATAGGTTCTAGGTACCATGTGTTTCCAGGTAGGGTACTGACACTTAGAAATGAGATGAGCTGAGGGGGTTCCAGAGGAGAGAGGAAAGTGGGGTGTTTCACTAGGATCTGACTAGGACAGAGGGTGAGCAGAGACCACAGCAGATAATTTGCTGCAGAGCTGGGGTGAGACTGGGGGATTGAATTTGGTTGAGAGGGAGGGGTGTGAGGAATCTTGCTTTCCTGTTTTGTTTTCTCATGTGCTTATCTTGCAGGCTTGGCCTATGGGCTCCCAGGGAATGCATGCTGGAGCTGGGTGCTGGAATAAAGGGATGAGGGGAGGTAAGGAAGGTTGGAGGAGAAGATATGGGTGATCTTCTGGAGAAGAGGTAGAACAGAAGGGAAGACCACGGCACATTGTCTGCTATAGAGCTGGTGATGACATGGATTTGGGGAAGATGAAAGAGAGTCTCTTTCTGGTTTTTGCATGTCACCATATGTCTTCAGCGTACACTGAAACCACTGTTTTGTGGCAGGCCCAAAGAGGTAAGTAGGGCTCTGTCTTGCTATGGTTCTTATAGAAGGCCACTACCCAAACTTTAAAAAAAAATATTCACAGCTTTCAAAAAATGAGTCTGTGGCAATAGCTCATTTACTAAAGTTCTTGCCTTCCAAGCATGAAGACCTTAGTATGATCTTTAGTATTGTAAAAGCTGTGTACTATAACACATTAATATAATTCCTCTAGCAAAGTGGAGACAGGAGGACCTTGGTGGCTTATGGAAGAGCTAGTCCAGATGAATCAGAAAGCTCCCGGTGTACACAGAAACAGTCTCAAAACTTAAGGCAACGAGTTCATGAGAAAGATGATGACTTTGACCTCTGGCCTCTACTCATCTCCCACCTGCATGTATACCTTCTGCACAGACATGTACATACACATTTGCTCACATACAGACATGAAGACATGCACAACAGAAAGTGGATGCTAATTTATTATTATCTTTCTTACGTGCTACCGTTGCCTTGAGTCATTGAACTGCTGTGGCAATTCACAAAACTTCTAATAACACAATACTCAAGACTTTGTAATCTTTAAAGGACAAAACTTATTTTCACATTTCATAGTTCAAGAGCTTTGTTGACTATTTTTTTCTTTATGTAGATGCCCATGTATCTTCAGCAATTTGCTAAGATTTGGTCTCATTTGTGTTTGTTGTTGTTGTTTATTCAATACTATTTTGAGTGAAACTACTATTGATTAGAGAGTTAGACTTCACCCCACATGCCTTTTTTCTCTCATCTGTATTTCAAGATGACATACTTCCCTGATGTATATGCTTACCAAGGACATAAATAACAGGGTTAGACGATACAAAAGTTCCTCCATCTTGTATTCTTCAAGGCCATTTCAGCTATTTTTTTTATGGTGGAAAAAATGTATATATATTTAGAGTTAACCATCTGGACTCAGTTTAGATGTTCCCAATCTTGTTGGCAACATCCAGATCATCATAATCAGGAGCCAACCGAACATTTGCCTTCTTCTCTCCATCAGGCCTTTATCAGGGTATTAACTTTGGCCACATCAATGTCATATAGTTTCTTCATGGCTTGTTTGATCTGATGCTTGTTGGCCTTGACATCCACAATGAACACAAGTGTGTTGTCCTCTATTTTCTTCATGGCTGACTCAGTGGTCAGGGGGAATTTGATGATGGTATAGTGGTCCAGCTTGTTTCTCCTGGGCGCACTCAATCCAGGGTATTTGGGCTGCCTCTGGAGCCGCAGGGTCTTGGGCCACCGGAAGGTGGGTGACGTGTAGATCTTCTTCTTTTTGTGGCTGTGGACGCCTTTCAGCACTGCCTTCTTAGCTTCCAAGGCCTTCGCTTTGGCCTCGGCTTCGGGAGGGGCAGGAGCTTCCTTCTTCGCTTTTGGCGCCATCTTAGAGAAAAGCAGCCATTTCAGATTTAACTAGAATTTGGTCTCCTTGGTGGAGAATCCCACGGAAAACCACCCAACTGTGTCCTAGGAACCAAAGGTCATAATGTCCTAGCTAACTTACGTTGGCGCGTTTATACAGAACATCTTCAGCTAACCACTCCTAATTTTTGTTAAATGCCTATTTCCGCAAACTCCTTCAAGATGCCAGGACATGGTTGTTTTTTTTTTTTTTTGTCTTAAAAAACCTTGTGCTCTGGACACTTGGATTCACACCGACTTACCCCAATGCCTGCATGTGGTCCCAAGTGACTAGAATAAACACTTTCAATTGGCTATAAACTGTAGCTACTCATAACACAGGTTCCTCCTGCACATGAGGGTACATTGTTATCCTCAACCCTGAGCTATATGAAACATCATTTTGTGGGGCTTGTAAGATGGGTCAGCATGTAAGACACTTGCCACCAAGCCTCACAACCTGAGTTTAATCTCTGGGATCCACATGGTAGAGGAAGAAAATTGATTCCTATGAGTTGTCCTCTGTACATGCCATGGCATGCATGCCACCCCCCCCCCAAGTAATAAGTAAATATACTTGTTTAAAAAAAGAAACACACCTTTTTTTTTTAAAATCAAACTTGGTCTCAAATATGAATATATCAAGTAGTTTGTACTGTGTCATCAATGCTGGATGATCTGTTCCCTGAAGGTTGAGTTTTGGTTGATGAAAGTGTCATATTTCATTTGAAAATCAGACAAGTCTTCATCCTTCTTCCAAGTAATCTGCTAGCTTCTTGGCTTTGGTGTCCACATTCCGGGACTTCCTTCTCTACTTCTCTACAAACCACACTGTAGCTTTCACATCCTTCCACTTCCTTCTCTTGCAAACTTAGCCCCACACCCTTTCTTCATTTGCCCTTAAATCTTACAAGTCCAGACTTTTGCAATTAAGAAGTTCAGTCGTCTTCCCCTCAAAAGCATCAGTCTCTCAAACCTCCCACCCCCTGTTTTTTCGTGGTCACAAGTGGTTCCTCAAAGCTGACTGAAAATGAAATGAGATAAAAAGGACACCACAGGCAGAAAATACATTTGGTAACAGTAGCGTTTATTATTCTATCACACTTTCACTTACAGCATTAGTCTGTCTCCTGCTTGAATCGGGATCTAAAGCAGACTCTGAAGGCCCAGTGCTGCTGAGACCACTGTGTGCTCCAGGAGCAAGCAGTGATGCTGTCTCTATGAAAGCAATAATGGGGACTGCTCACTGACCTCCCCTCGGAAACAGTCATCAACCACCCAATCATTTCTCAATCCATGGTTCTGATACAGCTTCTCTGGCCTTCATTGGTGGTGTTAGTAATGAAATACCCAAGTGTTGCACTCTTTCTTTCTTTTGAATCTACATGTAAGTAATTTAATACACAGATTTCACACCACATACAGAATTACACACAGTGACATCCTCTGACTTCACACTTGTAATAAAACTGCAATAGACTGTAGTATTGCTAGGCTGTGGTGGTCCAGGTTTTCAGCCCACCCTGGGAAGGTAGAAGCAGGAGGATCTCAGTAAGTTCTAGGCCAGCCTCGTCAAAATAGAGAAATCTGGCTTCATTGTTTAGATTCCTAGCTGCCCAGCTCTCCTCACAGCTGTCAGCAGGTCACAGCACAGCACAGTACAGCATCTTTCTTTCTTTCTTTCTTTCTTTCTTTCTTTCTTTCTTTCTTTCTTTCTTTTTCTTTTTTTTTTCCATGTGCATTTGTGTGAGGGCATCAGATCCCCTGGAACCAGAGTTAGAGACAGTTGTAAGCTTCCATGTGGGTACTGGGAATTAAACCTGGGTCCTCTGTAAAAGCAGCAGGTGCCCATAACCATGGAGCCATCTCTTCAGCACCCTAGTGCTGCACTCTTTAAAGGGCAGAATTTATTTCTCATCATCTAGGAGGCTTAAGTGTCCAAGCTCAAGGTGTTGGCAAGTTTAGTGTTTGGTGTGGACCTTTTTTTTTTTTTTTTTTTTTTAAATTATGCCATCGGGTTTATAATGCTTCCTCCCTTCTGACTTAGCCCCTCTGCAAAGACTCCATTTCTTTTCCTTTTTTTAAAACCACTTTTTAAAAAATTCTTCTCTCACACAATACATCCAAACTGCAGCCTCCTCTTCCTCCTCTCTTCCCAGTTACCTCTCCTCCCAAATCTCCCCCAGATCCACAGCTCCTCTGTTTCCCTTCAGAAAAGAACAGGCCTCCCAGGGATATCAAGTAAACATGGCATAACAAGATACAATAAGACTAGGCACAAACCCTCATGTCAAGGCTGGATGAGGCAACACAATAGGAGGAAAGGGGTCCCAAGAGCAGGCAAAGGGGTCAGAGATATCACCCCTCCTACTGTTAGGAGTTCTACAAAAACATCAAGCTAGTAACTGTAACATATTACAGAGGACCCTAGCGCAGACCCATGAGGGCTCTGTGATTGTAGCTTCGGTCTTTGGGGGCTCCTATGAGTTCTGTGGGGTGTGCTTTCCTGGTGAAGACTCTATTTCTTAATACTAGGCTTCACTTAACTTTGGAGGGACACATTAGAATCACAAGTCACCACAGATCTCAGTGTATTAGCCGGTAGAAACGCATAGGCCATCATGAACAAAGCTCTTAAATACACAGTCCCCTTCTCAAGATGTTCACTTAGCTTCCCATTCTAATTAAACTCTAACTTTCCTTGGACAATGGTTTCCATTTTAATAGCACACTTCATAAACTTCTGAACGGGAGGTAGTGGGCATTCCCTTTTCTCTCTCTCTTTCTTTCTCTTTCTTTCTGTCTGTATGTAGGTGTCTTTGTGTGTGGTGTGTGCAGCCTCATTTGAAGCACATGTACCAATGTTACTCTTCTGTTTCTTATTAGCAGGCTATCAGGTTCCCATCATGGGTAGTTGTTATGAAGTTAAGATCATTCTATTCACTGTCTGGCTCCAGCATTCCTCCTCTCTTAACCTCAGTGTGCACATAGAAAATCCATCCAATCCAGAAATTTCCACTCCTTTATCCCTTCCTGTGACATTGGCATCAATCTTTACTCACCAACCCTTATGCTGTGGTATGACTCATCTAAAATATGGTTGCATGACTCCAGAAAACTCATGTGATCCAGTTCCTTGATCCTTCTTTATGATAAAAGTCTTTGAAGGATCTGTCCGTACTAAACACTGTCTTATTTATCTCTGTTAAAGCTGTTCCTTCAGGCTATGCAAATAACTGTTATCAATGATATGCCTGACATTTACTTTACTCAGTCTGAGTATTGTGTTTCCAAATGTCCCATCAGCATTTGACAGGGAACCACTCCTTGAAGCAGTGCTTTCTCACTTCTGGTGTGTGGCACTGTCCCTGTTTTGGTTTTCCTCCATTTTCTTTATTATGTTAGTTTCTTTTTTTGTTTTAGTTGTTTGTTTGTGTTTTTTTTATTTTCAAGACAGGGTTTGTCTGTGTAGCTTTGGATGTCCTGGACTGACTTTATAAACCAGGCTGGCCTCAAACTCACAGAAATCTGCCTGCCTCTGCCTCCCCAAGTGCTGGGATTATAGGAGTGTGCCACCACTGCCTGGCTCACTTTAGTTTCTGAGACAGGGTCTTGCTATGTGGCTTAGGCTGACTTTCATGATCTTTCAGCTTCAGCCTCAAAGTGCCATAACTACAGGCATCTGCAAACACAACGAGATTTCTTGTTTGGATCTCTATATGTTCTGATTCAGTCTTTTAATTGTGACTCTCTGAGTCCAGATTCATGACAGATTCATGACTCTAGATAGATGACAGAATAATATTCCCAACTTTTAAGAGGGGTTATAGCTTATATATATATATATATATATATATATATATATATATATATTACTATATATGTTATTCACACACTTATTAACTTTCTCATACAATTCCCTTATGAAGCCCACACTTTGGGGCTCAGAAGTCTACTTGACAATGGCTTTAAATGTGTAATAAATATCTCAAACTTAATTCCTACTGAGAAGTATTGATCACTATCTTTCCACACTATGTTCTCTTAGTTTCTTTATAAAATAAGAATTGTGCTGCATTCTGCAGCTCCAGCCTAAAGTCTTCTACTCTTTTCCTAAATCCCCCCTTTTTCCCCTTTTCTCCTTAGGAGACAGCATCAGTATCCAATATGCTGAAGATGAGTGATGTCTTTCAGAGAGGATGACTTGGGACTAGAGACTTTGATGTTAATGTGCTATGTGTTGTCTTTTTTGCCCCAGCATCTGGCCTCTTTAATCGCAGCACTTGTCCTCAGATATGAAAGGAGAAATCATGGAGAAGTAGAAGGAGAAAGAAGTTCTTCATTTACTAGTTTCTCTATACACTCTATAATCATAAATTATATTTCATTTGTAGAAAAACGACATGCATTTCTGTTGTCAGGTGGAAGTGGGAGTAGTTAGCAATCAAGTTCAACTACAGAAAAACAAAGAAATATACTCCAGTGTGGACAGAGCATTCACATCCAGTGTCTTCAAGGTCTCTCCCCGTCTTGTGGCCTTTGAGTTCTGGGGAAAGTTCTTTTTATAAATTCCAGTGAGTCAGAGTATACCTAATTGGTCTTAGATAAGATTATTTGTACAGTTATTAATACCTAATTGTATGCAAAATGGGTAAAATTTGACCTTTTACTAGAGATGTGTGTATAAACTGATATTAAGCCTCTGTTAGTCACTCAGTCACTCATCACTGAGTTCCCCTAGGATAAAGCAGATATAGAAATTGATACTCTCCTTCTTCAATCCATTTCAATTTACAGTCTAGCTTGTGACTTCATAAATAGAATATCTAAATTTATGTAAAATAAACTTAAACAAAAATTTGAAAAGTCCATAGAACTGAGTATGTAACACTGCTATGATATGGGAAACTTATTTCGAGTGAGAAATGGAACTGTGACTTCACCTAGGCATGGCAGGTGCTCACCTTCTTTTCTCTCTGGTTCAAGACCGTAGTTTCTCCTTTCAAAAATGTAATTGTATTAACGCCTTCCATAGAAAATGGTCCTTCTTATTTAAATTAAAACCTGAAAGCTGCATATGTTTCCTAAAATAAACCAGTGATAAAAGTTTGCACAATTGAAAAACAAAGATTGAGTGCTCAAGGGTGTGTTATTCTCTTTGTATGATTTTATTCATCACATTCTGAGTTACAAATGCAAACCACATAAGTGATTTTAATAACAGAAAAAAAATTCCTAAGCATGTTTATAATAGGGTTGGAGAGGTGGCTCAGATTTAAGGCACTTATGGCTTTTGCAAACAACCTGAATTTGGTTCACAGCATTCCTGTCAGGTCAAAACCACCTGTAGCTTTAAATTGAGGAGACTCAGTGCTCTATTCTGATCTTTGTAGGTAACAGGCATGCAAACAGTGTACTTGCATAATATAAGCATACACTCATATGTATAAAATAAAAATAAATTAATATTTAAAAAAGTTCATAAGACCGATGCTTTGAAATGTGAATTTATATCCATTGTTATTGAAGATAGCCCTCCTACATATAGAATGGGGTTTGAAATAGTGCCTATTATGATGCCATCTACAACTAAGGCAGCCTATTCAAGAATTATTATTTGTCTCCATCTATCTTTATTTAGTTCTTGTTATGTTGTTGTTTTATAATCTCCATATTCTCTTTATGTTTCATAGCGTTCACACTATATTAGCATATTAGCATATTAGCATGTGCAAGTAGTTATGAATAAATGAACACACAGATATTGTGTTTACAAAGTTTTTACTACTCATGTGTAATAGAAAATGTTATTTATAGATCACTGCTGAGCAGGACAGTAATTAGTAATCCTGCATTTTGTCCTTTCTTTCCAGCACTGACAATCAACCCTAGAGCCTCACAGACACTACGTAAGTGTTTTACAACTAAGCTCACAGCCAAACATTGGGCGAAGGGTAGGGAGTCCTGTGGAAAAGCGGGCGAGAAGGATAGAAGGACCTGGAGGTGACAGGAGCTCCACAAGGAGACCAACAGAGCCAACTAACCAGGGCCAAGAGGGGCTTGCACAGACAGAAGTACCGACCAAGGACCGTGCATGGACTGGACCTATGTCCCATGCACAGATGTCGAAGATGGGCAGCTCAGGGTTTATATGGCTTGCTTAGTAAAGGGAGTGGGACTGTCTCTATCAGAGACACTGTTGCCTGCTTTTAGGACACTTCCCCCTGCTTGGGCTGCCTCACCAGGCCATAGACGAAGAGGATGAGCCCAGTCCTGGTGTGACTTGCTGACTAGGGGTGGTTTGGTGGGGGTCTTCTCTTCTTTGAGGAACAGTGGAGGAAAGATGGAGGAAGAGGGAGGGGTGGTGGGACCAGGTGGAGATGAGGGAGGGGGCTGTGATTGGGATTGGGGTGTAAAGTGAATACATAATTAACTTTAAAAAATAACTAAGCTCCATCTCCACATGCCTTCTAAATCTTCTCATTGAGAAGCTTTCTCAGGAGCAGCCTTCTTACTCTGTTCTCTTCTTGGACATTTCCTTTGTTGCAATGCAAGGCCACGGTTTGAAAATTCCCACATCCTCCCAGTCATCAAGCCACTCAAACACACTTATGAAACACATTCTTAGTGTGGAGAATAATAGCTCAGATGCAGAGTCCAGAAGTTCCTCCTGGGAATTTCCCAAATTGGTAACATAAGCATAAAATGATCTTGGTGTTTGGCTAACACTTGCCCTTCTAAGGGTGTGTGCTAACTATGCAAATCAAGTCATTGGAAGAGAGCTGCATTGCTCAAACTAAAAGTCTAGACATGCAAACTAATTCAAACTAAGTACTGTTGAAAACTGATTTATAATAAAAGCCTAGACTTCTCCCTCTCTGTCTGCTACTTTTGATGAGTTAAAATAATCTTACACATTGTCACAACCGGATGAGAACACAGAATATGATAATAATAAAACTATACCAAGTATTTGTTACAGCATTAATTTAAGCAATTTATTTGAGTAGAACAAGACACTTAACACTTACAAGAACTATTTAAGACAATAATACTCCTTTTAAAAAGCAACTAAGGCATAGAAAAGCTTACTAAGTCAGTTTATTTTTATATGTTAAATAGTACCTGGTGTATATATCTTTATATATTAAAAAGTACACAGGGTTTACTAATTCGGTTTGTTTTTATATGTTATAAAGTACATGGAGTAAAAATGATATTCAGTGGTTAGCAGTCTGATCAAAGAGACAGGTTGTGAATCATGAAACTCTCTTTTAGTCTACCCCTGCCTCATGTGGAAATCTCAGGTTTAATGGTATTTTAACCCTAACCCTAATAACATATGTTATAGATGTTACTTATTGTGTGGATTTTATTTAACACAATTGCAACCGGTTTGATTTATGATTTCTGTGAGTGTCCCTGACTTACTATATCATGGTTAGCTTCGGTTGTTAACTTGATGTACCTGGGAAAAGGAACTTCAGACAAAGCGTAGCCTCTATCAGATTAACATGTGGAGATATTTTGATTGCTAACTGCTGTAGGAGGACCCATCCCACTGTGGGTGCTACCATCCCTAAGCAGGCAGGCTCGGCTGTATAACAAAGACAGCGGAACTTAAGCCTGGGTTGAAGCCTGTCATCAAAGTTCCTTCATGGTTCCTGCTTCAGTTCTTTCTTCAAGAGCATTCACTATTTTCCCTTGGTGATGAATTATCACCTGAAACTACAAGATGAAATAAACCTCTCCTCTACAAGTTCATGATGCTTATCACGGCAACAGAAACCTAACTAGAACCTCCTGGGTTAGTTTTACTGTAGTTTCCCAGAAATTTAAAAAATAAATAAATAAAAATAAATTTTTAAAAAAAGGAGCTAAAATCAAGGAACCACATATGAAGCTTGCCTATAGGAATGTACTAACTCTTCAATATTATCTTACCATAGTTGAAGTTGCTATTATTTTGGTCTATAAATTTGTTAACCCAAATTGCATGAGTCTAACTGATCTTACTGCCATCTGGGCACATGCTTCTGTCAGTAAATATTTCAACAGACTGTATTCTGTGCAATCATAGACTTTTGTGCTTGTCTCATTGGTCTTGGGGCACCCGCAGGTGGAAGGGAGGGGTTGTTTATTTATTTATTTATTTATTTCAACTTATTCACTTTGTATCCCTTCTCTATCCCCTCCCTCATCTTCTCCCAGTTCCACCCTCCCTCCCTCTTCTCCCCCTATGCCCTCCCCTGGTCTATTGGTAGGGGAGGTCCTCTTCCCCTTCCCTCTGACCCTAGCCTATTAGGTCTCACCAGGACTGGCTGCATCCTCTTCCTCTGTGGCCTGGCAAGGCTGCTCCCCACAGGGAGAGGTGATCAAAGAACCAGTCACTGAGTCCATGTGAGAGACAGCCCCTGCTCCCCTTACTAAGAAACCCCAGGAAAACTGAGCTACCTGTACACCGATACTGGCTTGTTTGGTAACATACATAGTAAGCGTAGCTACTGTTTATTAGTACAATATTCTGACAAATGTATAGGCTCAGAGACTCCCCACAGTGATCAAGATGATGAACAGTTCCTTCACTCCAAAAATTTCCCTCACACCCTTTCAAGAAATAACACAGAATAAGAACAAGCTTTTCTGTGCCCAGTAAAGGAATGTCGTGTTAAAGCCAGTCTTGTCTCGTAAGAATGTCACCACTTCACCTTCCTTATGATTCTAATTTGCATGATATAATTTCCACTTCTGTACTTGTAAGATGTGTGACATCATATTTAAAGTAAATTTCTCATGGGCACCGTGTGGTGTGTGTGTGTGTGTGTGTGTGTGTGAGAGAGAGAGAGAGAGAGAGAGATGCTGACAACTTAACTTAAGGGCTTGTACATTCCAGTGAAATGCGTTACTACTACATAATATCTCAGTCTTCAGGGATTTGAGACTGAATCTCCCTAAAGGGTTCAGGCTAACCTCAAACCCTTTATCCTGCTGCAGTGCTCTGAGATTAGAGGCATATGTCATCTTGTCTCTTTGTTGTTTGTGTGTGTGCGAGTTTGTTTTTATCTGTTCTCTGTTCCCTTTGTTCATTCATTTTTTTTTCCTTTTTTGAGACTGTGTTTCTTTGTGCAGCCTTAGCTGTCCTGAAACAAGCCCTGTAGACCACACTGGCCTCAAACTAACAGAGATTTGTGCGTCTCTCCCTCTGGAGTGCAGGGATTAAAAGCATGAGCTACTATTGCTCCAGCTCCTACAACTTTTTATTTTCTTGCCTGTTTCATCTTATAGTCATTCTTGACTCATTTAGAGGTATTTGTTTTTATTATGACTCCAAAAGATAAGATTGGAGACTATTTTATATTCATTGTCTATTGGTTGATTATTTCCACATCTTGTTTTACTTTATGAGTGGTTCTTTTAGCAAAAAGCAAATGTTGACTCTTTTCCATTTATAGGATTTCCAGGCTAAAGTCGGGTTCATTTACCTGAAAATGTCAAACATTGATGTCCATTCTTTCTCCCTCCCCCAAGTCTGTCTTTAAAAACATGAAAGATATTTGTGTCTCTGAGTGTTATTTCAATAGATTGTTTTTTATTTGCCTTGAATTAGAAGCATGAAAGGATCTAGTGATTGCTTCATGGTGGTTAGGTAATGTTTTCCTACAAGTAAACTGTTAACATACACAAAGGGCAAAGATCTCTCATCTTGTCCATTAGGGTTTCTGCGAAGTTAAATCTGAAAACTGGCAAAATAAAGTAGACATACCAAAAAATCCTAGGGCATTAAAGAAGACCCAAAAAGATGATCCAGGGGAACACTCTCATTGCCAAATGATGTGTAACAAGTGAGCTGGTTAAATAACTTTTCTAAGGATATATTCTGTGCTTTGGACATGCCCAATAAGCTTTTAAAACCATAAAGAAAATTCTCTCATAATAGGATTCTGATATGGGACATGCAGAGATTAGTATTTTAATCTAAGTATTGCATTTAACAGATTTAAGATTAACAACACAAATCTCTGGGTTGTAGAGCTCTGTTCAATATTGTGTTTAGTATGTTCACTGCCACACCCTTGAAGAGAGCAACAGGGCTGAGGACACAAACCTGTGTAGAAAGTCGGATCTTACAGAAAGAAATATCAACCTTTTGAATAAATGGGTTAAAAATCTCCTTGTGGCTAAACTGGAAGACTATATGTGATGACTATATATATTTTCAGAAAGTGTTTACATTTTAATTTAATTGTAATCTGTTAAACTTCTGACAAGAAACTACTCAAAGGAAATCTTGAAGTGAGATATTGCTCAATTGTTTAAGAAGTGTCCCTGCTAAAAAAAAAATAATTAAGTTCATGTTTGGCTTTGATGTTGGAAGCTCAAAAATGACAAGCATCATTAAACATAGTCACTTTTAGCTAAACTGGGTCCTGGGTAGACGCAGCATCTTTTAGTTGGGTAAGGTGTTCATGTATTTTTCATCTGAGGTAAAATCATTACCTTAGTATATTTGTCACTGTTCAAAGACTGTAGTGAAGCATGAGGAGTTTGATGGCAACCTTGAGCTTATTTCAGGGAGCAGCTGGCTCTCCAGTAATAAGATTTCACTAAATCTACAAGAGGTCTAATTACACAGGAAAATGGGCTATCAAGTGCACTGCCCAGTGGAGTCTATTACTGCACAAGTCACACATGTTAAATATTGTAAAAAGTGTTACTTAAATGAGTTTTCAAAGAAAAGCTGTGTTTTCTACTCTAGTAAAGAAATATCAGTACCTCTGTGGCATTGTTCTGTGTTGATATTCTGTCTTAAACTTACTGGTAAATAACATGGCAAGACTATTAGTTGTTATTAAAATTTAAGCATCATTTTCTCTGGTTGAATACTTTCCTTATTTTTATATTTGTTAATTTGAATTATATTTGATTCAAGACATTGGTAGGGTTAGAAAATCTGGGATCTCTTTTTTATCTGTTATCGAAAATGGTCTGGCATAATGACCTATATTAGTGATACTAATCAGCTACAGAAAATTTTTCTCAGAATTACTATATATCATTATTCCAATCGTTTTGATATATTTGTTGGTAACATCAGTATCTACGCTGTACTTCTCCCGTTTCTAATGTTTCTGTTTCTGTCATTCATAATGTCTCTGCATTTTAGAACTTCTTCACAGGTAATACGCTAGTCATTATTGTCTCCAGATTGATGTCCTTTCTTCTATTTAATTATTACTATTTCTAAATCTTCTGATCAGCTTATTTTTAAACTTAATCTTTCCCTGTTGCTTATCTGACTCATCTCCTTATCCTGGTCTGTTCTCTCCAGAGATAGTCTTGCTTCTTCTGTTTTGTGTGAGTCTTGTTCACCTATGATATACTAAAGACATTAGCATTTGACTGTTTGTTTGGAGCAGTTACTTTTTTGTTTTGTTTTTGTTTTACTTTAAGAAATTGTTATATGACAGTATGTTTATTCTTTGTCTTCAAGATAATTTATTATTGCCATTATTATTATTGTTATTGGTTTATGGCATAAATTTGATTATTTTCACATCTTTAAAAAAGAGAACTCTCCATGCAGAGTAGGATTTGTTACAAAGATAGGTGGGTTTTTCTCCTGTGTTGTGTTCTGCCCATATCATAACTGACAGTTGTTCTTTCAGCTGTTTAGAGAGGAAGCTTATGGATCAGTTATCTATAAGGAAATAATTGTGAAATTAACTTTTATGTACTACTGCCCCACCCCCGCCTAATTCTCTGAAGTCTATTTTACTTTATTTTTACCTTTTATTAGGTATAGCTGTCATTTGTGCTTAAAGTTATTATAAAGAATTTGTCTGAAGTGATAATACTTCTGTGTTGATACCACATGCCACTTCCTGCCATTGGCTCCTCATAGATCTGCTGGGAAGGAAGTGCAGGCTGAGAGACAGAATTCAGTAGAGAGACAGAATGTAGTATCCACGTCTGAAATACCTAAGGAAGGAACAATGGTTTTCGGGCCTATACAATCCTACCATCCCATAATCAGGAAGCAGGTGGTGAAACAGAGCAAAGAGCTCTTGTATTACCTTAGGTCTCTAAAGTGCACACTATGTTAGATGATTAAAATAACAATAAGAATAACAACAACAACAACAAAACCCATGGAATTCGTCAGCATATCATTATAAAAGAGATTAAGAAACTAGGAATTTAATGTAAATAGTTTTACATAAACATATTTCCCTTAAAACACCTAAAGGCAACATAATAAATAAGTGAATATTAGAAGGATTCTTTAAAAAAAAAAATGAGACAATAAGACAAGGTTTAGTATGCCACATTTGACTTTGAATTGAAGCATTTAGACTGTGCAGTGATGCAGGAAAATTAAAATTGAAAAGAAAAATAATCTTAAACTACCATTAATTATATATGTTATGTTCATTTACATTGAAAACTGTCCAAAGAATGAGAAGATAGAAGCCAGTGAGATGGCATAGTGGAAAAATATACCTGCCACTATCCCTGTTGATCTGAGTTAAGTATCTGCAAGAGAACTATCACCTGCAAGTTGTCCTCCTGCATGTACCATGTGGCATAGTAATAACAATAATAATAGAAAAATAATAGATTAGTATAAATATATATCTAAGTTATTATAAAAATAATAAAATATTTTTATTTAAAAATAAAAAATAAAAAAAGAATAGTAAGGTTGTAGTTCAGTTTATAATAATTAAACTCATTTACATGTGGAAAGATTGACCTAAGAATAGCACTGAAAGAATTTTTTTTTCCCAAAACAACCATGTAAAGAAGCATTTTCCTAGACGCATTTGCCAAAGCACATAAAGGCCACCCTAGCTGTGGCAAAAGGGGCCAGATGACATCTCAAACAAGAGAGAGCTACTGTAAGCCTCATCCACATGATCTTGTTTTCTCAGGCATTTAACATACAAGAGTTATGCAGCTCCGAAGGCTTCCACTGAGGTTTCAGAAAGCTGCTGAAGTCAAGCAGTGGATGGCAGCATTGGATTTCCTACAAGGATGCCCTGACAGACCCATTGTGTAAAGGTAAACTCTAGTTAAAGAGAAACTGCAGGCATGTAGTGGAGCTAGCCTGAGCCGCACCACTGTGTCAATCAAAACTGCAGGACTGGAACTGCCCAAATCTGTTAGACCCTAGAGTGTGCCACCAGGAGCTTCCAATAGAAGACATGGAGCTGCAGGGGCCGGTGCTTGAATTACTGGATTCCATCTAACTTTGGCCCCATCTTTCCTGCCCCTTAAGCAGAAAGATACGCAACACAAAATAGAGGACTAAGAATGCACATAGCCAATACAGCAGGGTTATAAAGAGAATGAGAAGCTGAGCTGGAAGAAGTAGGGAGTGAGGGTAGCAAGAAGAGCTGGGAAGGGCCAGATAAGCAGCATGAACTCTGAAAAGTGTGACAAGTATTTATGATGCTGAGGGAGCCTGGAAGCCAGCATGTGCTTTGACATGCTAATAGGCATCACAGATAGCCATTTGTTCCTTCTGCCAGTAAAAAGAGGAAATGGCTCCTTTTGGTAGAAGGGAACTTGGTTCTCAAGTTTCTGAGGAATGCTGGCTCTTGTCTAACTGCCAGAATTTGGATAAATGGAGTTTTCTTTGGACCTGACAACAAACTGGCATTCCACAAACTGGGCAATATCTCCAGCCTCTAAAAAGTTGTTTGTAAATGAAGAAAATATGAATTAATGACAGTTTCAAAAATGTAATGCTATGCTTTCCAATCACTAACAGGAAAAATAATCAGGAGTTTCAATGACCTCTTTTTCAGTTTATAATGATGTTATTGCCCAAATTCTATTCACACTTGCTCCAGTAAAGTGCCTAGAAAAACAGTATGTTGCAAAGGACTAAATTTTATCTAGAAAATATTCATGTACAGTTCTTGTATGAGATTCTGTTTCTTCTATAAAATGAATATGGAAATATCTTATTTATCTGAAGGCCCAAGTGGATCAGAGTCTTTGTTGGAATCAGATTTCCCAATGTCTTCAGATATGTTCTCTTAAAATTAATAGCGCTGATTAAGCTTTGTGAAATGTTAGAAATTTGTTTCGTGGTTGGGGCAGGCTTACATTACAACATAGCTTGCACAATAGTCTTAACTTAGCACGTTTTATCTTTGGGATACTTGTAGACTGTTGTTTCTTCCTTGATAAATATTACATGAAGCTTTTTCCCAATAAAGAGGCAACCTTAGTACAAGTAATACAGCATTTCAGCAATCCCTGGTGGGTAAGAATGCCACAGTATCATTTGTGTTGTGGTCTTACTTTTTGTGTTTATGGAAATCAGAAAACAGATTTACTGGAATGATTCTGACAATGGTCAATGGAGTGGTCCAACAAGCATCACATGCTTTATATATAACTTCATTCTAAGCTTTTGTTTCTCAATAACTTCATGTCACCTCTATCAAAAGCCTTATGGGAAAACTTGGGATTGACAGGACACACGTCCCATTTTTAACAGATACTGGGTTTTAAAATCGATTGCTCTCTTTACCTTTTTTTTTTAATTATTCTGCCCTGTTGTCTGTGTGAGAGATGAAGTGTAGTTGATTGGCTTGTCTGACATATGATCTTTTGGGTCTCCATTTCCCCAAACTCCAGCAGTTACATAAGAACCAGCATTCCTTAGGAATTTCTGAAGCCAACTCCCCTCTTCCAAAAGGAGCCATTAGCAGAAGAAACAAATGGCTATCTGTGGTACCCATTAGCATAGCAAAATGTAGGGCTGGCTCCTAGGCTAGCTCAGTGTCCTAAGTACCTCTTACACATTTCAGAGTCCACTCTGAATATCTGGCTTTTCTCAGGTCTTCTTGCATCCCCCTCCCCCGTTTCCTAAGCTTGCTTCTGATCAGGAGTTTCTCTCCCTGCAGCTTCTCATTTTCCTTATAACCCTGCTATTCTGTCTATGTGATCTGTTGGTCCTCTCTTTTGCCTACTCTCTTGCTCTCCCCCATTTCTCCCTCTCTTCCTCTCTTTCTTCCTCCTTCTCTTTCTCTCTCTGTTCTTTTCCTGCCTCTTCATTGCCAGCTCCAGTCTGCCATACTCAGTCCACTACTTTTCCTCTGTGTTCTTCCAGATGCCCATGCCACTTCTTTTTCTCATATTTACAATAAAAACCTTCCCCTTAGTCACACCATGTAGGGATCATGTCATTAGTTTATACATGATCCTGCTGCCCTCTGTGGTCCTTCATCCCTTACAGAAACTAGAGGATCTAATGACACCTCCAAGATGCAACCTATATCTTCACTTGATGTAGGTTCTGCATGTCCTATGTGCTGGAATCAAAATTTTAACAGGTCAGGGAGAAGGTATGAAAGAAATCTATTTGGTGCTAAGATTGGGTCCATGTGATGTGGTTTTGGAATTGATATTTCTGAGTGAAACTTTCTTGTTCCTGTATAGCAATTAAAGGAGCATAATTACCAAAGCTGGCATTTAGAGAAAGTGTGTCCTCAATCTGCACAAGACCTGATAATGTTAGGGCCTGGAATACACTGAGAGAATGACCCCAGACTCAAGTAGAATGCTTGCTGCAGAAGCCCAGAATTCTGGGGTCACCACCTTTACAATATGGCTGCTTCCCCCAAGGAAGCTTGCAGGCCTGTTTTAAAGCCAGAAACCCTTTTAAACCCTTTTAAAACCATACTGTGGTTATGTGATCTCGATTGGGATTGGCCAGTGCCCATGGAGGCTACATGACTCCATGATTAAAATCCTCCTGGTGAGGATTAAAATGCTTTTCAAACTGGTAATTAAGCAACCTTATCTTCCCCAGGCTAGATGTGTGTGTGTGCTGTTTGTTTGTTTGTTTGTTTTTCTCTTTTCCCCTTAGGCTTGTTCTGCCTAGCAAGGATATAAAGCCTGTCTTGGAGCTGGTCTCGGTTATCAGCCTGGCTCTTTCAATAATACTGTAGAACACTTTTTTTGCAAGAAGCTGATTTCTTTGGTAGTGAACTGAAAATGTTCTCACAAACTTAGCTCAACCTGAAATCTCTTTCCTCGGTTCTCTAGAGAGTTCTGTAAACATCTAATTCCCTGTATTCAATCCTGTTCTATTGAAAACAGCTCCAGTGTTTTCTTCAGTCTTCAGTAGATACTGAATTAATAATTTCCTTTAACAACTAGCTGTCTGCTAGTCATTGCTTAAAGCTTATTTTGATATTTAATACAGAAAGGAAGAAGAAATCTTTAAGAATTATAAGCACAACAATAAGAAAAAAAAAGCCGGTGGCCACAGGTGGAGCATGACTGTAATCCCAGCACTCAGGGAGGCAAAGACAGACAGATCTCTGTCTACAAAGCTACAAAGCTGAGTCCAGGACAGCCAAGGGTACACAGAGAAACAAACAAACAAACAACAAAACAAAAACAAAACAAAAAAGAAAGAACAAAGTCTTATTAATATACAAATGAAAATAACCCATAATGATAAGCAGACTTGAGGATGCATGGGAAGAGCACTCTCTATGTATATTTGTTAGCAAGAAATACAATTATTTTTACCCTTGCATTAATGAGTACATCAAGCACTTAAATGTTACCCTAGATCATTACATGTGGATTTTCCTCAAATGCTAAAGAGAAATCTAAAAATTTGTCTTAGTGTTCACCTTGCCATAACATAGTCCATGAATGAAGTTGTGTGAGGAGAATTTTGAGAGCTTGTGAGAAGAAAACTCCAAGAAAACAAGGTGAGAGTCTTGTGACCTTGTTTCTCCATAATATAAGTTGCTCTTGGACTGTGCTTTCCACCCTTCCCAGGTGAAATAAGTAACAGTGGATTTCCTTCAGATTACCCATCATCCACCCTTATTTTTATTTGGATGATGTTTCCAAGCACGGGTTAACTGTATATATTTTAAACTCATGTGACCTTGGCTCCTTTGGCCTTGCTAAAACCTCAGAATGCCCTCAGAATATAAATTGTTTGATGATCTGAATAAAGTTGGCTATTTCAGGAGGCCTTAACCTGCTTCATTTTTAGGTCCCACTCTCTGAGGTAACATACCTAAATGTTCATGTGATGGGAATGAAGAGGGAGTTTGGATATCTTGCCTTGGAGACTGTACAATTTGCAAAGACAAAAAAGTTTGGAATGACCTGGAATAATGACCTGGAAAAAACCATATAGACACTAATGTATATTTTGGGTTCTTTGTTTCTCTGCACTCACTATTTTGTTCATTCTTTTGGTGCTTGCTGTAGGGGCACACTCTGTGGATTTCATATTGTACTAAACAATGAGCATGAGCTACATTGCAGAGTAAAATAGGTACATCAAGAACCTGTGTTCCTGGGAGGGAAATAGATATTAAACAATGAATTTAAAACATATTTTGCTGACTTATGACATGTGGAAAAGACATAAAATGATGAGATGACCCAACCGCAAAGTTCTGAATTGGTCCCTTGTGAAGAATTAATATTTGAGCTAAATGCTAACTGACAGAAGAAATTAATAAAGGATTGAGAAGAGAGAGAGCTTTTATTTTATTTTTCTCAAGCTGGTGAACATAAATACTCCAAGAAGGGAAGGTCTTAAAACTTTTATAACAGTCCTGGTATAAGAGAAATTGTCTTGTGAGTCACTTTGTCACTCTGAAAAGAACATAACAACTTCCTGAATATTTAATGTTTAAGAAAATAAGGTGACTAGAACACTTAGATAAAATGAGATAGAAAGTGCAAAATAGCAGGAAGTATAAAAGAGTCTAGAGGAAGAAAAAGAGGTCTCCTTGACCTCTTCAAGCTATGCCACATGGAGCTACATTTCCTTTCTGGTCTATGCTAGTTATTTTCTGTACCTACCACAAAACACAAACTTCACATCACTAAGGGACAGATGGGCCAATGTTTCTCCTCTTCACACCCTTATACCCTGTCTATCAAATTCAACTACCAGAATTACATTAACCCTAGGCTTGTAGGTTGCTATCTTCCTTAACCTTGGCCCCCAGGCATTGAGCAGATTTAGCTTCTTGGTTGTGGAGGTGGGGCAGGGAAGTGTAAGCTCTTAGAATATCTGTGCCACTATTTCAGAAAAGGGGTGTGTGTCTAAATTTTTATCTCTTGCTGATTACAGCAGAGCCGGGGGCGGGGGCAATGGTACAATCAAAATCAACACTTGTCACACTTCATTTCCACTATGAAGATGCTCTACTAGGATTTTGTACATTTTGGTAAAGAAAAGAAGTTTCAAGCAAAGATCTTGAATGTTGAGTATTTTTTTTTAGCATCTACCTGAAGAAATGGCTTAAAAAAGAGAAAAGAAACAAAAGAAAGAAAAAAAGAAAGAAAGAAAAAGAAAGAAGGAATAGTGCTAAAAATTTATGGCTACTTACATACTTACGTTTTCTTACAAAGGGAAAGCTGTTAGAAAGCAGGCATCTGGAGACTCAGCCTTGTGTGGAGATTTGCCAAGATTTCTCAAAGCCCCTATTTTTCTTATTATTCTGCTACTTAAAATAAGCAGATCTTATAATGGATTTCATTACTTCCTCTCAGTTTGCAGAAAATGGGGCCTTGTGCGTGCCCTGCCACCAAGCCACATCACCAGCCCTACTAGTCATTAAAGTGTTTAGAGGTCTCACTGTCATTAGTTAACACATGCAAGAATTAGCTCTGGAGAAGGGTCCATCAGTGAGTCTTCTTGATTTTAAGATGCGTGTAAATTATTAATGCTTCAGCAGAGTCCTATATTACTCTGAGGTTTAGGGGGTTTGGGGAAAAGTTATTTGTTGATGTTCCCTTAGTACAACAAACTGTATAGTTTCTGCTCTTGAACTGTCTCTTTAGAGTCAAGTATGCTTTTAGTTAAAGCAGTAAGTATTCAGTGCATCCTTTATTTGGTATCTATTATATAGTGAGTATATTAAATTTGTTCATATTTAGGCTAGCAAACAGATTGGGTCATCCAAAAATTCTACTGTATATGTCTATATAGATATAGGTATCTACATAACAATATTTCCATCTGTATATCAAAATGGAATTTCAAAACTGCTTCCTATGAAAGGAATTATAAAATTTACAGAATTATAATTGTATAAGAGAATTGTATGCGCATGTGCTTTTAGTTAGAATAAACATCTTTATGTCATATTATTTGTCTTAAAAAACAGAGAGGATAAAGGTGTGAGGACAAATATTTCAGCACAGTAAGCTGAGGTATTTAACACATGCCCTGATGCCATGGCTTCTCACCCTGGGTCAGGGTGAGAATGTCAGGGCTGGTCTCTTTCAGATGATGCTCTAAGTTTATGTCTTTAAGTTGAGAACAAGAAGAAAAGATACCTAAGGTTTCAAATAAGAAGACAAGATCAGATTTAGAATTTTAAAAATAACTACACTGTTGTATCAATTATACATACTTAAGATGTATACTTAATAAAGTTTGGCATATTAGGGAAAAAAGTATTTTAACCAAGAAAATGGAAAGAACAAGATTTTTGCAAGAACACATACCCAACAAATAACTTATCTAAAATATGCAAAGAACGGCTATGTGACAGTAGAAAGGAGGAAAAAATAACTTTAAAGTAGGAAAAGTATTTAAATAGTCACTGTATCAAAGATAAGCAAAATTCAGAAAAGCACATTTTAAAAAAGGTCAGTATGCTTAATAATGAGGGAGATACAAATATGAAAGCTTGTTTAGTTTCAGGAGAAGTTGCAAGAACAGTGCAGTAGCTGCTGCTATACAATCAGGAAAAGCCAGAAGTTGCTTGCATTAAGATGCATTGTGGAAAGGGAGTAAAATGACAGCTAAATATTGGGGAAGCAAAATGAGCCAGGTTTTCACGCTGACAGTTATCTGAGAGAGAAACCTATTAGAAATAATTAGATTTTTGGTTTCTTCATCTTGACAAGTCTATGGAACTATTCACTTAAGTGGTGAAAACTTGCAGGAAGCAGGCATGGAGACAGTTACGGTGTTTGTGATAAACACGGTATAATGTACCGTCAGCTAGCGAGGGTAGCAATAGGCTAAGATGTGCGCTGAGCCCTTCTCTTCTGAATGTGCTGTACATTGAAACATAAGTATTATGAGCTGAGGCTTAAGCTGAGATGGCAGGAAAGCAGAGATTCCCTTGTCAGACTACTGGCTCTCTCTGAGCCTCCGGAAAGGCCTTTTCCATTGGGCGGGCATATCTACAAGGCGAAGCGGAAAGTCTCAAGGCGAAGGGGAAATTCACATTCCCCCTTTAGCTCCCCTATTAGGACCTTCCAGGCATTCTGCCGTTCTTGAGGCACACTGAGCTAGGACAAACTATAGACAAAGCTCTCCACATTTCCAGCACCCCTCCAGTTCCTGTCTCCCCACTTAGGCAAGCATCAGATTTAGGCAGATGTGGCCTCATGAAAACAGAAACGTCCCTTACGATCTTAACAAATGGTTCCCTGTCCAGCTTTTCCACATAGATTCTATAGCCAGCTGGAGGAGGTAAAGGAAAAGGCTCTCCTCTTTGTTTCTCTCCCTCATTAGTGAATCCTAACCACACTTGAAAAGGTTCCTTTCCCATTCCGGTCTGGTTCTTACATTCTTAGAAAGAACGACGGGATCTTTCAACTCACTGCGTTTGCGCTGAGACTTGGCTTCCTAGCCAGACTGCTATGTTTCATTGATAACTCTGAGTAGGTTTCATCTAGGGAATACATTTTCGCCCACACTCTGTATATTTTCCCAGCTAGGCGTACTCTCGTCTGCATTTTGCTCTCCATGTAAATATGAGAGAAAATAAAATAAACCCTTCAGACTCCCTTGTCTGAAAAACCTGGCATTTCAGTGGGCTTTTCTTTAAGGGGGTCTTCATTTGTAACCAGCTTGCTCATTAAGGAAATCCATCTGAATGTCTTATTGTCCTTCCTTTTTCTTTCCTCCCAGTTTGAGGCTGCAGTTGCCAGGTTTTCTGTGCTGAACCTGAAAAACCCTCGCTCATTCTCCTGTTCTCTGCCCACTGACTTCCTAGGGAGCTTTCTCAGACATCAGGACTGGCAGTGTGTGGACTGGAGGGATCTTGACCTACTCTGCTAACCCAGTGGCCTGAACAAATCACAAGGGGGATTGGAGCCATCTGCCCAGCTCCTCCCCCCCGGGACAGCCTACTGGAAAGAGGGACAAGTTAGCCATTCAAACAATTGGCTTTTTGCCTGCTTCTTTTCCAAATAAGAAGGCAGGGGCTGCCGCGAGGGGCAAAGGGTTTTTGTGAACCACAGTGGTGGTAAGACCCGAGTTTCTCCAGCTCCTACCTGTTTTCAGCTGACTGGGAGAGCAAGGATGGTAGACGCTTTCTGTGCCACCTGGAAGCTGACGGACAGTCAGAATTTTGATGAATACATGAAGGCTCTGGGTAGGTAAAACCAAGACTTGCTGCTCTCCTTTTCACTCTGTATTTCGATTCTTAGAAATCCCTATTTTTACTTACCGGGTTACTGCGAGACAGGCCGAGCATAGTATGATAATTACGAGAGACTGAGCATAGCCCACTTAAGTGAATTCTTAATGTGGCATTTTCTTGCCTTCTTGCCCATTGCCAAATAACTGGGCCATTTGATAGTCTGTGGAAAATGTGAAGCTTCTATAACTTTTTTTTGGGGGGGGGGGACGGTGTTCAACATTTATTTGTGCTCAGCTCTTCCATGGCTAACGGACTAATCATTAATCAGGTTTGAACAGAACCTACACTTTAAAATCCAATCCTGGATTCCCAGAGTTTGGCAAAGAGCTTTCTGCTCTATGACCTTTATTGGAAGATGCTGTTAACTGCACTGGCTCCTTTTGCTGTTTCAGGAGTCGGCTTTGCCACTAGGCAAGTGGGCAATGTGACCAAGCCAACAGTGATAATCAGTCAGGAAGGCGGCAAAGTGGTGATCAGGACACAGTGCACATTCAAGAACACGGAGATCAGTTTCCAGCTGGGAGAAGAGTTCGAAGAAACCAGCATCGATGACAGGAACTGTAAGGTAAGAAGCGGTTTAGTCAGGGTGGGGATGGGTCGCAGGGATGCATGCCCAATCCCTCCACTTCGCAGAAGCAGAGAAGGAGAATAATCCTTCAGAATTTCCCTTCAGGGAGAAGGAGCCAGAGGTGACATTCTTGTGTTTCCAAGTTGTATCCTAGACACTAAATAATTTCCATAGCCAAGCTTCCAGCCTATTCTTCATTTGTTAGACATTTTTCACACTCTATAGCGACTTTTACCCAGAGAGTATTTAGCAGTGTTTATTTGAGAGAAAGCCCACACTTAGTTCTCTGTCCCTAATCACCTCAGCTTGACCAACTAGTTAGTCTCACACCAAAGCTTTGCTTAAACAAGACGAGTGACTAGCTATGTTTTTATTTCTGATCTATAACACATTTGCAATTGGTTGTATATGTTTCAGCCAAATTAGAAATAACCACATTTTGGATAACAGTGAATCTTGAAGTAATAGTGGATGACATACTGCTAGAATAATTATTGGTGATGTACACAGTTATGACACTCTCCAAAAGCCCTGTCATTTGATTTCTATGAGAAATTACTTCTGCCTGCTAATCACCTGCATTTTGTTGTTGGCCTCAGTCTGTTGTTCGGTTGGACGGAAATAAGCTCATTCACGTACAGAAATGGGATGGCAAAGAAACAAAGTTTGTAAGAGAAATTAAGGACAGCAAAATGGTTGTGGTAAGTACTAACAGGTCTTCATTTCCTGTCCACAGCCCTTTCTACTCTTTCTTTTTTTTTCTTTCTCTCTCTCTTTCCTTCCTTCCCTCCTTCCTTCCTTCCCTCCTTCCTTCCTTCCTTCCTTCCTTCCTTCCTTCCTTCCTTCCTTCCTTCCTTCCTTCCTTCCTTCCCTCTCTCTCTCTCTCTCTCTCTCTCTCTTTCTTTCTTTCTTTCTTTCTTTCTTTCTTTCTTTCTTTCTTTCTTTCTTTCTTTCTTTCCTTTCTTCTTTCTCCCCTGAGCTGTGAATCTCCAGCCTTCACTTGAACTTAACCAGAAACTGTTAATCAGGAAAATATACATAGGTAACTTATATGAGAACATAAAGTAACTGAATCTCAGAGAAGTTACTTGTTAGATACAGTAATAAGAGAACTTTAAACATCTTATATTTTAGTTTCTAAGGGCTCAGTGAAAATAATTCTTTTAAAAGGTGAAACTTTAATTTCCAGCAAAACTATTTGATGTTACTTCCTTACAGTTGGCTTTTTTTTTTAAACAAATCAGCTAATTTTTTTAAACATGATCAGTAATAGTTAGGCATGCAAATAGTATAAAATAGAAAAAAGTAATTTGATAACTTCCCTAGTGATAGAAAAAGTTAGGCTTTGACTTGTAGAGACCATTTTAGAAACAGAATTTTTTTTTTTAGATGATAGTGATATCATTAAGTGGACTCTTGGAGATATCTGGGGTTTCCTTTACAAACTCCTGCTAATATAAAATTAGAAAGTGCCTTTGTTGTTGCTAGTGCAGAATACATTCCTTAATCAGAATATGATTCTTTAATCAGAGCTTTTCTGAACTAAAATATAATTCTTTTCACATGTGGAAGGTTGAAGAACAGAGAACAGTTTATTATTATTATTATTATTATTATTATTGAATAATGAACAACAACAAAAAGAGTTCATTTCTAACAATTATCCTGAAATTATTTTTTATGATGTCACTACCATTTCTTTCCTGTCTATAGAAAGCTGGAACAAACTCATCTCTAGAAATCCTGACTGTGATCAGGCAAGATTGAGTTCTGAAATGGAGAGTAAAGCAAAGGCACACTGTATTCTGAGGCAGGTACCAATGCCTGACAGTCTTGGGAACACACCTTATAGTACTTTTTCATGGTCCAAGTAAGAGAGTCAACATTCAATGCCATTGACACCTAACCACCCAGCTTTGGTTCACATGGGCTAAACACGACTGTCAAGGTTGGGAGAACACTGTCCTGCCACGTTCTTGCTGATTTTACAGTAAGTCGTTCCAGATAGTGTAAGCTCAAATGTTTCTATATTCTAAAGAAATCCATCAAGATTATGGATTGAAAACTGTTATGAAAGCCTATCCGTGATCGAATTCCCTTTCCAAGCAGATAGCTAAGGTTACAGTGGCGCTATGTTCCTTCCTTGGATCCAACTTGTCCCAGTTCCCTTAATGATTTCACAGGAAAAGAATTTTAAAAATGAATTTAAGTTTCCAACTCTTATTTCTGCTTCCTTTACATTTTCATAAACCTGGACAATGTGAGCTTGCTTTTCACTCATTAAACACATGCACCCTTTCCTTTGGTTAGGAGACAAAAACAATATATGCAGCATTTAATGCTTATAAATGTCCTCATTCTTTGCCCTAATACTTAAACTATATACATCATAATGTTTAAAAATTCATCTGTGAATGTCCCTGAGTAAAACAATTCAATTACCGTTTGACTATTTCAGACTCTCACCTTTGGCGATGTTGTTGCTGTTCGCTGTTATGAAAAGGCATAGAAGCGATGACCAGTCTTTTGACAGTTCGGTTTGCTGGAGTCTCAGAGTTAGCCAGCTACTACAGCACTGGTCACTGATTAGAAGGTTGTCTTTGGTGTGAAGGCAGAAAATTATAATTTAAAGTTACTTCATGCAACTCGTGGGATTTTGATACGCAAATCTACCCTGTTTTTGAATTTGTTATAATTTTATAATACCTTTTTATAAATATAGGACCACACATTATCTTCTTTGGAATACAGACTAAATTGGAATAAAAATATACAGACTTATAAAAGTTGGTTGTCATTTTTAATGCCATCAGTCTGTTTTGGAACTGTCTACTATGTCTACTAGAGAGCTTGGACAATAATAGTTTTTTTTAATAGCATAAAGTAAGGCTAGAAAAAGGAATATTATGTATACATTCAGAAAATACACATTCAGAAAATAGATGACTCAGAGAATGGGGAGATGCAACATTCTGGAGACATTGATGGAAAACCTGGAAATAATTCACTCATCACCTGGTCAGAAAGTTTTTACAGTGAGTAGTGCTACAAAAATGATATTTCACTTTTACATGACAGTCTAAACAAAAAAAAAAAACGCTAAAGACTTCAAAATGTGACAAAATATAAATGTGACAAAATATAATTCGGTGCCATGCAATCATGGTGTCATTTGTCAAAGTTCTATAGTAAAGAAAACCGGAAAAGAAGCTGATTTCATCCTCCACTCTTAGCATGAACCTCCAAACTGAACTTCACTAAGTCAAGAGTGTTCAAGTGAAGTGTGTACAGAGAATCCATGAAAATGTTCAAATTCCACTTTTTCCTGCTGTTGGATAGAAAAGGTGATTAGAATAGATCTGACCAGACCAAACCAAGTGTTTTTTTTTTTTTTTTTTTTTTCTAGCTGGTTTGCACTTGTGGTATACACAGAAGTGTGACTACATTTTATTACTTGTGAAATGCTCTTCAGTCATGTTCTCAACCTATAATATAAAGCAAGGCAGACAATGCTATATTTAGTCCACTGATGGAGAAAAGCCAGTATTAAAGTTGCAAGGCTAAGTTCTTGTGGTGAGTAAATAATACTGAAAATGGTGAACTTCAGTGTTTTTCTTTATATCCTCTTGGAAACTATCATTTCAGTTCAGTGTCCTTCCAAAAGAAAACTGCAAGAATTTATTACCCTGATTATTCCTTAGAAAACCTTTCCTTTATTAGTTTAGTATGTAAGTGTCTACATAGGGAGTAGTAAAAAAATATTTTTCAGAGAAATATGCTGAATTTTTTGCTCATTTTTATGCAATCTTGTGATTCGTTAAGTTTTTATAAGTGAACTAAAGGTCAAAATATAAAATGTGAGGAAATGTCTTTTAATTTATGCAGTTCAATGCAATGATATCATTACCCGATTGCTATAGGACAGGGTCAATATTCCTTACCCAAAATACTTGGGACAAAAAGTGCTTTGGATTTTAGGATATACATGTACATAACAAGATATCTTAGAAATATGATCTCAATACAAAATTTGTTTAGGTTTTACACGTACCTTTTCACATACTTGAAGGTAATTTTGTAAACTATTTGCATTTTAGTCTGCTAAAGTATTTTTAATGCACTTACACTCAAATATGCCATGTTAAGGTTAGGTGTAGAATTTCCCCATGATGGTGTCAGGTCAGTTTGAAACTTTGGAGCATTTTGAATTTCTGATTTCTATACTAGGAATATTCAATGTACGCTTTACAACATTTTATAATTGTGTGTGTGTATTGTGTGTGCACGAATGTAGCTGCATGAAATTGATGTGGGTGTCTACAGAGGCCAGAAGAAGGTGAGAGATTCCCTGGAGGGGGAGTTACAAGTCTAGTGGTTGCGCGCCACCAGAATTGGGTGATGGGAACCAAACTCAGGTCCTTCGAAAGAGAATAAGTGTTCTTCAGTACTGAGCGACCTCTCTCGCCACTCAGTGTTAGGGAACTGGCCTAGTGCTAGGTACAGTTGTTAAATACTGACTCCCAAGATCTAGTTACAGCCCAAAGGGGCACATTCTCACATTCCCCAAGTGATGTTGTGTCAAGATTGTTAGCCACTATTCTCTGACTGGTTAAATACAGTTGCTGACAACCTATAGCTGGGCAGAAGACAGGCAGGTGGAGGTTCTGTTATGAGAGTGACTGTGGAGCTGGGAGGAGGAGAGACAGGAAGCAGAAGATGTAGAGGAGGAGAAGCTGGAGAGAAGCGAGTAACCATTGGGTAGTATGACCTTGAACATATGGCCATAAGGGCTGGCCTCATGGGACAGAAACAGCCCAGGTAGGAATAATTATAGCAAGTAACTTGGGTTGTGTATGTGGGAAATAGCAAAATAGCTTAGAGGGTTGATATCTGCCCAGCAACTTGTGCCATAAAGATTTCATAAATCTAAAAAGTCTCTGTCTCTATTAATTGGTATTGGAATCTGCTGGATAAGGTTGAAGTCTGACATTTCTGGATAGCCTCTGGGCTTGGTCTACAATGGTGGACTCCCTTTTTTCCAGTGGTGTTCTCTTTTTGCCTGATCTGGTAAACCCAGATCTTATAAGAAGTCCTCAGAGAAAGATCACAAACCCAATCTTTTCCTGATAAGAAACCTGTTCAGCAAGGCTCTGAGGATTCCTGGAGATACCTACACTATGCTAATAAAATGTCTTAACTTTCCACCCATGGCCTTTGACTTTACCTGGAGCTTTTTCCCCACCCACAGGTAATTAAGTACTGCCTTCCCCTCTTATGATAGGGCTGTTTTGGTACATGTAGATTAAGTATCCCTGGCATCCCTGACCCCTTTGAATCAAACACACTCACCCTCATCCCTCCCATTGCCCAAGGTTTATATTGTCCTTGATTTCACATGAAATAAACACACTCACTTCAAGACAGTCTGAGATTCATTTATTCTGGGGAACAGTTGCTGCTGGACACCCAAATTGGGCTGCCAATCAAGCAGCTACCTGCCCTGTTACCAGGAGCTTTTGGACAATCTGGGGCTGAAGCCCCAGATTGTGCTGCAGGTGGGATTTCTCTTCAGTTCACTGTAATTACGTGAAAACATATCCTATGGGTATTACCTTCCAAAACATGAAATAATGGAAAGGTATTTGGGTGGCCTGAGTTGGAAACAATATCATAATGACATGGAAGATCAAGGGCTACAGTGGTAGATCACCTGTACATTTATAGAAACATTATTAATAGATATTTCCACTTCTAAAAATATTAAATGTAGGTGGAACTCGTTTTTCTTCAAACCAGCTGCTATTTCACTTAATAGTGTGTATATATTCTAACTTTTCAGTTCTCTCCCCTCTTATATTGTTAAAGAAAATATTTACTAGGTTCAAGGGAAATTTGACCAAGAAATTCCAACTTCTCAAATACAAAAACTAAACTAAAAGCTGTTTGTAAAGTCCAGTTTTTTAGAACACTGTACTAGTTAGCATTAGCTCTGAATGTGATATAGGGTAGGTTCATAGGAGATGAGAGTCTCAACTGAGAGACTGCCCAAATCATATGGGCCAGTGGACCTATAAGTGTTGTCTTGATTGTTCATTGGTAGAGGAAGGTGCTGTTTACTGTGGGTGGCCCTGTTCTCTGGGGATGTGGTCCTGGGCTCTACAAGAAAACTAGCTAAGCATGAGTCTGTGTGAGAGCCAGTATCATTCTTTCAGTTTCTGCTTCAAGGTCCATTTTGAGTTTCTGCCCCGACTTCCCTTAATGATGAACTGTCATCTAATTAAAAACAAAACAAAACAAAAAAACAAACCAAAGAAACCTTTACCTTCAGTGGTGCTTTTAATAAGAATGGCCCCCATCCCCATAGGTTCGTAATGAATATGGAATGGAACTATTTGAAAGGATTAGGAGGTGTGGTCGTGTTGGAGAAAGTATGTTATTGGGGGTGGGCTTTGAGGTTTCAGAAACTTAAGCCAGGCCCAAGTGGCTCTCTGTTCCTGTTGCCTAAGGATCCAGATGTAGAATTCTTACCTACTTCTTTTTTGGCACCACGCCTGCCTGTGTTGTCATGCTCCCTACCTTAACGAGAATGGACTAAACCTTTGAAACCATAAGCAAGTACCTTCATAGGTGTTGCTGTGGTCCCAGTAATAAAACACTGACGAAGGCACCATCCCTGAACATTTTTGGTTGAGTGTTTCATTACAGCAACAAAGATGAAACTATAACAACTGTTACAGTTTTTTTTTTCTTTGTTTGTTTTATGTTTTTTATTTCACATTTTCACTGGTTCAAATAAACATGCTTGGAGGCTGGATACCTACAGGTACAGGCTTACCCTTCAGCCGTATCAGTATCTGGGACACTGAAGCACTGTGCTTAGTGATTAGAAAAGAAAACAGAAGAAAGTGAAGTGAGCAGCACTGAGGCTGGTGTTTCATTTCACACTTTATCAGTTTAGGATTTCAGGCATTTCAACAGCTTCACAGTGTGTATACTGCGTTTTGTTTCTTCACCAAAAATTTACTTCACAACCAATTTACTTCCTGTAATATTTCCTAGAAATTGAAAAAAAAATATTTGGCAGGGTAAAACACTGCAGAGGTTCCTCCATCTTGTATTCTTCCTGAGGCCATTTCAGGCTTAACTAGAATTTGATCTTCTTAATGGGTAATCCAGTGGAAAATTACCCGGCTGTATTTTAGAATCCAAGGCCAAGATGCCCCTGCTAACTTATCTTAGCTTCTGTTTAACTGCCTGTTTGTGAGACCCCAAGATATAGTTTTTGCCTTTGAAAGACTTTGCTCAAACTACAGTGAGCTATACCTAAGTCCTGAATATAAATATACATTTAGATGTATTTGTAGTCTTAATATAGTCCCAGCCAGCTGAAATAAAGACTTTCAATTAGCAATGAATTGTGTATGAGTGGTCACGTCTGGTAGGCTCCCCATAATGATGAGCAAAACTTGGTATTGTTTTAATTTTCTTTTAAAGCATTCAAACTTGTGCTGTCTTACTAAGGATAAACTGCTCTGTGTTTCAAGCCCACCACCATTTTCCTAGTTCACTTCCCCTGCACTCTTTGGATTGTAGACTGAGAAACTGCAGAGTTTACTTTCTGTCACTGGAAAGCCCCGTGGTTCTTATACTGGTTTTGAATCTCCTGAAAGCTGAAGGGAACCTTGAAGGAGTCAGTCAGGGCCTGAAAGAAAACTTAGTGTCCATAAAACAAACAAAAAAACAAACCTACAGAAAACTTTTCATGAGATACAATCATCAAATTGTGCATGACATAAGAAAAAGTTTTCTCTGATGGAAAATAAACATATTCATAAAATAGTATGAATTACTAAAAGAAAAGGCAAAAATAATGTATTCTGAACCAAATATGTATAATCAGAGGTTGGGAATACAGATTCTAATTTCTTTGAAATATTGTTCCAATGTGGAATACGTTATAGAACCTTATAGTTACAGACCTAAGAAAGTCATAAATCAATACTTTTACTAATTATGTTCATGTAGAAATATAAATCTACGTAGGTAGATCTATAATATACATAGTACATACCTACTATAATGTATGTAGTATTCCTAACTTTAGGGTTGAAGGAATCTAGAGATCAGTTAAGCTTAGTGATAACGTTGTTCTATTAGTCATGAGAGTGATACGTTAGATATACAAGTTAAGACAACTGAGTATTAAAGGGACCAAGATATCCCAAGAAAACTTTGGCTCTCCACCTAAAACACCTATCTCCCCATAGTAAATAGCCTCAACCTCAGCTAAAGCATAGCATTTTTGCAGAATCTTTTAAAACACAGCACAGCTTCTTCAAGGCTTCATCTCACGTCTTTTATGAGTCAGGTTTGATCTTCTCTAAAGAAAGCCCACGCCTTATAAATTAAAACAACTGGCTGTATTTTAAAGAGAACACATTCTCACAAATGCCAGAAGGGAAAACCATAGAATGCGTAGTATGTGGATTCTGGCTTGTTTGCCAATATAGTTTCCAAAAGTCCCTTTGGGGTGTAAAATCAACAGTCTCTATTTTGTATTCACCTGGTACACTGTAAGAGGACATGCTTTAACTCAGTTGTGCGAAGAAAAAAGTTCAGCCTGCTCAATCTGTTTACCAACTCCAACCTGCCCATGCACTTTGGAGTACCGCAAAGCCGCACCCTGCCAGCTGGACTCCACTCCGGGAGAGTAGATTCCTCAGCGCTGGCCTGAGGCTTGGGAATTTGCTTATCAGGAGTCCCCGGGTGGTGCAAGTATGGAGGAAATTCAGAACCATTCTGCTACTCTAATGTCTTAACCACACTTCAAATTACCTCAGCTAAGTGGCCCAGTCAGGCAGGTTACTTCCCTGAGGTTCAGAGAAGATACGGGGCTTGGGGTTGGCTCAAGAATATTCTTTTCCACTGACCTAAGAAATAAGGAGGCATATGTAAAATAAAACTAGAGTCTAGAAAGTCAGAAGCTCTCTAGCTCACGCGAATCCGATAGTTCACGTGACCTGCTGGGCGTCAACAGCAGGACCGGCTCTGGCTTCCTCCCCACCCCCAGGGCCTGCGGGTCCCAGCGGTGCCTTAGCCCGAGCCTAGCCTCCCGGGACAGTGACCTCTGCTCGCTCGTCATGGTGTTGCTAGGCACCGTCCTCTGCTGCCTGCTGGCTGCCTGGGTCTGCGGCCCGGGCCTCGGGGTACCCCTGGCGCCCTCGGGTCGCTCTCCAGCTGTGGGTGAGTGGACCGTCATCACGGTGCGGGGGAGGACGGCAGGGGTCGGCCAGGTCTCCACGAGGCGTGGGCGTCTGGGCACAGGACCCGGGGTCAGGCTGGTCACGGTGGCCAAAGGCCAGACAGCAGCAAGATCACTGGGTCTGGGCCACGGTGGGGGCGTCCTGTGGGCGCCAGTATCGAGCCCCCTGCTGGACGTTTGTTTACCTACCAGTCTGGGTTGTTTTGCACCCGGGAGAGGAAAGCCGAAGCGAAGCTGTTGCCTGTTGGAAAAGGCAGCTAAGAATTAACCGGCTGTGGGCACCCCCTAAGTCACCTACTCTGCCCAGAGCCGGGGGTGGGGCGGTGGCGAACCTACAGGGTTCCCGCACGGTGTAGTTTCAGTCCTATACAAAGCGTCCTTGGGTTGTGTTCTGGTCAGAGAAACCGGAGGCTTTCTCTGCCACTCCGGGGCTTAGCGTAAAACTTGTGAGCCCTTCTTTATCCCTTGGTCAAGTTGGGTCCTTGCGTTGGAAACAGTTCTGTTCTTTACACTTAGGTGTCTGTTATTCTGTTTCCCTACTTGTGCCCCTCCCCGTCCTGTCCTTGTCCCCTTAGTCCCCTTGCTCCCAATAGCAGCAGCAGCAGCAGCTCCCGAAAGTGTTAATTTTTTTTTTTTTTTAATTCAGCCCCACTCCCAAGACCTTTGGGGTGGATACATAAGGACAGTTTAACACTCCCGGTCTCTTTCAACTTAAAGAGAATCCCTCTGCAGACCGAATGTTTAGTAAAATTGTAGGATGCCTTCTGGGTTTCAAAATTCAAGGTGACCCCCACCCCCCATCTCCCTACCTCTCTGCTCTACTTGGGGTGTGTGTGTGGGGGGTTCTGCTTTGATTTGGGGAGATAGGTAGTTGTCCTGGAGACTCTGACCCGTGCTCAGTACTGAAGTTCTCCTGCTGTCTCCTCTCTACGCCTCTGCTCTGGACAGGACTTCTGGAATTGCCCCCACCCCCAGCCCATCCCTTCTGTTTGCCCGATGGTGAGGCGCACCGGACTTAGCTGTCAAGCCTTTTTAAGGCACATCTGTAAGTCTGGTTCGCCAGCTCTGGTAAATAACAGTCATCACAGAGACCGTCACCAAAGTGTCTCTTACGCGGCTGCCTTGCGTTTTCACGTCGCAGGAAGCAAGTGTGCTATTTAAATTTGTGACTGACTGTTCAGGATTTTGACCTAGAAATGTCTCAGGCTGCACCACAGGCAAACTTCGCAAACTTTTGGTTTTAGTGAGTTCATTGCTGAATGCCTTCACGAAAATTTGTTGGGGGCAGTCATGTGAACCTCCTTCGGATATCTTCCTGTTTTGGGAGGGGTGGTGGCACTGCGGAGGGAGGGAGAGGCTCGCCAGTGGACTCTGGTTTTGTACTGCATGGATAGTTTTCTATGCTTTCCACTTGACGAGAATTTCTTTCCCTTCTGGCACCGTTTCACTTCCCCGACAGTTTCCACCCAGCCTGACCTCTGCCTGTTTCCTAACTGCTTTTAAATTCCCAGGCCTAGTTGCTTCCCGTGCCAAGTCCAGGTGGCTAGAGGACACTACCCTGGTGTTGGTTACCTGGGTGTGTTTGGCTCCAGTGTTTTCCTTCTTTAGATTTAGTAGGCTGTCCCTTGCTGGTGTGTTTAGCACATAAGAACTGACATTGTAAACAGATAAGCCAACTCCTATTTAAGCAACTGTATAACACTCGACCATACAGCTGTGGTTCATTGTGTTTTCTGGGACAAATTATTAAATTTTTCCGAAAAAAAAATTTTTGAAAAATTTGAGCATCTGTCTAGATAAATTTTGAGCACTTACCTAGAAAATGCAGAACACACATATCTTGAGAAATCTTTGGAAAAAAAGTTTCAAAATAAGAAAATAAGAAAGCAATTGTGGTAAAGAACTTTGGACTTTGAGCTGGGAAATTTTGATTTGAGTGTGTTATTGACTGTATCATAGTCCAGACTGGTGACCTTTTACACACATACCCACACATAATGCACACACACACTTTATGAACTCTTTCATTAGAGTTAGGATGTAAAGCCTCCTAGAGGTTATGACTCATTCAAAGCCGTCGTTGAGTGAATTTAATTACCCCCTTATTTTTCTATCCAACAGCATGACATGGTAGAAACAGCACGTTGGCATCTGGAGAAGCTGGTTCCAGCTCAGCTTTCATGGACTAGTCACATGATATAGAGGGAATCCTGACATTTGCCTTTGCCTAAATGCCATTAGTTATAAATGAAAGACTCTTTCTCAAGGACCCACTCTGTCAGACATATGCCCATTCTTGGAGTTCTGTGAATTAGGTGCTGGATTATGTCAGAGGGATGCGCCCTAATCCATTTCAGGTTTTGGATGATGAAACTTGATCCACTCATGATCTCATTTGCCTTAATCTTCGCTGTGCTTTGGATGTTGATGCCACTAACTATTTCCGAGCGAGGCAGCTTATTTGACTATGTGGGAGATAGTGCACAGTGGTTCAAAGCCGTACGGGTCCTGAGGTGAGATTCTTGCTTCGGTGCCAAGCCTCTTCTCAGGATATCCCTGTTCCCTGTCTGTTAAAATGGACAATAATGATGAAAAGCTTATGAAACAGTACTAAATGTGCCATAAGTACTTGGAGAAATCGAACAGTTCCAGGCAAATGGGGAAATCCCATTTCAGGTTGCAGGTTTTATAAAATAAGGACAGTAACTTACATGTAGCTTGCCCCACATCGTGTGTTTTTTTTCAGGCTTGCTTTATGCTACTATTAAGTTACTTTTGTATCTCAGAGGACACCATTACTAGTTCTTCCTGACAGATGAAACAGGCCACGATCACACAGACACATTAATTACTGGGTGGTAGCACTTATGTTGAAAGTCAGGCTCTGGTGTCATGACACCATTCTGTTTTATGTATAGTTTACTGCATGTTTACAGTCTACAAATAATATAAACACAGGTTCACACAAAAATGAGATGCACTCTATATCCCGAGGAAGGGCAACCTGAATGGTAATTCCAATCTATTTTCTTTCTCTGCTGTGTGTGCTAGATAGAGTGTATCTGAACTCAAGATAAAGTTCAGAGCATTTTCTGCTTTGTGAAATGAAAGAAATTCCTCTTGGCTGATATTTTAGAATAGTGACTAAGTACTGAATAATTGACCACAGATACTATTTTATGTCACTTTTCATCTGGATTTCATGTCTCCTACTCTTTACAAATAAACCCTTGTAATAAAATTATGATGATGCTGGCAAGAAATGATCCCCAAAACAATAACTCATCTTTGCTACTTAGCAAGTTTACTGTAGTTTCAATTTCATTTCAGTGGCTGTAATCAAATGGTTGCCCCATTATTGCTAGGAAGTCACAGCAGGAACATAAGACAGCCAATCACACCCACCTTCTAGAGCAGAAAGAGAACAAATGAGGCACTCTTTCTTGTGTTGAGTCTTCTACACAAACACAATCCGGAATCACCTGCCCGGGGACTAGCACCCTCCACTGTGGCTGCGAAGACAAGCCCAAATCAGCTTGATGTATGTAGAGATACCCTCACTGAGACGCCCTTCGCAGGAAATTACTAGATCGTATCCAATGAATAATCAAAACATGAACATTTTCAGTGTATTTTTCCCACTGGGTTTTTTTTTTTTTTTTTTTTTTTTTACTAAGCTTTATCATCTTTGCATAGATTAAACAAGTTGACATTCTACTTGCTTTGCTGTGTTTCTTCTGATATGTTTCGGATGTACATTAGAATCAGAGTGAGCTCAAAAACCATAAGCATGTCTGGCAGTCTATTTGGAAGGCTATTTTGAAGTGCAGTTAAAGAAAACAGTGAAAAAATGAGCATATTGTACTCACTAAGTAAGTATGGTAATTAAAATAAAAACAAAATGGTGGAAGTGTTTTCTCTTTTGTGATTCCAAATTTTAATTCAGCTGTCCTAAAGGTACTTATACTTTCAGAAAAACACACAAAAAAAAAACATGAAAATTAAAGCCGGAGCCAAATCTCAGTGTTAAAGAATCAGTTATGTATAAGAAAGCAGCACAGTCATTGCATTTATGTGAAAGTTGTATACGGAAGCTTGAGGTCTCTTCAGCATATAGGTTCCCTTGTATGAGAGAGCACATAAGCTGTGTAGACTGGTCAAATGTCCTGCTTGGCCCGGTGTATTAGTTACATCTTGCCGCTGTGGTAGAATACCATGACCAGGACAACTTGCAGAAGGAGAAGTTCATCTGTGCTATGGTCCCAGGAGGAGTCAAGCTCATGGAACAGGGGCTGTATCAGGACCCTCAGCGATCACATTGTCAACCACAGCTGGGAAGCAGGGACAGTGTGATGTTATGAACTCTCAAAACACACCCCACTGTGGCATCCTTCCTCCAACAAGGTTCCACCTCTTAAAGGTTTCTTAACTTCTCTACCAGCTGAGGACTAAGTAGTCAAATACCTGAGCCCATGGGGTACATTTCTTTTCAAACCACACCCAGCGTTAGTTTCCCTACTATGAACTCAAAATGACGAGTCCAACTTCATAGAGTCCCTTTGAGAACGAAGTGATACAACATATATACATTTCTTTTTGTTTTCAGGTTTATTTTTTCTTTCATTAATTAACTTAATTTACACCCCAGTCATAGCTTCTCCTCTTTCCTCTCCTCCCATTTCTTCCTTTTTCCTCAGAGAAAAGGAGGACTCTCTTGGATATCAACCTGCCTGGGCATATCAAGGTGCTGTATAACTAGACACATCTTCTCCTATTGAGGCCAGACAAGGTTGCCCAGTTAAGGGAAAGAGGTCCAAAGGCAGGCAACAGAATCAGAGACCAGTTGTTAGAGGACCCACATGAAGACCAAGCTGCACATCTGCTATGTTGTGTAGGGGGCCAAAGTCCAGCCCATGCACTCTCTTTGATTAGTGGTTCAGACTCTGTGAGCCCCTTTGGGCCCAGGTTAGTTGATTCTATATATATATATTTTTTGTCCTAGTGTTCTTGACTTCTCTGCTCTTCCAAATTTCTTTCGTTATTTTTGTTTGTTTGTTTTGTTTTGTTTTTTGACAGGTTTCTTGTGAGGCCTTGGCTATCCTGGAACTTGCTCTGTATACTAGGCTAACCTGGAATCCACAGCAATCTGCCTGCCTCTGCCTTCTGAATGCTGGGATTAAAGGCATGTATTACCACTGCCTGGCTATTCTTCAGATTTCTTACCATGGTACTTGGCATATAATACAGATTTATAATAAAAGATACCAATTGGTTCTAATAATTCTTTCAATGAAGTAATATTTTTAATATGGTGTCCAATAGGATTGCTTTAATATAGATTTGGCTTTTCCCTTAGCCCAATGGGAAAATTCTCTTTGAAGATCTGTTTCCCTCAATATTAACATTGAGCACAAGTATATGACAGTTATACCTGTGACTAGTTGGCTTTTAAGAATATCCAAGAAATCTAATGTTTGTCACATGCCTACTATTAAAGATTTATGTTTTTTTTTTTCCTTTAATGCTGAGGGAAATTATATAAAAAGTAACTGAATAAACATTTCCTGATTCTGTACTCTACTTACTTGTGCAGTCTTGGTAAAGCAGATATTTCTAAGTCATTGTTTTTATGCAAGAGTAAAGCACAAAACTTCCCAAATCTCAGATTCTGCAAGAAGGCATGCTATTGAGATGCAGTACTATATGCCCTCATTGGCCTCTCAGAAAGATGGCACCAAACATTTCACTGCGGAATCGCATCTTTGCTAGAGTCCTTACTGGGTAGTCATGCTAACTCTGACCTTAGTGGTTTTACACTTGTGAGTTGTATGTTCTTGTGTTACTTGATGCTTCTTCATCTCACAGGAGAGAGTTACATTTAACTTCGTAGCGTAAGGACACCAAAATTGGGACAGCTTCCTTCTGCCAGTAGGAGGGCAGCTGCTGCAATATTACTCCAAACATGAATTCGTCAGTATTTCCTTTCCAACCAACAGGACGGTTTTGGCACGTGACTGACTTACATCTGGACCCTACCTACCACGTTACAGATGACCACACCAAGGTGTGTGCGTCATCTAAAGGTGCAAATGCCTCCAATCCTGGCCCTTTTGGAGATGTCCTGTGTGACTCTCCCTATCAACTTATTTTGTCAGCATTTGATTTTATTAAGAATTCAGGACAAGAAGCATCTTTCATGATATGGACAGGGTAAGTACATGTATAAACTCTTAGGTCGGTAGTGTTGACCTGCAGTGTGGTAGTCTTCACTAGTGTGCTTAATTTCATTCAGAATTGTGTATGTTAAAACATGTTAAACATGTATGTGTTAAAACAGGTCTTATGCTCCAGTGGGTGCTCTGACATTCATGAGTCTATGAGTAGGAAAAAAAGAGAGGACATGAAGTTGGGAGAGACTGGAAGATGGTATTGATCTAGGAGAAGTTAATGGGAAGACTGGGAAGTGACTGTGATCAAAGTAAATTGTATGCATATGTGAAGCTCTCAGAATTAATAAAGATGCAATATAGACATATCAGGTCATATTAGTCAATATTACTAGTAATAAGAATAATTTTAACAATCCTATGGGGCTTCTTCTTGTAGCACAGACTTTATAAAAATGTTTGCGTTCACTGAGAGATGATTCCACACATAACACACTTGCATCAGTATCTCATAATATTAATTAACATGAATATAATTTTTTCATTAGACAATTAAGAAAAAAGATAGCAATGGGTGTTAGCCTATGATGACAATTTTGTGCAGCTTCCTGTTGTCGTGGGATAATTAACTAGGTCCAACCATCAGCATACTGTGGTGAGGGCTGTATTTCCATTTCCTGAAGTAAGGACTATTGCTTTTCTTCATAAGGTGTTTACTTTGTGTAAAGTTCAGTTTTAGTTATTTTCCATCTGCAACTTCTTTGTCTTTATATCTCTAGATCATATTATTTCCGTGTTAGAGGCAAGGAAATGACTCACTGAGAATCTCTAAAAAGATTCTTGCCCACATATCTACCGTCACTTGTTGGTAAACGTGATATTTGAATCTATGCTTTTAGTCCTGCCGTCTACACTTTGCTGATCCTATGGTCTTTCTTATAAATCTTCAGCCAGGCAGTGGAAAAGGCTGTAATTTCTTGTACTAACATCCCACCTCCAACCGTTTTTGTAAAATTGCCATGGAAGAAGAGTAGTTAATACCTCCTGACCCCCTTTGAGGTTGTGTTCTGCTATATAGTTAAGCTCATCTTCAGTTATTATTTTAAAGTGGACATGTATAATGACAACTACATCAACTTATGCATAAATCTAGTGGATTTGTTCTTTACACTTCTGTCCTTTTCAGTGATAGCCCACCTCATGTACCCGTACCTGAACTCTCCACAGACACTGTTATAAACGTGATCACTAACATGACAACAACTATCCAGAACCTCTTCCCAAACCTCCAGGTTTTTCCTGCACTGGGAAATCATGACTACTGGCCACAGGTAAAACTGATCTCAACTTCCAGAAGTACATAGTACCCTATTAGTAGTGTCATAATTATGACAGTGGTAGTTAAGAATGGGTCTCAAAGTATTCCAGTGATAACTGTCAAGGAAGGTTTTGGGTAGTTTCAAAAGGTTTAAAACAATCATAAAATATCCCAATAATACATTTTAGAAGCAAGTTACATAGTTTGTGGATTATCAATACCTTTTTTTCTATTATAAGCTTCAATTTTCCAGGTCCTTTGAATACTTTTTTTTTTTTTAACTTATTTACCATTTGCATGATAGGCTTAGAGAGTCAAGGTTTAACAAATGTTTACATTTTCCAGAGCCTGTTAGACATGCAAAGATCAGCACATTCAGATTGAAGGAAGATTATTATTAAGGACACAGCTAGAAAGATTGTTAAAATGACCCAAGGGCAAGTCCGTGTTCCAGTCCAGAGTGTCTGAGTCAGATGAGACTCAAGGCAAAAATGATTTCCAGAATATTCAATGCTGATGTGACTTGGCTCCGGTCACTAACAGTTTGTTAAGGTTCCTGTCGTACTCAGTCACGGTGAGTGGCTCTTATAGCTGTGTAAAAATCAATTTGTACAGAGATTTGCTCATGAGAATTTGTACCTCTATTCTTCCCTGCTCAGAGAACTCTTGCTTAGCCTTGGGTAATGCACAAGTTGTTCGTCTATGGGTCACTCATTTATAAACAAGACTGACAATATTTGCCTTGAATTTTTTGGTGCAAATTAGTGATAATATATGAAAATTGTATAACACATTTCCTGGCACCTCATGAGCCCTCAGTAAATGAAATTGTGGTTATTGAATCAGACCTTGGATGAATTCTTTTTTAATTTCTTTGAGGTTTTGTTTTATTTATTTAATCTTTGTTTTCTTTTAAGTCAGATCTTAAAGTAAGTTGAAGATGTATTTACTAACTTCTATTTATTGTTCTGTAGGTAAACTGGGCTTCATATATACACATGACATTTTCCTCCAATTTCTAGCTTATGTTTTTTATGGGTTTTTTGCTGGTTTGTTTGTTTTATTTTTTTAACTGATGGCGATTGAATCCAGGATTTCCCACATGCTATTCTCATGTTCTACAAGCTAAGCATGTGCTCTCACAGTGAACTTGATTTCTAGTCCCAGCCTTGTGATTTTTTTTTTCTATTACTTATTTCTCTTTCTGCTGCTAAAGACTTGCTGCACCCTATGCTCATCCGATCTTTTCTTAACGTAAAAACATGTTTTTGACTGTTTCATCAATGAGCACTGTACTTACATCATCTCCATCCTTCCTTCCCCAGCCAACGCCTCTTCCATTCCCTTTCAAACATTCCCTCATGGTTTCAGATATATCTAATATCACAGGAAAGTTTCAGAACAAGTACCCCTAAGAGCTGATATTTGGGGTATAATTTTAGAGAACACTAGTGTAAAATTTGAGTAGAATTTCTCCAATAAAAGCCTTTAACCCTGTACCCTAACTCTGTAAATGTACCCAGAGAAGTGCAGCCACTTCACCTGTCTGCCAGAAGCATATAAGTTACCCAGGAATTCTTTTCCAGCACTGCTCAAGTAAGCAGTGTGGACCAGAGTTTCTATTTACTTCTACATTGGTAAGAGTGATGCTGCCAACTTCATGGGTAATGACCCTTCCTATGGTCGCCAGGTCTCAGCCTAAAGACGGTCTGATGGATAGCCAACTGGATGTTAACATGGTATGGATAAACATGGAGGGAATCTGCAATTGACAGCTTTTGGGATGACTCGCCTCCTATATGAGTATATGGTATTCATATTCTGTAGAGTTATAGTTGTAAAATCTAGGGTGACTTTATTAAAGTTTTAAGTTACAGAGTTTTCACCACTCTTATGGCGTGCTACACCAGTCTTGCGTGTTCAGGTTCAAACCTGCCCTCATTGTTCCAGGAACACATTCTTTATCTCCTCATCCATCTAAAGCCTGCTCAGGCACTAAGAAGAGCTTCCATCTGCAGATAGCTCACACCTCTGGACTGCTGTGTCTATACCTGCACCATTTATTTTACTTTAATGTCATCTCGGAACTGTTGCTTAATTCCTTCCGTAATTGCTGCCTTTGTTTCTTGCCTGACATGATGTTCTTGTATTGTGCTCCCAGGACCTCTAAAATAGCACTTGGCAATATGTCTTACAGTTACCGTATCACCTTTGTCTACCTTTCCACAGGTAGGTTATGTTGTCCTTAAAGACTAAACTTACCTTTGTGCCTACAGCGGACTAACATAGTCAGCATTCAAGCAATATTTTTCACTAATTGGTCTCTATATGCTTAAAGTTGCAATTGTGGATTGTCTTCTCTGTGGCTAGGACCAGCTGCCGACAGCCACCAGTAAGGTCTACAGTGCTGTAGCCGAACTCTGGAAACCGTGGCTGGATGAAGAAGCTATCAGCACTTTAAAGAAAGGTTAGCACGACTTCTTTGTTTCCCCTTGGATTCTTTGTATAGGCTTAAATCTTTAATGTTTGAGTCTTCTGGTTCTAGATCTTCTCTGTGCCCACTTTGTATGAAAGACAGTAAGCTGTGGTGGTGTGGACTTGGGACACGTGTGAATCTCTTTATCTTGTGAAGGTCTCTTTGTCTTCCTGTTCCTCCTCAACCAAGATGTTCCACATGAATAAAAAGCTCAATTCCAAACGTGAATATAAATAAAAGTGTATGCTTTTTGTTGTAAAATGGATTGAAAAGAAAGAAACTTTTTACCCCAAGAGCAAAATGTTATGAAGGAACCGCTGGTAAAGTGGGAATAACTAAGGTTTTCATATGGTCCTTGAGATGTTTAGAGAAATAACATAAATAGCACATGGCGAGTCATTGCCTGGGTGTAGTCTCCCCTCCCCTTCCTATGGACAGGCCCCCTGAGAAGATGGTGCTGTGAAGCTGTAGAGTAAAGCTGCATGGAGAGGAAAAGGTTACAGGTGCCAGGACTGTGGAATATCCTCCAAAGCAAGATGCAAATGTCAGCAGAGCCAGCCCAGGAGAAGCCGTGTGACATGCAGTCAGGAAGGCCGTAGGGCTGCCCAATTGGAGCTGATATCCCACTACCAAGTACAGTAGACATCAGACATAGGGTTATGGTTTTGTATTTATCCTTCTTGCTTTTGTCTGAGCTTTTCTTGTTAATTTTCCTCTTCCTCTCTTTTGGGATAGTAATTCGTGTTAAGTAAGGATTTCTCAAATATACCTGAGATAAACAACTGAATGGAAGAAGATTCATATGAATCTCTTCTTTCAAAGGTCCGCTGGTTAGTGGTATTCTAGACACAACACTTCAGGGCCCTTCTAAGACTAAGACAGATGGTTTTGGCAGAGATTAGGTCCTTACCTCATGACAACCAGGAAAGGGGGTACGAGCGAGAGAGCTAGAGAGGTAAGGAAGGAGGAAGGAAAGGAAGAAAAAAAGAGCTATGAAAGGAAGGAAGGAAGGAAAGAAGAAAAGAAGGGAGAAAGGTAGGGAAGGAAGGAGGGAGAGACAGAGTGAAGATAGTAAGGGAGAGAGCACACAGGAATTAGTGTGAGCAGACACAAGACATTCCATCTGAAGACAGTCCTTCTGTGTTGTAGTTGACTAGGCCCTACCTCTGATCACCTATTTAGCTTATCAATAGACTGATTTGTATGCCCTCTCATGCTTTAGCAACGTCTCAGTAAGGCCATCCTCTGGGACTAATCCTTCAACACAGAAGGGTCTTTGGGAAAATTTCAAATCTAAACTATAGCAGAATGTTAACCCTATGCCATTGTACATTATAAATATGTAACTTACAAAAACTTTCTTTTCACTTTTCGGGAGGTGGACACAGGTGGATCTCTGGGGCTTCGTAGTCAGTTAGTCTAGCCAGGTGAGGTCCAGCCCATGAGAGTCCCCGGCTCAACAAACAATGTATATCGCATCTAAGGAATGACACTAGAGAGGTTGGACATTGGCTTCTCACATGAGCACACAGACACTTACACACACACATATAAGTCTTACTATGGTGAAAATCATAATGTGCTGTGACTATAGGGGAGAAAAATAGAAGCTAGAGAGGCTGTGATCAGTCATGAGTGAAAGCCATTGAAACAGATGTTTGGTGAATGGGTATAGGACACAGAAATCAGGCACTAGAATAGAGTGGCTCACTCTGAATGTTCCAATATGACATATTTGTGTGTGTGTGTGTGTGTGTGTGTGTGTGTGTGTGTCTTCACCACTAGTTCAGGTGTGGGGCATCTAGGGTCCAATGTACTCTTTTGCTGGGTATTTTTAGCAGGATTCGGTGTATAGCTATTCTTTAGATCTTATGTTTTATAATATCTCCATCCTTAAGTCCTATTATTTAAAACAGGGACTAATATATAAATTATTATTTTTAAAGTATTTTTTATTTTTTGAGATGAAAATATAATTTCATCGTTTCTCCTTTCCCTTTTCTTTCTCCAATTCTGTCATGTATCTCTCCTGCTTTGTTCTTTTAATGCATAGATGCTTTTCCATTGTTGTTACTTATGTGATGGATGGATAGTTGGATAGATAGATGATGGATGAATGTAGATATAGTTTGTAAATACGTAAATACAACTTGCTTAGTCTGTATGTTGTTACTTGTATGTATATTTCCAGGGCTGATCATTTGTTATTGGATAACCAATTGGTGTGCTCTAGCCAGAAGTCGACTTTTTTCCCCCCTCATTATTTGTTTTCTGTAGTTTTTGTCTAAGGTTGATGCCCCCCAAAACTTTTCCCCTTCCATGTTAGCATGTATATTGGTGTTGCCCTTCTTCAGTCATGTTTAGGCAGTGATGTTGGTGAGACTTCATGTGTATAGCTTCTCTGCTATTTCTAGGAGACCCAATCTCACAGTAAGCTCCCTGATTCTCTGGCTCTTACAGTCTTTTTTCCACAATGATTGCTGAACTTTTAGGTGCAGGAGTTGTGTTGTAGACCTGACAGTTGTGGCCATTCCACAACTCCCTATTGAGCATTGTGTAATATAAGTTGCTATTTTTAAAATTCACTTTCATTGCCCACTGCTCAACTATTCACATTGGATACAGCTGCTCTTCCCTCATAATCTTACACACTGGACCAGACATATGGTACCTTTTCAGTTATTTTTACCCAAGCAGTGAAAATGCAGTCCACATTGTTAACATTAAGAGTTTGCTTTCCCAATGTCTTTGTATTTGTGTGTTTGTGTTTCTAAAGTGTGTTTTACATTTGTTTTACAGGTGGTTTTTACTCACAGAAAGTTGCAAGTAACCCAGGCTTGAGGATCATTAGCCTAAACACAAACTTGTACTATGGCCCAAATGTCATGACCCTCAACAAGACGGACCCAGCAAATCAGTTTGAGTGGCTGGAAAATACACTCAACAGCTCGCTGCAAAATAAGGAGAAGGTAGATCTTATAGACCAGAACTAGCAGTGGACTGCCAGAAAGATACATTTGGCTCTTGAGCTTGGGGCAGAATCAGAAATTAATAAAAGCAGTAAAAATTCAAGATTTAAAAAAAGTTGATTAAAGCCATTGTTTTTATATCATCCAAGAGTATAGTAAAAATGAGACATAGGCTAAGAAAGTGCCCTGATGGCTGCCCAATCGCAGCTCTTTCCTCTTTTCTCAGAATCAGGAGAGAGGAGATATTTGTTTTCTAAATCTTAGTTATGTATGTTCAGTCACAGGTATCCAGCTGTCGCTTAGTAAGGATAAATGTACAAACAAGCTGTCATGTCTCCTTGTATTTCTCTTTTCAGGTGTACATCATAGCACACGTTCCTGTGGGCTATCTTCCTTATGTAACTGGCACCACAGCAGTGAGGCAGTACAGTAATGAGAAACTTGTCGATATTTTCAGAAGATACAGCTCTGTCATTGTGGGACAGTTCTACGGCCACACCCACAGGGACAGCCTTATGGTTCTTTCAGATAAAAAAGGTAATGAAGATGGATGAAGATCATAGTCCCCCTTGTTGTAGTGTAGCTGTGACTAGCCACTGTGGTTACTGATCAGGACATTTAAAGCTTTGTCTAAAAGTGAAGTTTCTTGCCCTTCTTGTTTTCAAATAATATCTCTGTTACTCAGTTTTACTAATTAAAGATGCCAGAGCCAGATGCTGGGGTGAAAGCCTGCTAGTTCAGAGAGGCGGAGGAAGCGCCAGCTGACCTTCCCCCTCAGCTCACGTCCTAGAAGGAAAAAGGAAACCTGCATCCCCACGCCATCTCAAAAGACCCTCAAAACTGAGTGTTTCTCCCTTCTACTTCCTGTAGTCTCCTTATCTGTCCCCCTGATTTCCTCTATTTTTAAAGTTTAATTTAATTAATTTGTTTATTACAATTTATTCACTTTGTATTCCACTGCATTCTCCTCCTTTGTCTCCTCTCTGTCGTACCTACCCTCCCTCTTCTTCCCCTATGCCCTTTCCCTAGTCCCTTGTTAGGGGAGGACCTCCTCCCCTTCTATCTGATGCTAGCCTATCAAGTCTCATCAAGGCTGGCTGTATCATCTTTCTCTGTGGCCTGGCAAGGCTGCAACCCCCAGGGAGAAGTGATCAAAGAGCCGGCCACTGAGTTCTTGTCAGAGACAGCCCCTGATCCACTTACTAGGAAACCCACTTGGAAACTGAGCAGCCTATGGGCTTCATCTAAGCAGGGAGTTTAGGTCCTTTCCATGCATGGTCCTTGGTAGGAGTATTGGTCTCTGCAGGCCTCCCCTGGGCTTGGGTATTTTGGCTTTGTTGTTCTTCTTGTAGAGTTCCTGTCCCATCCAGGTCTTTCTATCTCCCCCTTCTTCCTTAAGAATTCTGCCCAAAGTTTGGCTATGAGTCTCAGTATCTCCTTCAGTACCCTAGTGGGTAAAGTTTTTCAGAGGTCTTCTGTGGAGGGCTCCTGTCCTGTTCCTTGTCTTCTCCCACTTCAGATGTCTATCCTGTTTGCCCGTCTGAATGGGGATTAAGCATCTTCTCTAGGGTCCTACTTGTTGTTTAGCTTCTTTAGGACTATAGATTATAGTATGTTTATTCTATATTATATCGCTAATATCCACTTGTAAGTGGGTATATATCATATGTGTCTTTCTGCTTCTGGGTTACTTCATTCAGGGTGATCTTTTCTAGTTCCCACCGTTTGCATGCAAATTTCATTATTTCCTTATTTTTAATTGCTGTGCAGTATTCCATTGTGTAAATGTACCACACTTTCTGTATCCATTCCCCTGTTGGTTTGTTGGGTTGTTTCCAACATCTGGCTATTACAAATAAAGCTGCTACAAACATGGTTGAACAAATGTCCTTATTGAATAGTGGGGGATCTTTTGGGTATATGCCTAGGAGTGGTATAGCTGGATCTTGAGGTAAAACTATTTCTAATTTTCTGAGAAAGTGCCAGATTGATTTCCAAAGTGGTTGTACAAGGTTACATTCCCACCAGCAATAGAGGAAGGTTCTCCTTTCTCCACACCTCTCCAGCATGCATCATCCCTTGAGTTTTTGTTCTTAGCCGTTCTGATGGGTGTAAGGTGAAATCTCAGGGTTGTTTTGATCTGCATTTCCCAAATGACTTCCTCTTACTCTTTGTTTGGTTTCTATATTTACTTCCTGTCAACTCATTGCTTGCTGTGTCACTTGACCTAACATTAACTTTAATCTTACTTATTGACATTCAAGCAGAAAGCACTTGGATTAAAGGTGTGTCCTAGGGCTGAGCCACACCCACAACTAGAAACAGGTTTTCCCAGTAACCAACATAATTTCCAGGTTCATGATATGATCAAATATCCAGCAACATTTTCTAATTTATCTTGAATGGTTGTAAGCTGAGTGCCCAAATCATAGCTGGCTGGATTTATTCAACATAAGCTCCAGTCAGCTGCGAAGGGCCAGTGTTGTTTATTTGGCATCTATACAGAAAGCTCTGAAGCCCTCAGCTCACTCCAAGTTTCTGTCAGTCACTTGAGTCTGGAGAAATTATAGTTTGTTATTTACCAGCTACACTCAAGTTTCCCTTTATAGGACTTGTTTTTTTCTTTTTTTTTTTCTCACAGAATTTTAAGTACAAATCACAATTCACACAATACCTTAAAATGTATTCAGTACATGCTTAATTTGTCTTGTCACTCACAGTAAAAGGAAGGAAAACTAGGAGAAGTTATAGCAAGAAACAGTAAGAGTTTGATTTTATGTAGACAAGAGGGAGACAAGTTGAGTTTTCTTCAATATTTTGACAGTATTTTAAAAATGTTTATCTTCTAGAATGAAACATCTTATCACAATAATTACTTTAAACCATTTGAGGTTTTAGAACATAATATGACTTTGTTTGTTAGTTTGCTGCTTTTGAGATAGGAATTTACTTACTACAGAGCTCTGGCTGTCCCAGAACTCACTATGTCGACCAGGCTGGCCTCAACTTAAAAAAAAAAGATCTACCTGCCTCTGCCTACCCCAGTGTTGGATCAAAGGCTTGCGCCACCATGCCCAACCATAAATCACATTCTTAAAATAGATATGTATAAAATATGCTAATATTTTTAGCTTTAATTTTACTTTTTGTTTTGAAAAGAGTCTCACTGTGTAGGTTTGGCTGTCCTGGAACTACATGTACCAGGGATGCTTCATACTCACATCTATGTACTTGTTTCCTGCGTGCTGGGATTAAAGGCTTGTGCCAGTAAAAGTAATAAATAATCATTGAAATAATTACTTTAGGAAAGGTTTAAAAGAATAAACCAATTTTTGTTTTTTTTTTTGTTGTTGTTCTTTCTTTTCTTTGAGTATGTGTGTGTGTAAGTTGTGGTAGACTTATTTTTTGGTGTGAAAAATTTTCAAATACATATAAAGGTTGAGAATGTTCACTCATTATTTTCACTGAACATTTATCAAGATATTACTGTATTTGTTTTCATCTATTCATTCTCTTTCAAGACCACGCAATATTTCTTTATCGTCTATCCATTCACTATCATCTCTTTGTCGTGACTGTCATCTCTTTCACTATCAATAAATTATTGTCTATCATCTATCTATCATCCATTGTCTGTCTAAAATCTATTATCTATTTGTCTGTCTTCTGTCATCTATGTGTTTCAATAATCTATCTCCCTTTCATTTATCTATTTCCATCATTAATCTATATATCTATCACCATCTATGATCATTTACATATAACCTATCTGTCTGTAACCTAGCTATGCCCTATCTGTCATCTGTCTATCTGCCATCAAATTAGCTGAAGTGTTTAAAACTAACTTTCAAGCTCTGTTCAATTATATCTCTGTATAATCCTATATTTATTCCTAGGATATACAGGTAATTTATATAATCACAATAGCATTAATCTGCTTAGCAAAATCAGTAATAGTCTTTTGGTTTGGGAATGAAATAAATACCCTTGTTTTCTCAAAAGCAACACAGTAATTGCTTTGAGACAGGATTAATCAATGACCACAATGTTTATTGATCTCTTAACTTAAGCTGTTCATATGTTTAAGGTAGATTAAAATGTTACAATATATACCTGATTTTTTTTTTTTTTTTTTTTTGGTCCAGGAAGTCCAATAAGTTCTTTGTTTGTGGCACCTGCTGTTACACCAGTGAAAGGAGTTTTACAAAAAGAGACCAACAATCCTGGAGTCAGACTATTTCAGTACAAGCCTGGTGATTATACACTGCTGGTAAGTTGGAGCAGTTTCAGTTGACCCTACATGTATACATTTGAGGTTTTCATTCATTTAGTAGACTGTCCATTAAAGATGCCTGATGCTGATATCTCATGGTGCCCTTATTTAAAGGTGGATGTCTTTTTGTCATCCCTATGGGCCGGTAGGTAAGGTTTGCTTGTGGGAAGTTACTGTCTCTTTAGGGGCTTCCTGACCTTTTTTATTTGTTTGCTTTAAGACTGGGTCTCATGTAGTACAGGCAGGCCTTAAAGTTAATGTATTCTTGAGACTTCTGGTCCTCTTGCCTCTACCTCCCAAGTGCTGCTATAACAGGTGCATAACCCTAAACCCAGGTTTTGGGGATGCTGAGGACTGAGCTCAGGATCTTCTGTATGCAAGGCCGGCACTTTAACACTTCTGAGCTACATTCTAAGCCCTGATCTTGCCACCTTTTCAAAGCTTTCACTGGATGCAGCCTTATTTGTGGTCTTTGATGCATATTGTTGCCCTCCTTAATCCACGTTAATTACTCTTCTCCCAAATGTACTTATCTGGAAAAAATATAGTCCCCAGAACTGTGCTCTGTTTTCAACTGTTAACCAAGTTTCTCTGCATTCCTCTTTAAAATGGGAATTAAAATATGACAGCGAGAGCTCGGGGGGGGGGGGACTAACTCAGTTGGCAAATTTCTTGCTGTAAGCAGATCGCCCTAAATTCTGAAACCCTCTAGCCACATGAAACGGCAGGCCCGGCTGTGAGCATCTGACCCCCTGGTGCAGTGGTGTGGGGACAAGGGGGTCCGTGGAGCGTGGTGTCGTCCGTTTTAGCTGAAAAGCACAACCGCAGATTCGGGAAAGAGAGAAGAAGAAAAAGTTTTATTCTCAGAAGAAATAAGGGGGAGAGCTAGTCATTGTTGACCTCTGGCCTCCACAGCACCCGACCGTATCCGTACACAGCCGCGCACAGAAAATACGCACACATGCATACACACCACACACACACACACACACATACACACACGTCTTCCTATGTGTGCCTCAAGTATGAACAAATCATGAGTTCCTAAGAGGCTTCCGTGAAAAAACAAAACATCAATATAAAACAGTTAAAATAATGTTTACCCTATACTAAAAGCTCAATTGAAGTTAAATTTTTTTAAAAGGAAAAACTCAAATTCAGCATTTACTTTTATCTCAAAAATTCTCTTGTGTACATTTGTGACTGTGTACTTTAGAACAACTTGATATCAAAGGGTTGACTGTTTAGATTGTAGATACCTCAGATTGGCTCCTTTCTACAGATATTGTTTGACAGTACGTTATGTCATTTACGTCAATACTTTACATCAATGTGGCTATTGACGTAATTATATTCCTAGTTTATTTTTACAAGACAGCATTCTTATTCCTTAAACTACCAAGAAGAGGAATTAGGGGATAACTGAACTTCATGCATAAAAATTAAATTAAACTTACTAAACTAGTTCAAATGAATTATTTTATAATTGCTGGTTGGTTGGTACGATTTGAACTTCACATGTGTTTACATGCACATCCTCATTCATGTCTGTAAATACACGAGGGGGTGTCTCTGTGTGTGAGAGTATTTACTGACATAGAAAGATGCCCCTGGAACAGGGAATGTCTCTGACATGAACTCAGTGGCTGGCTCTTTGACCTCCCCCACCCCGAGGGAGGAGCAGCCTTGCTAGGCCACAGAGGAGGAAATTGCAGCCAGTCCTGATGAGACCTGATAAGCTAGTGTCAGATGGAAGGGGTGGAGGACCTCCCCTATCAATGGACTTGGAGAGGGGCAGGGAGGAGATGAGGGAGGGCGGGTGGAATTGGGAGGGAATGCGGGAGCGGGATACAGCTGGGATACAAAGTAAATAAACTGTAATTGATATAAAAAATTTAATTAAAAAAAAAAGAAAGATGCCCCTCATGGAACACCAACTGAAGATAAATAAAACTACCAAGCAGTTTGTTTAAGGTGAGTTCATTTTATTAAAAAAAAAAAGGCAAAAAATGCAAACAGGAATGTATATTCTAGTACTTGTTTTTGTTTCATCTATAAAATATGGAACAATCTCTTTATCTATCTATCTGTTTGTCTTCTATCATCTATCTGTCTGTCTATCATCTATCTGAAGTATATATATGAACGATATTTATGCACACACACAGAGGAGTGCCAACAAATATCTAACAACTAGTTCACTGGAGGAAACAGTTCCTGTATTTGTAGACCTTCGTGGTTTCAAGAAAGCAAATGCATGTAACAGTGTCATAATCTCAAGCTACCAAACTGACACTGGCTGGCTCGCAGCCCGTGTGAGAATCTCACGCAGCACCCGGGCGCTGGTTCAGCTGCCTCCATCACCCAAATGGTTCGCATCAGCTGTTGGTGGTTGTCTCTAAGCTCTGAGAATTCAAGGCACTTTATTTTGTACATCTTAACTGTGTCTATGGATGGTGTACTATTCTTTCATTATTCCTGAAGTTTACAGAAGTGATACAGGTTTTTGGACACTTGAAGTTCAGAATGCCACACGAAGCTCCATGAGAGATCTTCCTAGGGTGCGATGGTCTCTATGGTGAAAAGTGAGCTGGCTCTCTTACTGTCTTTGATATAGGACATGTTGCAGTATTATTTGAACTTGACAGAAGCAAATCTAAAAGGAGAATCCAACTGGACACTGGAGTACATCTTGACTCAGACCTATGGCGTTGCTGATCTCCAGCCTGCGAGCTTACATGGATTAGCTAAGCAGTTTGCTGCCTTAGACAGCAAACAGTTTCTGAAATACTACCATTATTTTTTTGTGAGTTATGACAGCAACATAACATGTGATCAGAAGTGCAAGACCTTACAGGTTTGCGCCATTATGAATCTTGATAGCGTTTCCTATGGCGATTGCCTTAAGCAAGGTTTTATAAAGCACAGTCACTAGTATTCCCGCCATGTTCATAGAACAAGATCACGTCACGGTGCTTCTGCCGTCAGTTTGTGAAGCACTGAGTGGGTTGGAAGGGTTGCTCTCTCTGCACTTTCTTATTCTCGAGGCTCAGACATTGACACCAGAAACATTCCAAACTTTCACACATCGAATGTGTTTAAATTGTTCATTAACAGAGTGGTATTTTGACATACATATCTTATCTCCCACTTGTATATAAGTATTCCTAACTTATGGTCTTGTAAACTTGTCATTGATGAAATAAAGCAGTTGACTTGAATGGTATGGAGTTTTGTTTGCTTTTTTGGTATGTTTTGTTTCGTTTTGATGCAGGATGTTATGCTATAGCTCAGGCTGCATGGGAATGGAAGTCACTATATGGTGAAGGCTGGCTTGGAACTCACAATGATCCTCTTGCCAAATCTTCCAAGGGTTGGGATTTTCATGTACTACCATGCCCAGTGGTACTTTTAATGCTTCCTTCACTTTTAGTATGATAATTTTCAGTCTTTCTGTTATTGTTTTGCATGTTTCATGGTTTTTCTTTTTGTTTTTTTTTTTTTTTGGGGGGGGGGTTGTTTTTAAGACAGGCTTTCTCTGTGTATCTTTGGCTATCATGAACTTTCTCTGTAGACCAAGCTGGTCTCGAACTCCTGCCTCTGCCTTCAGAGTGCTGGGTTTAAAGGTATGAGCCACTGCCAGGGATATTTTCAGTGTTTTAATTCCTTCTTTATCTTTAAATAAGATAAAGCCTTATTTTTAAGCCCTCTTTCAAACTGTTTTTGTCACCTGTGTGGATGGAGAATAGCACTGTTTAAATGTACTGTCTGCTCTTGGGAAGGCACCAAGGTCTCCTTAGGGCCATATCTGAATCTCTAAAGCACCATAGGTGTGTCCTGCCCTGCTTTCTTCCTTTGGGATTCTAGTATTTCTGACCTGTACGAATGAGAAACATGTATGGTGTACTCACTGCAAACTCATTACAGATGGTCCATGATGATGATATTCCATCCCTAATAATCCACTGTCAGTTGAAAACTGTCAAGTATTCTTTGGATGACTCATTTTAGTAATGTGTATTTTGCCAAAAGCAGAAAGTGGAGCTTGAGTGAACTCCAGTGCAGAGAACACACTGATTCCAGACTTCTTTGCTGAATAGAATCTGAGGCTTGCTAATAGTGAGAATTACTAATTCCAATCAATAAACAAAGTTGTGGCAGGAAACGCAACAGTCTCATGTTCTTCAGGAAGTGAATTACAGAGTTACTGCATGGCTCAGTTCTCAATGCCAGGCTGAGGGCATCATTCTTTAATACTTGGCAATTTGATTCTAGAAATATACTTAAAAGCAAGCTCTCAAAACTACATATGAAAAGATACACTTGAAATTCACAGAGCAGCATTATGTAAAGCCAAACCTATAAATCATAAATATACCTCACACAATCACTTCTACGAGGGAGATAGAACTCTAACTGTTAAAGATGGTTGGTTTGCTTCTTTTGTGGAGAGTGACTTACCGTGAAGACAGAGAGATACTGGGAGGAAGAGAACACTCTAGCTGAGAGGAGGCTATCCCTGGGCTGACGTAGTGGCTGCCCAGTTCCTGGTATATTTTAGAAGTTGATTCCTTGATGGCTTGTACATAGATGATAAGTGCATAGAGTTTTGGCTGGGGTATCCAATAGATGGTAGTATGAGAAGAGAGGGGCTTACTGGAAGAAGGAAAGGCTGAGGGCAGGATACGATAGAACAACAAACTGAGAGCACTGTTGTGTGTGGCAGCTTCGAGCATCCAAGAATCCCTCTAGTTCAGTGGGTGTTTGTCCCCATATGTAGGTTCTTGAATGAGAATGTCTCCCCATAGGCTCATGTATTTGAACACTTAGTCCCCAGTTGGTTTTGCTGTTTGGGAAGGTTGGGGGATATTGAATTTTTGGAGGAAGTACATCACTGGAGGTGGCTTTGAGAAATCCCAAAGACTCACATCTCCAATGCACTTTCTCGCTGTTTTATATTTGTTGTTCAGGTTGTGAACTCTCAACCTCTGCTCCAGTTGCTATGCCTCCCGCTTCCCTGTGATGGTCATGGATGGATGCTTATTTCTCTAGAACTGTAAGCCAAAATGGACCATTTCTTCTATAAGGTGCCTTGGTCATCGTATTTTATTCCTGCAATAAAAAAGTAACTAAGGCAATAATATTGTCTTTAAATTGAAAAGAGTAACTTCTGACTCCCAAGAAAGAAGCCAAGCCACCTCATACAGATTTTGTGAATAAGATTATTTTGTTTTTTCCAAGATTTTAAATTTGTTAGTAATTTATAGAAATGTATGCTCTACCCACTTCTCTGCTGGTACAGTTCTAGCTGAAACCATCTTAGACAAATCACTGTAGGGCACTTAAGCAAGGGAAAAATAAATAGTGTTGATTTAATTATTGATATGAGCCTTCCATTCCTTTGTTAAGAGTGGATCCCTCAAACAGAATCTCCTACTTAAACGTCTTTCCAATGGAGCAATTATGTGTGCAAGCAAATGTCAGCAAACCATGCCACAGAACACTGGAAAAGCCAATGAAGAGATACTGAGTTTATTCATGCTATAAGTTCCATTTTCTCAGACAGATCTACTGATTCTACTTTAAATTTTATTCATTAATTGAACTTTGATTTAGCATCTTATAAATAGAATGGAGTTTTCTGATATGTATTTGTTCTTGGAAAATTTTTTTTGTGGATGCATTTTCACAATATATTTTATTGCAGCAATCAATTATCAGTGAAAAATGTCAAGTGTTAAGAACATGTTTAACAATGGCAGATTCACAGAACATGCTAGTCAGCTTGCAGCTTCCCCTCTTAAAGATGACAGAGAGCTGTAATCCAAGTAAATGAGGAATTTGCTTTTTCAAAGATTAAATCTAGACAGAACAGAATTCTACCCTAAAACTCATGTCATCCAAATTTGGAATAAAATGTAGGATCAAAGTATTCTTTTCACAACTTGGAACTTTCTTAAAGGCTTAACAACAAAGGGCCTATAAAATAGTAGAAGGCCTTTGTGAACACAACCATGACCCCTCACCATCCACCTTAACTCGAGCTTTAAATCTATTAAATTTTATATTTTATTATAAAAATTCTGGTCTCCTGTATTCTAATCTAAACATAATCCATTCCCTTTTGAAGGTTTTACTTTCTTATTTTTAACAACTGGTGGTTTGGGAAAATGTTATGGATGCCCCTCACATTTGTTATGTAGCTCTAGGGGACTTCATGGAAGACCTAGAACTGATAGGTCTGATTGACTTTTTTCTTTCTTTCCTTTTTTCTTTTCTTTCTTTCGTTTTTTTCTTTTCTTTCTTGTTTCCTTCTTTCAAGTTTCTTTCTTTTTTCTGCATTGATGTTTTGCCTGCATGTATGTCTGTCAGGGTGTCAAATCTTAGAGTTACAGACAGTTGTTACTTGCCAGTGTGGGCACTGGGAACTGAACCCAGGTCTTCTGGAAGAGCCATCAGTATTCCAAACTGCTGAGCCATCTCTTCAGCCTGGGCTAACTGATTTCTGTAAGGTTTCTTTGCCTTAGTGCATTCCTGCATCTCTCATTATTAACCATGCTCTAATTTGAAAGGATTGCTTTTATTTTCTGAATACAAATGCAATTACTCACATCCTCACCTTCACTTACATTTTTTTCCAAGCCATAAAAATTACTGTATTTCTTTTTTCCTCTCCCAAACTGTTTTCTAAAAGGCACAACATTATAAATTGCATCTGTTGTCAAAAATTTTCATAACTTTTCAGTGTTCATTTCCCCTCCCCGAGGCTTCCATGGTACCTTCTTCACTTGGCTTTGGTCATGCCTCCTTTCCACTATTTCCTTCAACGCATTAATCAATAGAGGAAAGCCTCTGTTTTACTTGAGTCAGTAACCCTATCATGTAGCAAAGTACTTAACAAACAGTATTTTAGTCTTTCCAGCTGCCATAAGAAAATGCACAGAGTTGGTGTTGTATACAACACACTTTTATTTTCTCACCGCTCTGGAGCTGGTAGTTCACGATCCATGTACCTGCAAGATTGATTTAGGGTTTCTGACTATGTGCCCAGATATTGGAGACCCCAAAAGGCCACCAAGGAGCCGATTCCAATGCAAATGCACAGGGTTGACCTATTCAAGCTCAAGCAGGGCTCACAACTGGCACCACAGGATGGAGAGCGCTGAGCTCCAAAATCATCAGGGTTTTTATTGGAGTTACAGTGAGGTTTGGGGAAATTCCAGCTTGTTGATGCTATGATTGATTGACATTTAACAAATAGCAGGCAGTAGACCCTGATTTATTGTTTCCAGCGGGCCAGACCGTAATTGTTTTACTCAACGTATTGTAAAGAACACCTGGGTAATCTCTAGGTATTTATTGTTTAGCCATCTGTTTAGTTTTCACTAGGGGTGAGGGTTAAATATTATTAGTGGTGAGTGGTCGAAGCACCTTTGTGTGTGTGTGTGTGTGCGCGTTTCTTCTTCTTCTTCTTTTTTTTTTTTTTTTTTTTTTTTTTTGAAACTGGAGCTCATGTCCAGGTCATTTTCCCTTAAAATGGAGTTTCTTTTTCAGCAATGGGGTTGCACAGGCTTCACACTGACAAGGAAACTCTTGCTTTCTCTCATATAGTACAGTCTTTCCTTTGGTGTGTGTGCTAGGGAAAGGGTAGAATGGAAGGAGAGAGACAGGGAGAGAGAGAGGGAGGGAAAGAGAGGAAGACAGAGAGAGGGAGAGAGAGAGAGAGAAAGAGCAAGGGTAAGTGAATCTTGTTTCTTTTATGAGGTCACTCTTCCAGTAGAAATAAGTCAGGCAGTAAGCAGAAAGGGCTCATGGTTAAAAACTGCAAGTTGCTCACACTTCTTTTGGTGAGACAAACACTGGAGTTGAAAGAAAGATTAAAGATTAAAATCACAGAGTCCAAAACACTGAACAAGATGAATAAAAAGACATGCAGCTTGGCTTGAGATAGTCAAATTAGGCATATAAGAGGAGGGACTCAGAGCCAGCAAAGGCATGGCAGCTGACTCTTCCCAATCCTTGAGGTTCTATATTCTTTCCATGTATCCTTGCGTCTAATAGAGCTATTTTTAACAGACTGAATCAGCAAGGCTGTACATGTTTCAGAAAAGAGAGCCTTGACCACCATATAGACAAGGAACTAAATATAAAGTAAACCAAGAATGACTGTAACTATATCCTGGTTGCCCTGGCGGAGTTAACCTTTTGCCTGGAAGAGCTATAAGCTCATCACGTAAATGGGAAACGAAATAGCTTAGCATAATTAACAGTTCCTGAGACAACTGCAAGGTCAGAGGGTAGTTAACCCAGGTAAATGACTAAGAGCTAACAGACAGTCAAAGGCAGTAACTAATGAGGATGCGATCAGAGATATACAAGGGAAGCCTCACTCATCTGACTAGCTGGGCAGCACGTGGACAGGAGATTGCAGAATGTTGTAAGATCTCCATTGACTCAGTACTCAATAGCCCAAAGAATGAACCAATGTCAATAGAGGTTAGCCCAGCCGTCACCTGCTTTCTGCCATTGTCCTATAAATTCCCAAACAAGGAAAATCCAATGGCTTTTTTCTCCTTTAGAATCACCTCCCTCTCATTTCCCCTTCATTTCTCATTTTCCCTCAGTTTTTTTTCACTGTTCTGCAATAATCCTTGATAGTAATGAAGACTGCCTCTGCTCTGAATACTGCAATGGAATTCTGAGTTTTTCATTTTAACTGATGTAAAACAGAAACTAGGAGCTACTGTCTCAGGCTGAACATTGATGAACCCGAGTATCTGGAATCTTAGACCCTTGGATCAAATAAACTGGGCCATGAAATGTCTGGTTCTACCCTGCATCACAATCAGGTCTCACCCTTTAACCTTGTTTATCCTCAACTGTGTAGCCCTGGCTGGCACGGAACTTGCTATTTAGACCACAGTGGTACGGTATTAAACCATAAAGCTCTGTCTGCCTCTGTCTCCCAAGTACTGGATGAAAGGTTTATTTATGCCACTACTCTGACTGTACTTGTATAAAATAAAAACAAAACAAAACAAACAAAAAAAAAACAACAACAAAACCCTGTCTCTATTCACAGGTTTGGGTGAACATCTATAGTACCCCTTGCCTACCAATTAACAAGACGAGTAGACTGTAAAAGCCAGAGGATGGGGGCCACTGTTGAGCAACAGTATCTTTTGGACTGACCTGTCTGATACACTCATGACTTCACTGACATTGTGGCCAGTAGCATAAGGGCAGTGAAACCCTGAACCCATCATCATTTCATCAGGGAGAAACGATTGGCTCATGAGTCATCACCACTCCCTGAGGGACTCCTACATGGTTTTCTATTGCTGTGACAAAACATGATGACCAAGGCAACTGCTACAAGAAAGCATTTAATTTGGGGCTCATGGTTCCAGAAGATTAGAGTCCATCACCATCAAGGCAGGAAGCACAGAAGCGGGCAGGTAGATGTGGCAATGGAAAAGTAGCTGAGAGCTGGCATAAGGCAAAGGAAAAAGCTAACTAGGAATGGCTTGAGGTTTAGAAACCTCAATGGCCACCCCAATTCATACAACTCCTCCAATAAGGCCACACCTTCTCCGTCAAGGTCATGTCTTCTAACTTTTCCCAAATAGTTCCATCAACTGGAGACCAAGTATCCAAATATTTGAGTCAGTAGAAGTCCTTTTTGTTCATAACACTGTAAAGACAGTGACTTTACAGTGATAGGTGATGGTGACTGAGAGAATGGATGTGCTGTTCTTCCATGATGAAGACACTGATTAGCGTCTATGCCTTAGTAAATCTGCTTCCCATGACCAGGCAGGCAATGCTTCTTTAACTCAGCGGTTCTCACTCACACAAAAAGGATATTAAAGCAACAATGGAACTTATTAAAAGAAGGATTTCAACAGAAAAAGGACAAGAAATGAGACAGGAAAAGAGAGAGAGAAAATAACAATAAAAACGAATGTCATGTATGAAACTATGAATGTACAAAAATACAATAGTTTTAAAAGATTATCTTCAAAACAGGCACATTGGAGGTTAGAGCTCTGACATGTAAACATGATTATAAAGAGCATGAGATGTTAATTTTAATGGTTTGCTGATGTCTTAGTCTCTTTATAAACATAAAAATTCTCAGTGAATGGCAAAACTGGTGCATTAGGACGGAAATGTTCAGTTGAAGCAATTCTTTGGAACTTAGACTAGAGTGTCACGAGTTGATGAATTGTCTATCCCAGTGGCCAAGTGAACTCGCTCTCTCACTTAGACAGAGGGTGGATTGTGCATTAGCGGTATGGGGAAAGGGACCTAAGGAAAGAGCTGGGATGCTGAGAAATAAAAAAGATAGGTGTAAACAAAGCGTGGTGACTCATGTCCATTACCCAAGCAGAGAGGAAGCTAAGGCAGATAGTTAGAATAAATTTGTGATTGGCCTGGACTACCCAGGGATTTCCAGGCCAGTTTAGAAAGCAAAAGCAAATGCCTTGTGCAGTGGTGCAGGCCTATAATCCCAGCACTCAGGGAACAGAGGCAGGTGGATCTTTTGTGAGTCTGAGGCCAGCCTGGTCTACAAGAGTGCAGGACAGCTAAGGCTACACAGAGAAACCCTGCCTCAAAAAAAAAAAAAAAAAAAAAAGAAAAAGAAAAAAATAGAAATACAGATATGAGCTGAGGGTTTTGGTTTTGCTCAGTAGTAAAGTATTTTTCTACTTGCCTATCGAATTAGAGCCTTTGGCTCTGAGTTGAACACACACACACACACACACACACACACACACGTGTGCAAACATGCATTCCATCAGGAGACAATAAAACGGGTAATTAATAGCCTTTCAGGTCGCATCTTTGGGCTACTAAAGCTCCACCTTTTGGCTATTGTTAACCTCCCATGTGTGAGTCAGTCTGTATCGTTTGTTAAATAAGGGCTGTAATATCACTTACCTCTAACATTGTGAATATTAAATGGTAGCGTGAAGCATGCATCCTCATTTGTGGATACAGTAATCATTATGAAAAACTACATTTTAATGATCAAACTGATTTTACTTCAAGGATGTAAAGTTTTTTCAACCTATGCAAATCAGTGAATGAAGTTTAACGCATGAATAGATGAGCACGTGAATGACGTCATCATCTCAGTGGACACCAAAAAAGCCCTTGACAAATTTCAGCATTTTGGGCTACACCAGGAAGAGATTCCTCAATATAATGATATAACTCCAGCCAACACGATACTAGATGAGGAAGAACTGAGGGCCTTTCTCCTGAACTCTGGAATTGGACAACCCCAAACTCTACCTCTGCGCAATTCAAAACAATCAGGGATCTGAACCTGAAGCTAAACTGCTTGAGGGGGGAAAAAGCAAACACATTAAGACATAGGCTTAGGCAAGAATTTTCTAACATGCACTCCAGTGTAGCATAGCATGTAATCATAGGGATTGACACACGGGAGGGCCTGGAATGTACAACTCTGCACAGCAAAGGAGAAAGCACCCGAGTGAAGAGGCAGCCCCCAGGATAGGGAAAAATAATCTTTCCTAACACGTCTCAGGCAAGGCATTAATATCTAGTATGGATTGCAAACGGCAAAACTGAAACATGAGAAAAACAAATTATCTTTTCCACAAGCAGGTGAATGAGCTGAACATGCAGCTCTCAAAAGAAGAAACACAGAAGCTAATGCATGTTCTAAAAGGTGTTCAACATCATTAGCCATCAGGAAAATATAATTAAAACTTGAGATTGCGTCTTACTCTAGTTAGAATGGCTATTGTCAGGGGAAAAAAATGAGAACAAATTCCAAAAGGATTTAGATAACAAGGAGCCCTCATTCACTGTTGGTGGCTGCTTTAGAGGCCAGTGTGGACGTTCTTCAAAAACAGAAGTAGTTCTAATACTCCTAGGTATATATCCAAAGGATTAGAGGTCAACACACCTCAGAGATACTTGCATATCCATGCTTATGACTAGACTGTTCACTACAGCCAGAAAATAAAACCTATATATCCATCAATAGATGAATAAGTAAAGAAAATGTATACATGAACACAATGGAATTTTATTCAGACTTAAAGAAAGATGAAATCAGGACTGGTGCAGGAAAATGGCTGCCACTGAAGGTCATTATGTTTAAGTGAAATAAACTAATGCAGAAATGCAAAAACCAGACATTTTATATCATATGAGGACACTAGCTTTAAATGTGTGTGTGTGTGTGTGTGTGTGTGTGTGTGTACAGCTTAGAGGAAACACTGGTGTTTTGCCAAATTATGTATAATGAATGCTGATGTTAATAGTTAATGTATTTTCCATTATTGCAATAGATTTAATTTCCTGTGAACCAGCTAGTGGAAGCTATGACTGTCATGTCAAAAACAAAAGTACCAGATATATTGCCAGCTACACCACAAAGAAGTTCACCCAGATAGAGAACACTTGGAAAGAATGATCAGAAGTTGCTGAAATGATTGCTTTTTTTTTTCTAAGACCGTGTAATTATATAAACATGGAAATGGCTATCATTATAAAGAGGAAAGCCCTATTTCGTGACTAGTCTGCCTGGCAGATTTTTATTGTCCGTTGATCAACATGGAAGAACCTGTCTGGTACTCGCAAAGCTCCCCTTACAGATGAGCGTCCGAAGCATTTATTCTCACATTACCGAAGCCACAGTGTAACAGTGCTGGGGACAGTGTTCGGTGCGGTGTTTGCTACAGGGCTCATTTGTCTTCTTTCCTGTTAAGCTCTCAGATTGCTGCCAAGGGGCATCAGAGCACCATGGCAACAAACCGAGGCAGCTTCTATTTGTCTGATAATTCATTAATCACCTCCTGGCAGTCTCTCTAGAACATTTAGCTAAAATCTACGTGGATTCTAACTATGCCTTATGTGGGAAGACTTGGTAGCAGTTATGTTAGAATATTTTTATCTAAAAATCACTTGAAAATAAAATACGAGAGTTTAACTATTCAAAGCAGCAATTGTTGATAATTTATATTGCAATGCATATGCTTTCTCTATTACAAGGAACCCAAATCTTTAGGTTGGAGTCTTGATGCCTTAAGAGCCTAAGAAAATCCTTTGATTAAAAGCACATTTAAGATACTATTTGTCTTTCTTGTTCAAGGCTGGTAGGCCACTAAACAGTTAATTAGAGGTTTCATTTTTTAAAAAGATTGTGCTGAAGTTACCTTTACATTCAACCCTACTGTATGTATGGGAATTCAGAGGTAACTGAAACAGAAAACAAAAGGGAACATGTCTGTATAAGAAGAGAAATGATAAATATTATAGAGGAAAAGATTTTATTGATTTAGGTTATCAATTTTGCTCCCACTTTTGGAACTTTGGAGTTCCTGCTTTTTAAAATCTTTCAGCTCAGGATTTTTGCTTTATTTTACTAAGGTCTTTATTATTCTTAATTCTGTGCATATTTATATCTGTGTGTATGTGCTCATGGGTTCCTGTGCTCAGAGATGTGGAAATGGGTGTCACATACACTGGACTTACAGGCAATAGTGAGCTTCAAGATGTGGTGCTGAAACTGAATGCTGGTCCCCTGCACAAGGAGGACTCATGTTTGAACACTGAACCATGTACCTAGCCCCTTTAACTGGGGATTTTTAACACACTTAAAGTGTTTTTTTTTTTATTCTAGTAATGAATTATTTTCGAAATGCAGAAAGTAAAAGAAAATAATGTATGTTACCCTTATCTCTAGTCATTACTAGCTTGATTGTTTTGGAATTACTAAGTCAACTTATTTTTAGTTCCTTTGTGGTAGAAATGATACTTGACCTTAAATACTAAGTTGCTAAATTAAAATTGAGAGAGTTGCTGTCAAACTATGTCACATATATTGTTTAACTGCACAAACATTTTTCTTACAACATATTCTAATCATGCTTTCCCCTTTTCCAACTCCTCCTAGGTCCTCCTCACTTCGTCACCACTCAAACAGAGACACACAGACAGACATACACACATACACACAAACACACTCACATACACCGTGAAAGCAGATGTGAAAGCAGATGCCAAACTGTACAAGCAAGAGAGAGAGAGAGAGAGAGAGAGAGAGAAGCCCAACCAGAACAGGTTAAGACAAAAGGTGAACAAAAATACCATTGAGCTCATTTTGTATTAGCTGCCTACTGCTTGGCATGGGACCTCCTGAAGTATGTAATGTATCTTGTGAGACTCCTCTGGAGGAAACTAATTCTTTCTTCCCAGCAGCCGTTAGCTGCAGATAGCTTCTTGGTTAGGGGTGGGAGCCTGAGTCCATTTTCTCTTTTCAATGCTGGAATCCTGTCTGGCTTGTTCCACTTATAGATATTTAAGAATAAGTTCTAGTAAGCAATAAAAATTAAATAACAAATGATTTGCAAACCTTATAATCTCAAGATGCGTAAGTTTTATGTCCTTAGAACTGCTGCTAGCAACACCTTGAATGAGAGTTCTGCCTGAGACAAGTTCTAAAGATCTAGAAACGGGGAATTGTACGGTTTTAGCCTTTTAAAAGCTTTCTCTTTCTGTCTCTCTGTCTGTCTCTTTCCGTCTGTCTGTCTCTCTGTCCCTCTTCTGTGAAATTCAGGGAGTGGTCAATAATTCAGTAATTAAAACAAAAATTTTGCAGTTGTACTTTAAGAGAAAGAAAATATAAAATATTTTCTGTGGAAAATAAAAAATTTTTAATAAAGTCAGGCTGTTGCTTTTTTCTTTATGTCTATACATTATGATGCAACAAGAAAAGCCATTCCAGGTATTCCATAGTTTCTGGCCTGCAGCATGGGTTCTCAGCATTTAACAGTGCCATGTAGCTCCTCAGTCTCTGAAGCAGGCAACATGAGGCCTTATGTTTGGCCATGATTTTTGTCATGGAGATTGCATTAATTTTCTTTCACTTAGACCAAAATATAAGAGATCCCTTTGATAACTGTGTGTAAAGGTATTAGATTCCAATATGACTCAATAGAATGCTGCTCACAGCCCTCAACAGTTTACCTTAGAAGGACTGGGGATTTAGGCCAGTGATAGAAGGCTGCTTTAGAATGCACAAGGCCCAGAAAACAGAGAGTTTACATCTAGAGGTGGAAGAGGTAGAGATTCAGTTTAAGATATCATCCCTAGTGCTAAAACTTTTGGTTTTGGGGGATATCTTCTACTTTGCTCATGAATGTTAAGAAGAATATGGATCTATGTGTCAGAAAAAAAATAACTGCATACATGCACATTTTAGAACGTAACATGTTTTGTGTTAGTGTGTAGTGTACATATGTACATAGATGCATGTATGTACATATGCACACGTGTGAAGGTGGAAACCAGAGAACAACCTTGGGGGGTGGTGAGCTTCCTTGGTCTCTGTTCACCTTAGGTTTGGGGCCAGGGTCACTCATTAGACTGGAGCTCATTGAGTAGGAGAGTCTCGCCAGCAAGCCTGAAGAATAGTTCTGTGCCCACAATCCCACTGCTGGGATTGCAAGCACGTTACCATACCTCAGTTTTGTTTTGCTTGAATGGGTTCTAGGGAACAAACTCGGGTTCTTTAGTTTGTACACCAAGCATTTACCAACAAAGTCATCTTTCTAGTCCTGCAAACATGTTTTCGATTGCACCATTGAGAGCTTCTCATGCTACTTGCAACTTAAGAGCCATTGTCCTACCAATAGAACACTGTGTTTCAGGCCAAGGATGCTAATTAACCAAGAGAAATGGCTTCCTGATTAGAACCAGTATTCCCTTGGGTTTGCCAATACCCTCTCCCCAGCATGGCTACTTGTGAAATTTCTATTGCAAGGCTACTCTCAGACTTTAGCTGGCATCTTATTTCCTCTCTTCTGTTTTAATGTCCGAGATCCAAAAATATCTACCACATGCGGTGGCATTTGGGGTCATCTTGCCTGAATGTATAATTTTACTTCTAAGGGCTCTAGGGTCTTACAAGTATTTCTCTATCAGGAATGCTGCCCAGTTCCTTTCTAGGGATGCACCCTGTAGACTAGGGAAGCTAGCATTGAGGCTATATGCCAACATTTCTGCAACCTCCACGCCAGCAGGGTGACAATCCATGGGAGGCAAGAAGGTAGTTTGGTAAAAGTAGCGAGTGTTGGTTCAAATTCTGGAGCCAGACTCCAGGTAGTTTATTTTAAGAACATTTAAGCATGGCACAACATGGAACGAAATTTCTGGGGCAAATTCAATCCCATCCACACAATAAAGCATACATAAATCTTTTTGAGGGACAAAGAAAGCTAACTAAAGATTGGATGTGACTACATCTGAGTACTTTGTAAAGTGCATGTGGCACCTTCCTTAACTATGAGTTCTATGGATTGACAGAGAAAAGTAAGCTTATGATATGGGGCTGGGGGAGGTCTTAGTGTGGTTTCCTGCTACACAGATAGTCCAAAGTTCGCCAGGCTAGAATGCATGTCCACACCAGTTTTCTGGGAAGATAACAGGTTATGCATTTCTTCCACTAAAGGAACAAAGCACAAAGGCCTCCATTTGTGTCTGAAGATTGTGAGATATGTGTCTATTGACTTCTTTGGTTCTGTTTCTTAGATTTATAGGGGCTAGAGAGATGGTTCAGAAGTTAAGAGCACTGGTTGCTCTTTCAGAGGTCCTGAGTTCAATTCCCAGCAATCGCATGGTGGCCCACAATCGTCAACCATATGATCTGATGCCCTCTTCTAGCATGCAGGTGTACATGCAGATAGGGCACTCACACACCTAAAATAAAGAAACAATGAATAAAAAGATTTTTATATATTCCATGTAAACATATATATTGTGTATGATTATATGTGTATATGTGTGTGTGTATATATAGTCTATGTGTATATCTATAAATATGTATACTACATAATGCAGGTGACTGCAGAGCCAAAAGAAGGTGCTAGAAGGCATGCAAGTAGAGTTACAGGTAGTTGTGAGCTACCTATGCGTGTACTGGAAACTGAACCTAGGTCCTATGCAAGTGCAGCAAGCAAATATTCTTAACTACTGAGCCATCTCTCCAGCCGTCTTCATTGACTTCTGATTGGCATATGGCTGGTGCTTCTTACCAGTGGCTCTGTAGGAAGAAGGCCTTCATTACTTGATTATATATTGTACTCAGGTCAGATTAGGAAAATTATAGCTTTTCAAGCACCAGTTCTTAAAAAAAAATCTTGATTCTTATATAGTAATGTATGACTATTTTTTTCAAGGTCATTGGTAGAAAGCTTTCTTTCTTAAAACTTAGGTATTCTTTCTGTTTGCTTGTTTTTTTGTGTGTTTTTTAAGACAGAGTTTCTCTGTGTAACCGAGAACTCTTCCTGTAGACCAGGCTGGCCTTGAACTCACAGAGATCCGCCTCCTTCTGCTTCTTGAGTACTGGGGTGAAAGCCATGTGTCACCACTGCCTGGTTTATTCTCGTTACTTTACATGCGTCAATGCTTGTACATATGTGCACTACCTGCATGCGTTGTGCCTACAAAGGACATAAGAGAATGTCAGGTCCCCTGAAACAGGAGTTACTGATGGACATGTGGATTCTGTAAACAAGGGAACTCAGGTCTTTTATAAGAGTAACCAGTGCTTTCAACCACTGAGCCATCTCTTCAACCCGGCAAGCCTTATTTTTTACGTTAATAACTCATTATGCATCTAATGGGGCTCCTCCAATTATTCATTTGGCATGGCCTATTAAACATCCAGTTTATGCAAAGTGTCTAATTCGTTGCAATAAACTTAATTACTCAAATTTATGGCTAGTCAAGTATCTGTGTTTGTACTAGGTTATCAAGGGCTTCGAACCCATTTGATATTAAAAAGAATTCATCCTTTGGACACCCTTTCACTAATTTCTTCAGAAGGTGAAAAAAATCCCACAGTTGCAAGAAAAAAAAAAGGATTATATTGGAAAAAATGTACCTGTATTTCATTGATATTATACTCCAAACCTTCTTTCTTTCCTCTCTCTGCACTCTCTCCTTTAATCCTCCCTCTTTTCCTCCATCCTCATGTAGCTCAGGCTAGGTTTAAACTCATCATCCTCCTGCCTCAGCCTACAGACTACAGACTACTGAGGTATGAATATAGGCAAGTACTGTTAATGCATGTATGTGCATTTGGAAGCATGAACATGTGTATACATACACACCCACTTATACACTCTTTAGAGGATTCTCATCAGGTAAAAGACTTCACACAAATATGTGAATGTAGGAAAGAAGAATTTCTGCATTTCTCAAGAATTCAATTAAGTCACATGTTTGATTAAACTGCACAGATATTTCTCAGTATTCTGAAGGTGTGAAAATGAGAAATGATAAATTCTAAAATTCTTTTAGAATTGCTAGTAACAAAACTGTTTTGCAGAAAGTACTGGAATGATATTTCTCTTAACATAATAAATACTTGAAATAAGTATCATCAAACTAAAGCTATTGGGAGAAAGCTTATATTTGTTTTGGGTTTTGGAGCGAGAATCTCACAGCATATTCCAGGATGGTTTTAATGTCACAGTCTCTGTTCCTCTGCCATCTCATGGCTGAGTTTACAGGTATACATCACCTGACAACAGATTAGAATGTTATCTAAAGAGGGGCAGTGTATCACATTAGCCTAAGTGTCTCCACAGATTACAAATGACTTGCAAACAGTAAAACTGTAATGTCATAGCAGAGATCTCTTTAAGTGAGGGTTCCTAGTAAATGCTATTATTATTGGTGCCAGCACCAAGCCTTGTAATGTGATAGACAAAACATACCACTCTTCCTGTCTAAAATACACACCACAAACACAATTAAGGACACAACTCACACTCATATTGAGTAACACTGTGTAAAACAATTGGCCAGCCATCTTCAAAAACATCAGTGTCACAGTTGGAAAAGATGAGAAGTTACAGATTAAATGAGGCTAAAGAGAACTGACTAGCAAACACATTCACAGAATGAAATAATTCCCATAAAGAACAGTTGGGCATGACCGATAGATTTTTTTATGTTATTATTTATTTACGACTAACGTGCATTTCTGCAAGCGTGTCCGCATGTATGTGGAAACCAGAGGTTGATGTCTGGTCATCCTCAACTGATTCTCCAGCTTATTTTCCTGAGACAGTTTCTCATGGGAACTGGAGTTCATCAAGGGGACTAGCCTGGCTGGCCAGCCAGTTGCAGGGATCCGGCTGCTTCCCCTTGTCCTGCACTCGGATTCCAGGTTGCTCCCAGCTTGCGCATGGGTGCTGGGCATCCAAACTCAGGGCTTGTGGTGCAAGCACGTTACCAGCCAAGCCCCATTGCACAGTGCCCTGATGCATATTTGAAAGAAACTCTGCCTTCTATAATTTCGCATGAATATGAATACTCCTAAACCATATGTTTAATATACACACAACATATATATCTGTATATATCTGTAAACATGTACAAATAAACTGTTAAACGTAGAAGAGTCGATGAAAACCTCACACGGTGTAACATTTTAGCTTTTTATGGTAGCCAACCATGCTTGGGGAGACTGTCCTGCTTCAATGGCTGTAAAGGCCTGAATGATCATGGCTGCATTACGCTGTTGTGAGACTCTAATCTTGCATATACACCACAGGCAAACCAAGGAGACCAACACCAGAAGGCCTGCTAACGCTCCCATGCCTGCCCATTCCTTCAGATGATTCATGGCTGCAGCAATCCATGATGATAATCCTGTGGCTAGTCCTGCGTCCACTCTGGTAGAATTTGCCGTAACAATGGCCACTCTCAGCTGATCCATCGTAGTATCGAATTCTCCAGTCCAATTACCTAAAATATAGCTCGACAATTGTTTAGACAGATTTGCAGCACGGGAAAAATTCTCATATTGTATGCTAGTGACACAAAGTCCAGCATACTTCCATTGACAGCCAAGTTGAGCGATTTGCCATAGGGTATCAATTTGCTCCTGCACGAGGTCAATCCTCTGATTGAACACCATCAAGCCTCCTTTTAGTTGAGCATTAATTCCTTTTTGTACATCTAAAGCATGAGCTACATTGGCTAAAAGATTATTCAGGGTCTGAGCAGTCTGCATAGTATGACTCATGGCTAATGCCGCAGTGGTAGCTACAACAGCCGCCAATGAGATGGCAGTAACAATGGCGGCTGTAATTCCAAGATCCCTTTTCTGTCTGAAGAGCTAAGCACTGCACTCAGGGTGAGCTGCTTTCGACCCAGAGAAGAGTATGTCTGATTGCATGCGGGTTGATGCCCCAGGTCCCGCCTCTGAGAAAAAGGTATCAGACGGGTCTGATGCTCTTTGGGTGGATGACACCTAAATGAACATCGGTACAAAGTCCCAATTTATTTCTAATATCAGAGATCAGACCTCTACTCTTGCCTGATGCGTCTAAAACAAAAAGGGGGAACTGTAGAGAGCTGCGTAATGCCGCGCCTTAAAGATGGAGCTGGTTTCTGCCTTCCACCTTCCAGATGGTGAGTGCTCTCTGTCACAAACAACTCCATATTTGGCTAAGGCTGAGGATCTGGCTTGCTTCTGTGTATGTGGACCTATCTGCATTGCCCACGAGGCACGCTGGGGTTGGCTACCCAGAGGCTATTTTAAGCTGTGGGCTGGCTTTCCCCAGGGTCAGAAGATTGTTCAAGGTTCCTGAATAAACTGCATTGAGAAGAACAACAACAACAAAAAAGATCAGAAAGAAGGAGAGGAGGACTTCCCCTATCAGTGGACTTGGGGAGGGGCATGCATGCAGAAAGGGGGGGAGGGTGGGACCGGGCGGGGAGAAGGGAGGGTCTTATGAGGGGATACAAAAGGAATAAAGTGTAATTAATAAAAGTTAAATAAAAAAATTAAAAAAAAAAACAAAAAACCTCACACGCAGGTGGCTCACTCCATAAGACTGGGATGTGAGTTTGGATCCCAAGTGCCCACGTAAAAAAATACCCAGCATGGCAGGGAACACCTGTAACTCCAGCCCTGGCTAGAGTGAGGGTGGAGACAGGAAGATTGCCAAGGCTCACTGGCCACCAGATGAGCACCAGGTTCAGTCCTGTCTCAAGGGAATAAGGCAGAGAAGAACAGAGGAGGTACCTCACACCCTTCTGTGCTCTCCTTAATCACACACCCTGATACACATACATATAAACTCAACCCTACATATCATACAGACATGCATAGAGACACACCTATGCACAAACTTGCAAACTAAAAAAAGTGAAAAAAAAAAGAGCAAACTTTTTAAAAATTGCAGTGACTGTTTTACTCAATAGTTTGTAGCTTATTTTGCTTACAGTTCTTTACTTTGGACAGCATCCTTTTAAATGCTCTTATTTTTACATTCAGTGAACGGAGCTATTTCATACATAGGTGCTTTACATAGCTGGTGAAATTTCACATAGGAAGCAACTAAATTACAAGGTTTTAACAGTTCTTTTCCTCTCTTGCTACACTCTCTGTTGGGGCAAGTCCTGGGTTTCACACAGCACGGGTCCTTTTTCATGTAGTCTCTATTCTTCATGTGCATTTTTAGCGTTGTTTGCAGCAAGGCTGCCTGAACCATGGTAACCTCTTGCAACTCAGTAAACAATAGAAATGAGAACGATCATTCTTTCTATGAGTGTGCAGTGAGGCCATCTGCTTTCTTTACCAGCTTTCTCGTGGAGGTGATGAGAAATAGCTACTGTAAGTGCAATGCCAAAAACAACAGTTCTCCCAGAGGCAGGTTCAAGATCTGCATGAATCATTCCTTTCACTTTTCCCACAGACACTTTCATTTTCTCTCTGAGCCTTTAAAATGGAAAACCGTGCTTAGCAAGGCCACTTTTCCCTTTCAAAATGCATCTCTCAAATGCATTTTGGTTTCTGAATTGAAATGATCCAGAGGAAAATGTACCTCCCCCAAATTATAATACAGTGAGGAGGAATTAGAATTAGTATTAGCTGGGTGCAGTGGTGCACACCTGTAATCCCAGTACTTGGGGAGGTAGAGGCAGGCGGATCTCTTAGAGTATGAGGCTGGACTGGTATACAAAGTGAGCCCAGAACACTTACTACACAGAGAAACCTGTCTCTAGAAAAATATATCTCACATATAGATATATAGAAATATATATCTCACATATGGATATGACTTCAATCTATACTTTCCTTACAGCTTACCTTGTTCCCTTTTCTTACAACTTACTGTTTTTCCTATTTCTTATTTCATTTTGTTGCGATGCGGTCTCATGTACCCCAGGCTGGTCCCCAATGGAGGATGACTTTGAACTTCTTGACCCTCCTGCTTCTACCATTTCAGCACAGGCTTACATTAAGCTGGGGGTCTGACCTAGGACATCATGTGTGGGAGGCACAGGGTTGTTTTGCTCACGCATAAGCACTAGTGGAACCTGGAGTGTTAAACCCATAAGGTTATCCCTTCGAAGGGAGGGACACATAATCTTTTTTCTGCCCAGAAGGCTGAGGGTGGACATACATTACACTCTGGCGACCTTTGCACTACCACACTGGATCCTTCCCCAGACCTTTATCATGAGCTTGGCAGTCGATAAAGCCCATCTTTACGGAAGATGTCACACGCACTTTACGAAGAGTTTTGATGGAGTCATGTCATAAGCTTTATTGCACATACATAATTGAGTTAATTACCATCAGTAAAATTTTCATCAAATTGTGCTGGGCTTAAATGTGCCTAAAATAAACTACCCAGACTCTTAAAGTTTGAACCAAATCTGGCTACTTAATTTTGCTGAACCAAACTACCTTCTTGGATCATGGCTCTGCTGGCTGTGGTAGTCACAGGGACCCCCACATTCGTGCGTGCTAGTTGGGCACTCTACCAGCTAAGCTGTGTCTTATTTTTGAAGCTTGGAGGAGACAGAACTATAAAGCTTTCTTTGTTTATGAGGCTGTTATTTTGCATACCGTCTTAGGCAAAATTAGTCACAGACAGCATTTTCAACATCCTCAGCAGTTTTAAAACTGATTAAAGCTGGGAGATTATAATACAAGAGTGTACCAAGCACGCTATTGCACACTGCTATAGAAAGTGTTTTATTGTAGTGACCAGGGACTCTCATCCTTTCTTGGTGCTTCTTGCTCTTATGAAGTCAATTTGATCAAAGGACACACACTTTTTAGCAATGGGGGATTATTACTATTTTTTTGCATTGCTTGGGTGAAGAATTTTAAAACAGATTGAATCAGGCCTAGTGTGCCTTTTTTTTTTTTTAACTATTACAGCTACAATATCCATGTGTCCCTTTAGCTGCATTTCTTTTCATCACATCCTGAATTTATACTTATGCACTAGTTTGCGATTACTATATTTAGGGAAGGAAAGGCTCAGAAATCTGGCTTTGTTGAAAACAAAGGAGTTCTTTGAGGTGGGGATGATCACTAAAAACTCTCTCTTGTGAAGTTTGTAGTAAGAATGTGTGAGGCTGGAGAGGGACCTCGGTGGTACTGCACTTACAGATTATGTAGATAGTCCTGGCCTCTGATTCCGGAGACAAAAATACTGAACAAGAGTCTGTGGCCTTACTGAAAAGTTTCAGAAATGTTACCAACTTTGGCTTATGTAACAAATTAGTTTGTCTAAATATAGGTGAAAGGGTCTCATAAAACTCACAAATATTTACCCTATATCTAGAATTATGTGATGACAACAATTAAATCTTCAAGACGGTATGACTTCATTCTCAGAGAAAGTCTGAAGAAGGTATTCTGGATTTTACAACAACACGACAATCTTTTCAACCATTTGGTATCATTTCAAGTTTTTCTGATCTCACTGGGTGCGGTGGTTTGAATAGGAATGGCCCCCATAGACTCATGTGTTTGAATGCTTGGCCATAGAGGGTGTGGCCTTGTGATACCAAGTGTGTCACTGTTGGTGTGGGCTTTGAGGTCTTATATGTTCAAGCTATGGCGAGTGTGGCTAACAGTCACCTCCAATGTCTTAGAATCAAGACATAGAACTCTTAACTCCTTCTCCAGCTCCATGTTTGTTGGTGTGCTGCCATGCTTCCTGTCATGGTGATAATAGAATAAACCTTTGAAATTGTAGGCCAACCCCTATTAAGTGTTTCTCTTTGTAAGAGTTGCTGTGGTCACGGTGTCTCTTCACAGCAATAAAATCCTAACTAAGGCACTGGGTTAAAAAAAGTTATTACATACAAACTAAAAATAAAACAAAACAAACAAAGAGAAAAACAAACTAATGTTGAAAACTAAATACTAGTCTACTAGCCAGGTGGTTGTGGCACATGCCCATAATCCCAGCACTAGGGAGGCAGATCTCTGAGTTTAAAGCCAGCTTGTTCAACATTGCATTCTAAGACAGCTAGGGCTATACAGAGAAACCTTGCTTCAAAAAACGAAAGGAGAAAAGGCGATAAAAAGGAGAGAGGGAGAAGGAGAAGGAGAGGGAGAGGGAGAAAACTGAATATGCCCCATGACTGAAAAACATAATCTATAGGTCAAGTCACATCTACTTTTATTTTTTAAAGCAATGTAGTGATTATTAAAAATAATTTTGGTGATAGAACATTGCAGGGTTTTCGCAATCAGTTTGGAAGGAATTCAAGGGATAGATTAGTATTTCTATACTGCAATAGTTTTTATTCATCTACTACTTCCAAAAATGTTTTTCAATAACTGCACCCAGAAAATAAGAACTCAGATAAAAATCCCTTCTTAGTTCAGCTTACTCTCACAATAGAATGTACTTATAATATGTGTGATTAATTGAAAGAAACCCCATGGGACTATCATGTTCTTAAGAGACTCCACAATAAAACACTTGAGTAGACCTGACTCTGTCCTCTGTCCTCAGAAACTCTGTAGTTCCTCCTGTCTTAGAATCGGAGTTTCTTGCTAAGCGGAAAAAGCTTACTTTTCATGCTTGCACAACACTGTGAGGACTTTACTTCTGAGCACAATGGTGAGTTTACTTTCCTCCACCCCTGCTTTTGAGCGTGTCCTTCAGCTGGATGTTCCATGATCATTTAAACAAAGACACAACATGAACCTGACATTAGGTACAAGAGGCTAGGGTCCAGGAGAGTGCTATTATTCTTAATATGAGTGTCAGTTCCTAATGATCAGTTCTAACAAAACAGCTGTAAATTGGGTGGTTCTGGTGTGTGTGTGTGTGTGTGTGTGTGTATGTGTGTGCAGGCGTGTGTCTTTGTGAGTATTATACCCACATGCATTGTCAATGTGGAGATGAGAGGTAAACATTAGTTATCTTCTATCTCGCCCTACCATTTTTTTCTTTTTAACAGAGAGAGAGAGAGAGGGAGAGAAAGAGAGAAAGAGAGTGTCTCTCACTGAGCCTGACCTTACTCATTGGCTAGAATGACCAGCTGGTAAGCCCCATGGAATCTGCCTGGCCTCTGACCCCTGATCTGGGAATATAGACACTCACTGCCATATCTGTTTTGTTTGTTTGTTTTCATAGGTTTGGGATTCTGAACTCAGGTCTTTGTGCTTATACAGGAGGCATTTTTCTCACGGAGCTATTTACCTGTCATATCTTGTGATCTTCAGATTTGCTGGATGAAGTCTCAGAACTCAAGGAAACAGTTCACTGACTCTTGTGAGGTTTATGATGGTCTCCCTTTATGCACAGCATTCGCATTCCAAGCCTCCCTGTTAATACTTGAAGCTTCAGATAGTAAAAATTCCAACTGAACTAAGTTTATTGCTATCCAATGATGCATACAATTAAGTTTGATTTATAAATTAGACAAAATGAAAATTAGCCACAACAATAATAAACTAGACCAATTATAACAGGGCAATTATAAGATTATTCTGTAATATAACATACATGATTGTGGTCTCACTCGCCTCTCAAGATATATTATTGTATTATGCATACATTCCTTGGGACAAAGTGACACAATCCAGTGTCTCTGTGATTACATCAACAACTACTGTGAAAGGAAAAAGGAAGTAACAACAAAACATCACTTGGAGGAAGATTTTGAAATGGAATCAGAAAAATCTTGGGGGATTTATTTAGCATTTAGTGGCTGCCTAAGAACTTTGATCATCTGTGCACCTGGGCCACAGGCACTGAGAGTATGCCCAGAGGCTCAAGATAATCATCACAAGGTTATCAGACTCCTGTTTTATGAACCTTGCCATTCTTGTCATTCTCTTCTTTATCTTCTGTCAGCCATATTGTTTTGATCTTTCTCAACACTTAATGTCTCACAAAATCTCTTACCGTCTTCTTGTCTTCTTCCGAACGTTGATTCAGCGATAAATGAACCCATACCTCCCAAATTAAAATGTCTATACTCTTAAAGCTGTTTTCATCTTGTGCTGTCCCCGACTTCGGATACATGGATCATAATTCAGGATAGAAGGATGAAAAGTATATTCCAAGTGGAGAAACTGAACAAAGGTGTGATTTATATCTTTTGTATGGTAGACCAGCGTGACAGACATGGGAGTTTAAATCGTTACTCAGATTGGGACCTAATTTAAAATTTGTGGATTTTTTTAAAAGTTGAAATTTTCTGAATTGTTTGAAAATTTCCATTTGGTATAGTCACTGGGAGGTTGACTGCAACTGAAAACTGAACACATGCATGAGAAGAAACTACTAGATCATAAAAACATAAAACTCAGGAATAACCAGATGATAAAAATGTATAGGGCAAGATCTGGGGAGGAGAAACAGGCACCTTGAAATGTGCCATGCTTCCAGCATGTGCTAACCAGCCAAAAGGCTCTCAGCTCTTCATCTTCTCCAGCCACTATGGAGACTGCGCTTTGTGATGACTATAAAGTCCCTGGAAAGTTAGTAAAAATCAATCACTAATCCTTCTCTCTTCCTTGGGCTGAGTGAGACCTCTGCCTGAAGTCTCTGATCCTCTAACCAGCTCCCTTTCTTTGAGACTTTCCAACATTGACACAACTCAGCTATGTTTGAGAGAAACTTATTATAACAAAAGATGGTCTTTTCACCTTTACAGTCATATACCACTTTGGAAATTCCACAACTTTTAGACCGTGGGCCTGTAAACTAGACCAATGACATTTTGAAAATCAGTAATGGTATCAATTTGTCAGAGTGTTCACAGTTCCATTCAAAATGTAGAAGCATTAAGGCATCTATCATTCCATGTACCTCTATATGTATAATCCTCTTGTACCTACTTTTGTAAACCAAAGGGACTATAATGCTTTGATTTTCAGAGTTCTGTTCAACAATCTCTGTGGGAGGTGTGATGCTTCTGTGTTTGATGCTGATGCCCACAAGTGAATGTAAAATCAGAAATATTAGAGAACGATGGATTTCCCAAACATGAGTTTAGGCAAGGACAGATAAATCCCAGTCAGCTATTGCTGCCCCCGCCCCAAGCTCAACACTGGGGGAAGTCCTTCTGGAAAAGTTGATGTACATTATCATAAAGCAAAATGCATGTCTGTCCCAAGGACTGCTGAAGCATAGAGACTGAGGATCTGCTGTGGAATAGACTGTGCATCTGTGCCAATGAGATGAGCCAGCAGAGAAGCAACACAGTGCATGAACTAGAAGGAGATGCAGCTTCATTGCTGCCCTCCAGTCTGTTCAAGAGCCTCCAGGGTGGTACACTCTCATAGGATGAAGGATTCCCAGGAGAATAGTTCAGTATAGCCCAGTTGTCAAATTACAGCTCCACTGAACTTCATATATATTTACCATGGTTGTTTTCTTTTTTTCTCACAGATTTATTTTAGGTTTATTTATATAGTTCAGGACATGCTACCTTCAATACTTTCACATGTGAGAGAGCTATGGAAGCCTAAAGGTCATGTTCATCTACTCCCTTGCTCTTCTTCCGTGATATAGGACACAGTCTCACTCTAGAAGTTTGCTCTCCATACTCAGAGAGGAGGAGAGCGCTTCATCTCCGAAGATACAGACCGCAAGATGCTCTGAAGGAGGCCTGGCTAAGTTTATTTTATTTTCCTATTTATTATTACACTATATTCCTTTTGTCTAAGCATATTTCTGCAACTTTATTAAAACCTACTATAAGAATTCCATAGGTTTCCTTGTTTCTTTGAGTTTTTAATGCTTCATGTCATAGAAAACATTTTAAATAAACATGAATGTTTTTCCCTTGTAAGTATGTTTTCGGTTGAACCTGGTGGTAGGTGAGGAAATAAATCTTTCTTTTACTATAGTCTGTGCTACCCAGTGTAGAACCCCTCTGGCTGTATTTGTGGCTAATCTTGGTTGCCAGTGTAATACTCTTGGAAAGAGAGAACCTCAGTTGAGGAATTACCTCTGTCTGATTAGACTGTTAGTGACCATGTGGGATATATTCCCCCCCTCTCTTTTTAATCCATGTAGAAGGACCCAGCCCTCCTATGGGCATCACTATCCCTACTTAGGTAGGCCTATTCTGTGTAACAAAAGTAGCTGAAGGTAAGCCAATAAGTGGTATTTCTCCCTTGGTTTTGCTTCAGGTTATTTCCTGGAGTTCTTGTCTTGGCTTCTGTCAATGATGAACTGTAATCTTGAAAACAGATAAACGCTTTCTTCTGTAAGCTGCTTTTGATCACAGTGTTTGTTACAGCAACAGAGATAAAGCTAGAACAGTATGTGATAGGACAAGAATAACTTATTTGCTCCAGAAGATCCAGTGAAGTTATCCTGGACTTTTGACAAGAGCCAAAAGAAAGTAAAAGTCATTTTACTTTATTTTATTTATTTATTTTTGTATCAGTTGACCAGATTTCATCCTTTGGGGTCTAGCCATTCAAAAGTGGTAAGTTTTCAAAATATTGATAAGCAAGAGAAAATACTTAAATGAATGCCCATTTCTTTCATGACAAACAAAACAAAACAAACAAACAAACAAAAAACCTTTTAGGTGTTTTTTTTTTTTTTTCCTCTAACAAATCTTTTTCAGTTTATGTTCAGTTTTACCCAAGGCTATAAGACAATCCAGGAAAATCTTCTCTATACTATCATGTTGAGTGTATTCCAGAAGTCATGTTTTGCAGTAGTTAAATTGACGAGAGTAACCTTCTGTGTCAGGTTAATGTTTGGGAGGGTACAGGAGCACAACGATAAAGTTCATGCTTGAGCTCCTGTTACCAAAGATGGGTTCACAGAAGAACAGCAGAACATATCCACTTAATTAAAAATTTCAGAAGCCTTCAGAAGAAAAGGCCCAGGAAATGCTGTCTGCTTTTATGCTTAGTTACTAGGAAACATGAACAGATGAGAAGAAATGTGATTGAACAGAGAGGCCTGGCATTATGGTAACAGACTGAGAGGGAGACCAGGACTGTTTGCTTAGATAATTCTTGACCTTTCTGAACAGTATTCTCTATCTGCTGGGCATGCACAGGGCCTCTCAGAATGGAGTACAGGAGAAGGGACAGGGAAAAGGTGATGTTTCTAAATTTCATGGCTTACTTTGGAGAAAACAAAACAAAACAATAAAACACCCAAAACTATGTTCTATTGATCTCCTGAAAAAGTGGAATTTTGTTTTTTATGTTTCACTATGGAGAACAAAGAGGTGCATCCCATAGTTTAGATAAGGTTGTGTTTACCCACAAAGGCCTGCTCCCATCCTCCTTACCGATGCTTCTGCCCCAGACAAAGAGTTATTTAACTCCTAAATCCAGAGCAGAAAACTCTATACAGATTCTTAGTGACATGTCCCTCTTCCTTTAGTAATTACAGATTTAGGACTGAGAAATTAGCCTTTTTGTTCCTTTCTAAGTAGTATGGGGGCGTGGAGTACCTTCATAGTTAATTTTCCTTTGCTTTAACAAAATATCCAAGATTAGGTACTTTATAAAGACAATGTCTTTTGTTTGCTTTGTTTTGTATTTTTGGTCATAAATCTCAGACCTTAAGTTCAAGGACAGGTAGTCCTAACTGATTGGCTGATAGTCAGCATACAGTTTTGCAACTCAACTGGACACAAGCTAGGTTCATCAGGGAGAAAGGAGCCTCAGTTGAGGAAATACCTACATTAAATTCAGTTGTAAGGTATTTTCTCAATTAGTGATCAGTGGGGGAGGGGCCAGCCTATTGTGGGTGGAGCCATCCCTAGGCTGTGGTTCCGGTTCCGGGTCCTATAGAAAAGCAGGCTGAGCAAGCCAAGCAAGGCAGTAAGCAGCTTGCCTTCATAGCCACTATATCAGCTCCTGCCTCCAGGTTTCTGCCCTGTTTGAGTTCCTGGCCTGACTTCCTTTAGTGATGAACCGAAATACAGATGGAAGTATAAGCTAAATAAACCATTTCCTCCCCAACTTGCTCTTTGGTCAAGGTGTTTAGTTGCAGCAATAGAAACCCTAGCAAAGATCTGCTGCTGCTGTGTAACACATGGCTGAATGTTGAAGACGCAGCAGAAGAACTGGAAGAACGAAGCCTTAAGGGGTAGCCTTCGTAACAATGGCTTTCTGGTCACTTAGCCACAATTACGAGAGCAATTACGAGAGTTATCTCAGAAACATGAGCAAAGGCATCAAATGGCTTTCAGAAGCCCCCTTCATGCTGTGGCTATGGTGATCAATTTAACGTTGACCTTGAAATGGACAGATCATATTCAAATCATAGATGAAAAGGTGAAAAGGAGGTAGCTGAGGGATTAGAGATTGAAAACAGATTGTGCAGCAGGTTATTTTGAGGAGACCAAAACATTCAACACATAAAAAAAAAGTTTACCTTCTGAAATTGACTTTGGAAACTTTCTTTCTTTCTTTCTTTCTTTCTTTCTTTCTTTCTTTCTTTCTTTCTTTCTTTCTTTCTTTCTTTCTTTCTTTCTTTCTTTTTTTGCCTAGTATTCCTTTTACCGTTATTCTACCCGGAGCCATGTGCATACTAGATAAGTGCTCCATCATGAGACTACCCTCAGCCCCACTTCCACTGTATTTTAGCCATTGGATCATAATACCCATCTATAAAAAAAACAAAAACAAAAACAAAAACAAAAACAACCAACCAACCAACCAAACAAACAAACAAAAAAACTGGTATAAAAGTAAATAGTGTTTAAGTACAAAAGAGTATTATTAAATATAGTAAATTATGCATGGATGCACTAATTTTTTTTTAACTTTTTTCTACTTTAAGTGCAATTGTAAACTTTCATTCAGATGTTAGTAGGCTCCAACGGGCTCAGAAGGAAATTGGCATTTCTATGCTTTCATGATGGTAGTGAGCAAGTCCCTATTTAAGGATCTGGTAGAATTCTGCATTTTTTGATCTTTTATAAAATGTCTGAGACCACCAAAAAAGATATGAATTAGTACTGTTGAAGTCTTAAAAGGAAGGGTTGGCTGGGTGTGCAGAGCACTTGCATAGTGTTTGTGAGAACCTGGTTTCAATACCCAGGACACAAACACACATACACAACACACACGCACACGCACACACACATACACACATACACACACACACACACACACACGGAGGAGGGAGGAGCAGAAAGAGAAAAGAGAGATTGAGCAAGAGCAGGGGGAAAAGATAGGTGGCTAAATTTCTAAATAAGATTGATTGAGACGAAAAGAAATGACTGAAATCTTGGGGTCACACTATAAAGCTGGTACATTTATTGTTCAATCTAGTTATGGAATCACTAACAATGTGCTTTTAGATTAGGATAACAATAACAATTTATTAACCATCTATGTCAAGAAATAATTGATTTGTAACGCTGGGTATATGTTCTGGTTACCATATGCTTATCTTTTATTATTATTATAATTAAAAAAAACTGTTTCCAAACAAAACCCATTTGCATTGTCAAGAAATGACTGAGATGGCCCAGAGAGTAAAGGTACTCACCAGTTTCAAAGATCTGAGATTGAGCGCCAGAACCCACATGGTGGAAGGAGAAAACCAACTCCAGCAAGCTGTCCTTTGACCTCTACATGTACACAAAGGTATGTGCTTTCCACCAAATAAATAAATAAACAAACAAATAAACAAAAACAAAACTATTAAAGAAAAAAAATAAGAGTCTGCTAAGCTGGGTGGTTATGTAAGCCTGTAACCTCCAAATTCAGGAGGCTAAAGGCATAAAAATTTCAATTTCTGAAGCCAGCCTGGGCTACTCATGGATATCCTATCTCAAAACCAGTCAATGAACAAAATAAATAGAAGGAAGGGAGGGAGATGAAGAGGGAAAGAAGAGCTCATTTGATGCTTATGTTGAAAATAAATAGCATGCAAAGCACACTCAATTCACACAGCTCCTGCTTTGGAATGTGAATGAAAACTCTGTGAAAAGGAGCTGTGTCTGCAGAGACTGATTGCCTGAGTAGAATTTCACGACTGTGAAGAGATTATAACGTCTAATCACTCTGCCTTGGGTTAGTTCTGGCCCACTGGAGCAGCCATTCCTTGACTACCCCTGTGTGGAAACTAACATCTTGTGAGTAATAGATAAGAACCTTAGGCGTCTGTTAACTTGGTAGACTATTAGCTTCTAGCAACCCAAAAGCTAAGAATAGCATCAGATGGAATCATGGGCCTATGGAAAAGCTTCTACCATCGCGCGTCCACGTCTCTGATATTCAGTTAGCGAATTTTAAACTTCCACTGAAAACTTCGTAAAACTGCTTCCATGTTGGAACATGGAACTTGGGGGTCATGTAGATCTGTGTTTCTGAGACACGGTCACTCAAAATGTCTTCAAAACGGTATCTAGTTCCCTCTAAGATGAGATCGATCCTTTGACAGGATCGATTTCAGCTGAGCTAACTGGATACCTAAACTGGAACGGAGAAATCAGTCCGGGTGTTAACACACAAACTGCGTTTTATTTCTTATTAGTTTGCCTTCTCTTACTTGTTTTTTACTGTGACACTTTTCTCCCCCTTCCTGTTAGTGCACAGGCAGCTTCTTCCAAGCCTGAGCTTGAGATGGAATTGCATCTGCAATACTCCCTCAGTGGTGTGCACAAAGCCCAGACTGGCTAGGGAACTTGGCAGCCTCCTCTCTCCAGCCGCCACAGGGGCTCCTTTATTCCAGCTTTAGGGATGCTTTGTCGGCTCCTGAATGCCGCCTATGGTTGCCTTTGTGGACCCGGCTTAGGGTCTGATGTGATTTAGTCGCTTGATTGCTGCTTCATGTGTGAAGAGAGCCTGGCCAGTTCTGAGTCAGCCAATCAGTTTGCTCCCAGGACTTACATCAGCATGGCATGATGGGAGCCTCCCATTCTGAATTAGCTCGGCTTCTTGCTTTTGTTTTTCCTTTTGAAGGAGGAAAAGAAAGCCTGGGAAATGAGCAAGAGCTGTCGGCCTTTGATGACAATCAGTAAATGCTGTTCACCATAATAAATTTAAGAAATTGAGGCTCTAGTATGGGAAGCAGGAACTAAAGAAAAAGAGACTTCTGGGTCAGAATTAATTTACAGTTTCTTGAAACTTGGGTTTGAGAAACCAGCTTCAGAGCACTTTTGGAGTTTGATTTTCCCCAACCTTTACCCCTGGCTCATTCAAATAAGTGGGGTGGAATGAAAGATTGGGGAGTTATTTAATAAAGATTAGTAGACTGAGTCTTTCTGCTTTTCAAACATTTTGTGTGTTCTCCCTTCAGATGTCCTATGCTGTGCACAGCAGATTGCATGTCTTAAGGACATGACGAGCCAGTCTGACCACAAACACTTTACTTGAATCATGCCTCACTGTCATGTGTTAGCTAGGAAGGCTTGCCTGAAAGTAATACTATCCAGTGGCATCTCACATCCAGCTAAGGCTGGAGTGAGAAGCAGTTTTAACCTAAGGACCTATGCCCACAGATGGTTTAACAGCAATCAACAGACGGCTATGGATTAGATCAAGGAAACTTTAAATACAAAAATCCTCATTCTGCAGAGATCCAGCAATTTCTCCATAACAGAGGCTCCGAGTTTGCAATCATTTTCTGCTGCCCATGTGGGTGGGATACAATTGCCAAATGATCTCTGACCACAGGTGCCTAGCAATGGCACCCTCACTGATGTCATTGTTTTCCTTCTAAGTGGAGGAGAGGAGGAGGATGTTAAAAATAACAAAGCATGCTTTCATGCTTCTGGGAAGAGATGTGACTGTTTTTGAGACAAATTCTTCCAGTCAGGATGTATTTTCACAAGGCCTCTCACAGGACTGCTGATGCCTGTCTATCTTTCCCTTAGCATCAGCTTTAATAATATGAAATGTTAATGTTACTAACGCTGTGTATAAATTTTAAAAGTTGACCTCATAAATCAAGTAGCCGTCCCATTGTGGAAATATTAATACACTTTAGATAATATGAAGAAGAAAAAAACCTCTTTCATCGCATTGACACAACAAAACTTCCCTTAGTGTCTGTTGTGCTGATGGTCTTACAGGATACTTGGTAAGTGACCTGGGAAAGTGTCCAAGCTGATCCTTGACCTTTTCCTTAATAACAGTTGTCACAGCTGAAATGATCTACTCTTTCTTGGAATTTAAAATTTTTTTATCATCTTTCCTCTATCAATATAGACATGTAACATATACAAAATGGCTAACAGAGACATGTAAAAGTTCCATGAGGACAGGTGTTGTGTTTACTATTATGTCCAGGCACCAAGAATAATGCATGATGCTAGATGCTACATATTAATCTTGCTAAATCATACTTTTGTGAGGAGAATGGCTAGTATTTTGTTTCTCTCAGTAGTCTTTGCTTAGTCAAATTCACCCTCTCTCATTTGGAGTCCTGACACCTGAATGAACATTATGCCATTGCATTTCCCACAAGACCCTTGTCCTGTTACTGAATCTTGTGACGTTGTTTTCTTGTCACAATATGTTTCTTCCGTCTTCATATTACAGAGAGGTTGACGTGGAAAGCTTATCTTACTTCACAACTCCTTCTGAACTTTTAAACCTGCCAAACTTGTGTCTGTATGTTGGGGAGGTTACAGGAACTCTTCCCTTGCCTAGGGGACTGTTGTTTTAAAAAATGAAAATCCCAAATCATTTGATTTTACCAATGAAGACTTAGGAGCCAGATGCTGGGGAAAAAGCTCCTAATTTAGGGAAGCTGAGAAGGCACCCAACTTGTTAAGACTAATGATGTGTTCTAGGGCTGAGCCACACCAAACAAAACATAGGTTTTTACAGTTCACAGTGGGACCAAATATTCTGCAACAGTAGACTCTTGTGTTCTGCACCATTTTCAACTTCATGTTTGATTGTAGTTATTTTGAACCATGCTAACATTCTATAGGTCACATATTGATTGATTGATTGATTGATTGACTGATTATGTGTTTGTGGCATGAGTACATCCATTATTGTGTGCACTCCCTAATGTATACAAATGGGCTTGTATAGGCCAGAGGCCAACATAATGTATTTTCTTCTATTACTTTCATTTATCTTTTGAGGCAACGCCTCCTTCTCCTGAACCTGGAGTTTTTTCTTCTGAAGAGACTGGCTGCCTGCCCATCCACAGACCCCCAGGATTTTCCTGTCTTCACTCTCCAGTACTGAAATTATAAATGTATACTACAAAACCTGGCTTTTACATGTGTGCTGAGGAGCCAAACTCAGGTCCTTACACTTGAGCAGCAAGCAGATAGTTGGTTGTTTCCACATGTGGGTTGATTACCCCCCTTCTTTTACTAGAAGGTTTGTACTGACATCGTGAAACTTGTTTTATTCAGTGTGGGATCCTGTAACGGGAATAAACAAATTAGCTTGTAGTGGACTACTGAACTATAGTTATGCCTCATGAAAGTATTCCTATGAATACTTTCAGTGCTAAGACTATCTTGGGTAAACTGGTCTCTGGTCACATAGACCAGCCATACATTCCTTTACAATGTGTCCCTCACTTGGTAATAAGCTCTGCTTGTCTAGTTAATTGCTATCTCTTTGCTTCTGTAAGCAATGTTTGCTTGCTGCAGATGTCCACACTTACCTTTCTGTATTTGTCATGATTGCAGTTTACGAATTTAAAAACAAACTGCAGGTAAAGGCTACTTGTAGCTACTCTATCTGGGGAAACCCTGAAGATTCCATTTAACTTATTCAGGCATCTTGGAAGTTTTTCTCTTCAAATACCCCATAACAAGTTAATGCTTTGTTCAAAAAGGTTTGTTCAAAACAGTTTGCTTTGTGTTTACTGTTGGAATCTAAAGGTACCTATGAAACTTGTTCCTGTCCTTGTGGCACACTTACACCATCGACTGACCTTCTGCTATATGAAAAGCATCTTGCTTTTTGTTAGAGATACAGCTCTGAAGGATGTGAGGATGTAAAAAGCAATAGTGCAGAGAAACTATCCAACTAGACTGCTCCATGGGTGAAAGGAAAAGTTTGTTCAGGGTCAAACTACTAAGGCCATCTCTCCAGTTAGGTGTGTGTGGAGTGGGATTGTAGAAATAAGAGCAAAATGGTAGGAAAGTAAGCAAATTTTGCATGACAGTTAGTAGGGTGGAGATCTGAGCTAATATAGGCTATACTGACTGGGGGCTAGATGCCCTTGCTGCAGGGAATTGACCCTTGAGAGAAGGTTAAGGGAGTTTCATGGAGGATCTGATTTTCTGGTAAACAGAAACCACCATTAGGCTTGTTTATGTGATAACTCTCCTCTGTTTGCCTGGCCAAAGTTCTTCTGTTTAGGAATGAGTCCACTTGGCTACTTCTTGCTGATGGGGTCATCTGTAATGCTGGTTCAAAGAAAGAGCTTAAACAGAAATCACAGAGGAGACCTGAGGACATTTGATCAGATCATGTAGTTTTGTCTAAATAAATGGGAGAGACTGGAAACAGCCACCTTATTATGAGAAGACTAGATACCAGTGTTCTGTGGAGGGATAGAAACTAGGAGACCACAAGAGAGTCTTGGAATCAGCCTCTGAAGTATGAAGCTTGCAAGCCATTTTCTTTCCCTTGGAAGGATTGGTTCATATTGGCTTTTAGCAAATAAAGGTCTTGAAAAAAAAATCAGTGAAATGATTTCTCACAATTTTCTGCTGCACTCATGGTGGGGTGCCTAGTCCAGTTGTCATTGGAGAGGCTACCTCCAGCAGTTGATGCGATTAGATGCAGAGACACACAACCAAGCATTAGGGGTGAAGAGAGCCCTTGCTGTACGTTTCCATCAGCTCCCTCCCCTTGGAGCTTCCAGGGAACCCCATGGAAGATCAGGAGTAGGAATTGTGGGAGCAAGAGAGGTGGGATACCAGGAGATCACAGCCTACAGAATCAACTAAGCAGGACTCATAAGGGCTCATAGAGACTGAAGCAGCAATCACAGTGAAAGACTAGAGAATTAAAAATTAGGGTTTTTTTTGGGGGGGAGGTATTGAATTAAAGTTTAAAGCACAAGCTTGAATGAAAGTCCAGCCAGGTGGAGACATGTCCAGCCACCTGCAGGGAGGAACCAGCCTTACTACATTCTTTTCCTGCCCACTAGAGCTACAGTTGCTAGGAAACTGGCCCAGATGGCCTGGCTAGAACCATTTAAAGAGATACCATCTCCTGGCAACCCACCCAGATGGCCAGGCCTGAACTGTTGATGGACTTGTTGCCTAAAGTAAACCATCATTTTAAAAGTCAGTTTCCCTTAACCAATTGTGTAACGCCAAGGCTTGGAGCTCCCCTGCCCCCCTGCTTGTGGTTCTGCCTTTTAGAAACTTTGTTTCTCTAGATCTCCCTGCCACATACCTCTTTGTTTCCATAGGGAGCTTGTGAGCTGGGCTCAAGCTTGTATCCAATAAACCCTCATGTGTTTTGCAGTGGATTCCTGGTGGTTTTTAGGAGTCTCGTGAACTGGGCATAACAACAGAGCCTACCTGGGTGTGTGCTAGGTTCTCTGTATTTGTTATGGTTATTGGTTTTGGGGACTCCTGAAGAGGGAGTAGGGGTATCTCTGACTGTTTTGCCTGCTCTTGAGACCCTCTTCCTTATACTGGGTTGCCTCACTCAGCCTTGATGTGAGGGTTTATGCCTGTTTTTATTTTATCTTGTGCCATGTTCAACTGATGCGCTTGAGAAGTCTATTCTTTTCTGCAGGAAATGAGGCAAGCGGGCTTGGGGAGCAGGGGTTTGGGGGAGACTGAGAGGAGTGGAGGGAGGGAAAGTTTGTCAGAATGTTTTGTATGAGAGAAGATAAAATAACAAATTAATAAAACAAGTGGGGCTTGCAGCTTCTGCGGAACTACTTGGAGCTTGTGAGGTATTTTGGAGCAGCTACAGGGCTGCAGTTGATTCCTGGATGGGGTATGTCAGCTGGGTCAGTATTGCTGAGATAGATATAAATAAGGGACAGAAGTTGAAGTTAAGGATCTAAGGAGAAAAATATTTATCTTGAGTATACACTTAAAACTTCCAGGGCTAGCCAGGTCAGACCTTGTGGTGAATGCCTTTAATCCCAGCACTTGCAAGGCAGAGGCAGGCTGATCTTTTAGTTCAAGGACAGCCTGGTCTACAGAATAAGTCTAGGACAGCTAGGGCAACACAGAGAAAACCCGTCTTGACCCCCTTCCCAAACCAACAAACAAAAACCTTCCATGCCTGTTTTATGTTCCTGGTGTTTGGAAGGTGGTTGTGGTGGTGGAAAGGATTCTTAAGACCACAGGAAGTACCTACCCTTGTGTCAGGGATTGGCAAAAGGTTGGAAAGCTTAAGCTGTTGACTGACTGGAGTACTTATCAAACAAGGGATCCCTGAATCCATTTGACCTGTGGCAGACAGATTGAAGTCATGACTCACTGAAGCTTACACAAAAATTTTCAAAGTTTACAAAAAGATAAAATTTAATTTCATATCAACAGCAGTGTTGTCTGTTTCACTCTGCACCAAAGTCCTTAGTGTAGAATAAGTAGTTAACCAGTGTTTGTAAACAGCTGAAGTAGACTCATACCTTTGAGTCATAGCAAATCAAAGCCTGAAAAGTTATCAACACACTAGAAGCATAAACATTCGTTTATAATAGGTCAGAAGTTTCTTCAAATGAAAGGAAACAAAAGGGAAGCAGAATTTGAGAACCCAAAAGATGGTTCTTAGATAAAAGTGTGACCATTCCTTCCTCTGCTAGGCATATCCCCAAAATTTGCTCAAGTACACAACAAGGACATTTGCTCAACCATGTTTGTAACAGCTTTATTTGTAATAGCCAGAACCTGGAAACAACCCAGATGTCCATCAACGGAGGAATGGATACAAAAATTGTGGTATTTTTACACAATGGAATACTACTCAGCAATCAAAAATGAGGAAATCAAGAAATTTGCAGGCAAATGGTGGGATCTAGAAAAGATCATTCTGAGTGAAGTATCCCAGAAAGAGAAAGACACACATGGTATATACTCACTTATATAGACCTATAAGATATGATAAACTTAATGAAATCTATACACCTAAAGAAGATAAACAAGAAAGAGGACACGGGGTAAGATGATCAACCCTCACTTAGAAAGACAAATGGGATGTTTCATTGGACATAGGAGAAAACAAGTAACAGGACAGGAGCCTACCAGAGAGGGCCTCTGAAAGACTCTACCTAGCAGTGTATCAAAGCAGATAGTAAGACTCATAACCAACCTTGGGCAGAGTACAGGGAATCATATGAAAGAAGGGGGAGTTAGTATGACGTGGAAAGGATAATATATCTATTACCAAGACTAGAATAACAACTTTTAGAGCTCTATGATTAATATTAAACTTTGAGCTTTGAAGTCCTAACATCATATGTATCATCTTTAGGTCTCCTTTTTACATACCTTAAGTCACTGTGAGGACTTAATTTGAAAGAGCCAGAGAGTCCCAATTGGAGTCACATAGCCTTCATGAGTATCAGTCAATCCCAGTCAGAGTCACATAGCCACAGTAAGAGTTCCCTTCTCTGGTTTTAAAAGAGACCTTAAAGCTCACCTGGGGGTTACTACCATTTTGTGAAGGTGATGACCCAAGCATGCTGGAATTCTCTGCAGAACAAATGCTCTTTGCTTTTACATACTACTTGAGTCTAGGTCTTCCCTTCCACAAATTCTGAACCCTAATACCACTTCCTCAGAACCTCACAACTTGCATTCACAAACCTTAACTCACTTTCTTAGACTTTTATAACTTATGTAAACTTATTTTTTTCATTTACCATTAGACATAGGGGTTTGATTACTGAGAGCAGTAATTGAAAAACAATTCCTTTTAAGTGAAATAACAGTAAAAAGTAAGTTTTTAGTCATTAACATGGTATACCTTTACAGAATATCAGTTTTTTTTCTATGACTCAGTGTATCCAAAGTGTTTAAGTGTAACATAGTTAGCAAAAATAAAGATGATACACATCTTCAAGTCAATTTTGCTAGCCTGAATACAATGTAGGAACTCATAAATCATATTCATCAAACATGTTGTTCCTTATTAACCTTTTTTCAGAAGCCTGGTGTTGGACACAGTTAGCAAAGATGAGAGTAGTTAGACATAGAGCTCAAAGTGAGTTTCTGTTAACCTGAGTAGACCATTATACTTTTAGGTTTATACCACATGGTCACCTTAATTAAGATGACAGTTAAGTCACAAGGTATGCCCTGTCTTTAACCTTAGCGAATATGGTTGCCAACCACATGGTTACTGTCGACTCCAGCGGCCTGCTTTGATATTTAAATCTCGGCGGAGAGATGGCTTTTAGGAGGCCTTTACTAATGGCAGAGGAGAACTTGCAAGTCCATCTCCTTTTGTTTGTGACAGCAAGTGGGATAGCTTGTGAGGGTCACACCTCTTCCTCAGGCTCCTTGTGCAAATTAACCTACTGTTCTGAGATGTTTTACTGGCTGAAAGTAACTCCTCAAAAAAATAAAGTGGTCAGAAGGCTGGAAGCAGAGGAGGAGACAGAGACTTGAGACTTGCTGCTGGCACTGCTTGATGCAGAAGCCTGCCTTTTGCTGTGGCTGTCGAGTCTGGACCTTTAAAAAGGTTTCCTGTGTGCTGTGTGTTTATTTTATTAATTTTAATCCTCACTCCCAACTCAAGAACTGTTCGACTCTGCCCGGCTGGCTCTGGCAGATTGCTTCCATCCTGATGAGGCCATCAGCCAAGACAGTGGCAAGATTGCTATTTATTCTAAGGTAATCCCATCACACAACTTTTTTTCTTTACAAACAAACAAACAAACAAAACAAACCCCACCTTCCCTCCAAAATACCTCTATTTTCTTAAACAAGAGTTGAAAATGCTATGTTGTAGCAAATTAAGACTATTTATGTGGTAGTTTGAAAGAAAATGGCTCCATAGTCTCATGGAGGAGTGGCATTATAGAGGATTTGGACTTATTAGGTTAGGTCTGGTCTTGTGGAAGGAGGTATGCTTCTGGGCAGGCTTTGAAGCTTCAGAAGCTAAAGTGTCTCAGTTCAGTTCCTGCTTCCTGCCAATCCAGGAACTCTCAGCTTCTTCTCCAGCACTGTGTTTGCCTGCATACTGCCATACTTCCTGCCATGACAATAATGGACTAAACCTCTGAACTATAAGCCAGACCCAATAAAATGTTTTGTTTTATAAGCGCTGTCATGGTCATGGTGTCTCTTCATAGCAATAGAAACACTAAGACAACATACATACATATATATGTATAAATATCTTATTTTTTTCTACCTGTTAACCCTTTTTGTTACAAGTCTTTTTCTGCTTGGAACTTTACAGATTTTTTTTAAACCATATCTAATAGTCTTACAAAACTATTTCAACAAAAGCTTCAAAGGTATCTATGACCTTGAATGTGACAGGATTTCTTCAAGCACACCCCAATAATCTTACAGATCCCAAGATTAAAAAAAATAGTTTATATTTCAACAAAAGTTTCAAAGATTGTAAAAAAACAAGGATAAAAGGAAAAGCATTTAGTGAGCTAAAAATCTGCAACTACAGGTTTTGTAACTTCTACTGGAAAGAGTTTACCTCTTGGCCATCCTCAAACACAAAGTATTTTGGTTTGGTTTTTTTGGGAGGGGGGAGTTCTGTTTTGTTCTCCTCCTGTTAGGGAGTTATATGGCCATCCTGACCCAGGGCAGAGATTTTGGAGAAAACTTTTAAAAACTCTTTACTCTAGAGTAGGCTAAATCTCAACTCAGAGTCAGCTGTTTAGTAGAGTAGAATAAGATTATAAAATCATTCATACCAAAAGACACTTGAATCACTGTAAGACTAAATTTAGTGACAAGAAGGAGGGACTAAAGCAGGCAGAAAGCAGAGAGTGCATAGATATAAGGTTTATGAGAGTAGAAAGTGGAGGAAGCTTAGAGATTTGCTGTGCAGTGGCAGAACTGTGACAAGACATGGCAGAGGTTCTACCATCTTGTGTTATTGGTGAGGCCATTTTAGGTTTGACTAGAATTTGATCTTCTTGATGGGCAGCCTTGTGGCAAATTGCCTAACTCTATTCTAGGAATCTGAGGTCAAGATGTCTCAGTTAGCTTCTCTTAAACTGCCTGCTTGGGTAAAGCCTCCCTCTTCAGCCAACTGCTTATCCTAGCTTCTGTTAAATTGCTTGCTTATACAAAACCTTCCCCTGGAATTGTCAGTGAAATACCATGGGATGTGTTTTTTGCTTAAAAAAAAAAATCACATACTCTAAATACTCAACATGATACTTGGGTCCCAAATCCCTGAGTATTGTCCCACTTGTCTAGAATAAAGACTTTTAATTGCCCATAAATTGTAGTTTTCCCTGGTGGGTACCTGTAATAGAAGTTGTTATAGTCTATGAGAATTTGGAAAGCAAGTGCGCCATTGTCTGACCATTGAGACTGATTATCTAGCTTGTACAGAGGCCAAGCTGTTTTTAGTAAGACAGTGAGATTTTAATGGAATCTCTGAGTGTGAGGGGCAAAGATATTAGAGACGACAGTGAAGGGTCATGAGACATTTCTGAATGGGAAGAGCCCATGTTTAGAGACAGAGCACGCTCCAGGAGTGAGCAAGAGATGGAGGAGGCAGGAAGGGAGATGTAAAGAACTTCCAGGAGAGCAAGGAGGAGGCAGGAGAGACTTATTAAATAGTGTTATTAGGAACAAAGACACAGAAAAGGAAGAGATAAATGCTGTGGTGACAGAATCTGAATCCATGGATCTCTGCAAAGCAACAGAGACTTGTCAGAGACATGCCCAGGATCAGTGGAGTGTGTCCTTGCTCCACATATTAGGGACCCAAAGGGTCATAGAGAAGCTTTCTGACAAACCAGCATGATTTTTGTAGCAGTTGTAGACTCCAGGAGCCAAGAGAAACAGAGAGATAGGCTTCTGTGAAAGACTGAGCAAGCAGCATAAAGTGGCATTTACCAGAGTAGAAGATGGAAAGAGAGTGGTTAGAGCAGGTAGAGAAGTATCTGAAGAGGCAGATGTGGAGTCAAATATGGTGTATAGCAATGGCCAGAAGAAGCAAGTAACCCATACTCACAAGGTTTCAAAATCAGCAGTGTGGTGCTATTAGGTGGGATGGGGCCTTTTTCCGGTGTACCTTCCAGGTTTCAGGCACCAAATATAAGTGATGGGGCAGAGAAACTACCAGATGACCACTCTGTAGGTATAAAGAAAGGCTTATTAAGGATCAATTGCCAAAACCAACTATGTTCTCATCCCCTATTCACCTGCAAAATCTATTCTACCTGGTTTTTTGTTAGTCCTCAGGAGATGGTAACCAATGTCCATTCATCTTTAATAAGGCCTTGACAGACCCAAGAAACAACTCAAAAGTCTACCGATAAGTCTACTCATAGATGGCTGATACTCCTCACAGCTGCAACAGTGGAGTTCTCTGTGTATCTTGCTGACATCTATGCCAAAGCATTTACCAACAACTGATTAAGGCTTATGTAACCTTGGGGAAAAGCTTTTGTGCTTTAAAAGTTTCCCCAGCTACCTGTGACCAATGGGCTTCCCTCTTCCTTCAGCTCGGGCAAATTCTTACACAGCACCAGATAAAGAATGTAATTGAACGTGTCATGGAACTCATTGACTTGTGTCTCTAGTCTCCTTTCCTCATTTTTTTTTTTTCATTTTTTTCAATTGTTCATCCCATAAATAGTTTAGATTTTTCATCTTTTAAAAAAAATTGGTGCTGGTAATTGAACTGAAGACTTAGTGCAAGTGTGGCAAACACATGCCTCTGAACTGCACACTCAGAGCTTAATTTCTTAATATGAACACGTTTCCTTTATCTTTATAATTCTATTTTAATAACGAAAACATTTACACAATAGATTTTTCTCTGAATAGCTTTTTCTGTTTTTCATTGATGCAGTCAGAAAAGTTTTCCACTTATTTTTTTTAATAAAAATTACGATCGCTATGTTTATCACTACTCAATGTTTTCTGAATCAAAACATCACTGTCTTAGGGTTTCTATTGCTGCAACAAAACACCATGAACAAAAGCAATTTGGGGTTCCCTAGTAAGGGGAACAGGGACTGTCTCTGACATGAACTGATTGGCCTGCTCTTTCACCACCTCCCTGATGGGGGAGCAGCCTTGCCAGGCCATAGAGGAGGACAATGCAGCCAGTCCTGATGAGACCTGATAAGCTAGGGTCAGAGGGAAGGGGAGGAGGACCTCCCTTATCAGTGGACTTGGAGAAGGGAATGGGAAGAGGATGAAGAAGTACTGCTTACTGGCTTGCTTCCCATGATTCGCTTGGGCTGCTTTCTTGTAGAACTCAGGATCAGCAGCCCACTGGTGGCTATACCCACAATGGGTTGGGCCTCCTCCATCAATCACTAATTAAAAAAATGCCTTACAGCCAGATCTTACAGATGCATTTCCTCAATTGAGGTTTCCTCCTTTCAGATAACTCTAGCTTGTATGTCAAGTTGCCATAAATGCAGCCAGCACAATGGACCCCTTGTTAACTTGACACACAAACACATCACTATTAAGCCACAACCTTTATTTTTTTATTCATCCCCAAGATCTCACATAAAAAAAGAGATAATTTTAAAAGTCCCACAGTATTTACAAATTCAAACACATCAAAATTTCAGTTTCTTTAAAATATACAGTGTCTGGTACTTGGTTGGAGTATGAGTCTCTGGGAAGACCCCTGTGTTCAAATTTCTGGTTCTGTTGCTCTCCTTGTGGGGTTCCTGTCCTCTCCAAATCTTACTATTTCCCACTCCTTACAGAAGATTCCATGCACTCTGCCCAATAGTTGGCCATAAGTCTCAGCATCTGCTTTGATAGTCTGCAATGCAGAGCCTTTCAGTGGCCTTCTGGGGCAGGTTCCTAGGTTGTTTCCTTTTTTCTTCTTCTTCTGATGTCCATCCTCTTTGCCTTTCGGGGTGGGGATTGAGCGTTTTAGTCAGGGTCCTCTCTCTTGCTTAGTTTCTTTAGATGTACAGATTTTAGTAGGTTTATCCTATGTTATATGTCTATATGAGTGAGAATATACCATGTGTGTCTTTCTGCTTCTGGGACAGCTCACTCAGGATGATCCTGGAGGGAGAGGCTTATGGGGGGGAATACAAAGTGAATAAAGTGGACTTAATAAAAATAAATAAATAAATAAAAATAAAATATACAGTGTCTTTTAATATCCATTTTTTTTTAATTCAAAGTCTCGCAACTGTGGGCTCCAGTAAGATATAAATAAATAAATAAATAAATAAAGTTCTTTCTGACTTCAGGAGGGGAAAATCAGGGCACAGTCATCCGGTGTCTGGGATCCACTCATAATCTTCGGGGCTCCTCTGAAGGTCTTCCGTCATTTCTCTGACTCTGCCCTCTGCCACACTTACACCTTGTCTTTAGGCTCCGGCTGGCTCCACTGCACTGCTGCTGCTCTGGGTGGTCATCCTATGGTACTGGCATCTCCAAAACTGCTGGGATCCCTCGCTGCAACTGGGCTACACTGTCCCTGATAGCCTCGTATAGACTCTTCCTGGAGCCAAGCCTCAACTTCTTTGCATCATCTCTTCTGTCCCAAGCCTTAAACTGTCACTGAGGCTGCACCTTCACCTCTCCTGGCCTCTCACGGTGCCAAGCCTTATCTGCTCTCCATGAATCCTTTATGCTTTCAAAACTAGTACCACCAGGGTGACTCTTACCTATTACCAAGCCCAGCTGCCAACAGGAGGTATAACCATGGCCTCTGGAAACCAGTTTCTCCGTGCTCTCAATAAATACATTCCAAAAGATTTTATCTTTATTTCTTCATTATTTCTCTTCTTCCTCCTCCTCCCCCTTCTTCATTTAATCATTTTACAGCCTGATCAAAGCTCCCCTCCCCCTTCTTCTCCCAATACCACCCTCACCCCTTTTCCTAATTTTCAGAGAAGGGGAGTCCCCCCCATGAGTACCAACTCACCTTGGTACATCAAATCACAGCAGGACTAGGTACATCTGGTCTCTGGTGAAAGGAGACCAGGCCCCAGTTATGTGAAAGGGATCCAAAGGAAGGCAACAGAGTTAGAGACAGTCCCTGCTCTAATTGTTAGGGGACCCACATGAAGAACAAGCTACACATCTGCTACATATGTGTAGGGGACATAGGTCTAGCCGATGCATGTTCTTTGTTTGGTAGTTCATTCTCTGTGAGGCCCCATGGGCCCAGGTTAGTTTACTCTGTAGGTATTGTTGTAGTGTCCTTGACCCCTCTGTCTCGCTCAATCCTTTCTCCAATTCTTCCACTTCTCTAGCTCTGCCTATTGCTTGGCTGTGGGTCTCTGCTAATTTCTTAGCTCCAGACAGCTAGCATCAATTTTCCCAACAATGCAAAGGCATAGCTTTGGTAGTTCTGGCATCTTGCTAATCACAGCTGGTTCTTCAGCTCCAGCTAACCAGAACCACAGAATCTTAAATCAAAATGGCCAACAACCTTGCCAGAGTTCTTAAACTTCCTTCTGAAGTTCATGTGTCATCAGCCAGACCTCCATCCTCTGCACTGCTCTCAACATTCTTACCTTCCAAAGCTTCTACAGAACCTCCACAGAACTCTCAACACTCAATGGCTTTTCTTGCCCAAAGTTCCATAGTCCTTCAACAATCCTCTTCAAAACATGGTAATGTCTGTAAGGAACAATGTACCACTATGCTGGTACCAACTTGCCTTAGTTCCAGTTTTTATTCCTATGATGAAACACCATGGCCAAAAAGCAGGTTGGGAAGAAAAGGTTTTACTTAGCTTACACTTCTAGATCATAGCTCATCACTGAAAGGAAGTCAGGACAGGAACTCAATCAGGGGTGGAACCTGGAGGCAGGAGCTGATGCAGAGGCCGTGGAGGTATGGCCTCTTTATTGACGAGTTCCACATGGCCTGCTCTCCCATCTTTCTTATATAACATAGGTCCACCAGCACAGGGATGGCATCACCCACCAGGGGCTGGGCCCTTCCACATTGATCACTAATTGAGAGAATGTCTTACAGCTGGATCTCATGGAGGCATTTCCTCAACTGAGGCTCCTTCCTTCCTGATGGTTTTAGTTCTTGTCAAGCAGACACACAAAACCAGCCAATACATCCAGTAAATAGAAAAAAAAAAATATTCAAACTAGTAGTTAGAAAAAAACAAAAACAAAACAAATGGACCAATATCCTGATTTAACAAACAGAAACTGTTGCATCAAACTGCCTGCAGGCTACAATTATGATTTATGAAACACAAATTAGCTTGTTTAGACTTACGTCGTCTCCACGGAACATCTTAGTATATTTACTCAGATCTTCCCGACCCCCAAAGATTTCAAAATGCAAAGCCCCTATGGGCTCCAGAATTTCAAAGAAGAAAATAAACACAGCCTGTGCTGGGTGTTCGAGGATGTTTGGTCTTTTCCAGTGAGATGGCTAATGTTACGCTTAACTTGGAACGACCGTGCTCAGGAGACCTACGAAACAAAACCACCTCGAACCTGAACAGGCTGCACTTTCCCAAGGACAGGCAACTTCCTGGGATGCTGGGGGCTGTTGTTCACGTAAGCTAATGAACAGCTTGTTTTCGCTTTTGTAAACAAGTGTGGTCGTTTACAACCGTATGTACTTGATTCACGAAGGTGTGCTTGCCTCTGACCGCAAAAATTATATGGCCTTGTGATGTTTGCCTTTGTAAGTCTATACTATGTAATTTGGCACCATACTTTGGAAAGCCTGAGTTTCAGGTATGGACCTGACAAGTATACACAGCCCAGCCAGTATTTAATACAACTTCTTATTTGTTTAAAAACAAAATAAAACAACAACAACAAAAAAAGGTGAATCTCTGAACAACCCCAGACCCATAAAACTAGATATCCTGTGTGGTAGTCTATAGGAAAATTAGACAGCCATGTTTATTTAGTAACTCTCTGGACTGTCATATGTGCCATTTTTCTCTTTTTCTTTAGCAGTTTGTATGTACCACAGATAGCAGGGAAGGAGTGGCCAGAGACTTCCACAAATAGCAATGATGTTATGCCAAATAAGCAAAGCCTTCAGGTTAATTGTACTTGAAAACAGTAAATAGATCCAGGAAACTCGAATAGTGTGTTTTCTCTGTCTTTTTTCCTCCAACAAGAAAATAAAATTTGATGAGTATTAATGTACATTAGACATTCATAAATAAGTGAAATGTCAGGCCAAAGAATAAACTAGTCTATGAAAGAGAATAAAGCATTTACTCTTTCTTTCAAAGAATGACTGTAATTCCATTTAAATATCTGATCTTAATTAAAATCACCCTGCTTGCCTTCTGTGGTTTGCTTCCTACTCAACTGTAATATGCAACTTGAGGAATTTAAATTCTTAGCTTTTATGTTAACAACAACAACAACAACAAAAACTCAAGATAATCCACATAAATCCCTGATGATATTCTAGTACCTTCAGTCCAACAAGATGGTGTGTGAATTTTATTAAGGCCGGTAGGACATAAAAATCAGCTAGATTGGAAAGTTATTCTCTCTGGAACTTGCCAGTTACAGCTGACTCTCCACTGCCCTCGCCTGGCCTATGTAGTAAACATTCCTTTCAGAAACCACAGAGCTTCCATCACAGCACAGTCTTTAACTGCCCTGGATGAATGGACAAATTCAGTGACCTCTTTTTAGGAGGCAATATCTTCTCTGTCTCCAAGTTCCTTCTTCCTTCTCCTTTTTCTCTTTTTTCTTCCTCTTCCTCCTCCCCTTTCTCTTCTCCTTCTTCTCCAACTCTTTCTATTCATCCTTCTTTTCTCTCTCCTTTTCTTTGACAGACTCTCACTATGTAGTCCCAGGCTGGTCTTAAACTCTCAACAACCCTTCTGCCGCAACCTCCTATGTTCATACGACTATGGCCCTGAACCATCATAGCTGGATTTCACATTTCTGCTTATTCTCTTACTAATTTTTTACTTAGCATATATATGGTCAGGTCCCAAAGAAACCCAGGACAATGCTCACAGTGTCTGTGGCTCCTCCCCGCACTTCTCACCCGGCCTCCTACCCTTAAACCTCTCCAGCCCAGGGGCGGGACTTCCCTCTCCTTCCCACAGCATCTGTTTCCTATATAAACCAGCCACTTGGCCTGAATTCTCCTAGTCCTTCGTTCCTTCCTTAGTCCAGTTGCCCTCTCTCCTGTTCTCTCTCTCTCTTCTCTTCCCATTTCTCTTCCCTTTCTCCTCACCTCTGGCTGACAGTCTCTCATACCTACAATAAAAACATCCTTTGGAGTAGTCATGTCCTCATTTTCATTCACATACAAAACAGTGGATGTGACAAGGACGTGTTCATACATGTTTGTCACAGTACTTTGCTCATTCGTACTCATCCTTCTCCCCTCCCATTGATGTCCTTATTGTCACAGGCAGTTCTCCTTTTTTCATGTAACCCAATGTCTTTGCATAAGCTTCTCGCTCCAATTAATAAGCAAGACAGAAACATCAGCACGTGAGAACTTTAGCAGTTTTCCCCTAGAGCCACGGATTCTCTGCAGAGGTTTTCCATCTTTCTCGGGAGGTATTCCTCTTTCTTATTGGAGGAACGCAGCGGGAATAATTCCTCCTTCCAGTTTTCAGCTTGATGCCACAGACTGACCTCACAGAACAGGGTCTTTGGGAACTTGTGGGTGTTTAGTTGGTATAGAATCTCAGAGTCTCAGGTACAAAACATCAGGGGAAATCCGCAGCTCCTCTCATCTAATCTGAATGTGAAATTTACAAAGGGTGTGAGCGGGAGATCTTATTTGCTTTATAATCACAGGCCAGAAGTGAATCCAAGTTAACATCTGATGCTGACTTTTGAATTAAAATACGCTGACTCTGAGAACTAGACAGAGAAGTGATAGTCAAGGTCACATGTGGAGAAGCAGCAGCTGAACCTTTCCCTGCACTTCCTCTTCCCGTGGGCTCCAGGACCAACTTTGGTTTGGAAGAAAGCTGTCGCCAGCGTCCATCCCTTAAGCACTTAGTGCTGTTGTGCTGCCCTCTGGTGACAAGGATTATGAATTACAGCCGCCCGCTTTGGCCCTAGCTGACACCACCATGAATTCACTGTCTACGATTACCTACATCTAAAATATATGGAGCATTCTCTAGACGGTGCAGTTTCATCCATAAAACATGCAGAAATTTTTTTGTCCTTGTAGATATTATTTCTTAGTAAAAGATGCACGATGGTAAACATGGGATACAATACTTGAGTAGTAGGGACGTAATCAAGATAGAGAGCAGGTGTGTGTGTGTGTGTGTGTGTGTGTGTGTGTGTGAATGGAGTTATAACTTTAAGAATTTAGGTCATGAATGGGGTCTCTGAGAATACAACATGTTGAAAATATGATTGCAAAAAGTAAGAAGATAAGTTACTCTGGTGTCTAGAAAAAAAAAATGGCTTCCGGAGTATGCTTGAAGGTGACAGAGGTCACCGCAGGGCAAACCAGTGACTTAGGAGACCTGAGCCGAGTGAGTGGAAAGACAAAGGAGGAAATGTACAAAGGTGGTGAAAAGAATGCCTGGTGGGGCCCACAGGAGAAGGTAGAGGCCTGGCATGCTACTACTGCAATGGCAGAGGCGGCATGATGGAGGGGAGCTCTGAAGAGCAGTGAGTCACACTCACCCAGGAAAGCTCCTGAGCATGCGCAGAAGCAGAGCGCAAGCATCTGCTAAGGGAGTGTTGCGAAATGTGCCGAGAAAAAGACAAGGCAATGTTGGTCCCTAAAATTCTCAGCCCACGGTATTTATGCTCAAACTAGAGTGGCCATCAAGTGTGGTTAAGCAAAGGCAGAGCAAGAAGAAGACCATGAGGAAAAGACCAGAATCTTAGCTTGGGGGAGTTTGGTTTTCGTGTTAACCAACACACTCACCACTCAATTTTGAGTGCCTTTATTCCCTTGCCTGCTTCAAATGAACATCTGGAATAATTTTCCTTCTAGTATGATTTCCTTTATCATCTCTTCTACTGTACAACTACTGCTGGCCAATCTCTTAGCTTGCTTTGATGGTGAAAAAGCCATTACTTTTCGCTTTCAGTTTTGGGGGAGATGCCACATAAAGAAAGAAGCACTCACTCTTGGTCTGTTAGCCACAGGTGGGCTTGATTTAGTCACAGGAGTTTGCTCTCCCCTCTTCTAGTCTAGCAGACTTTAATCTAAGCAGGAGCAGTCCTTAATAGATTCTGTCCACTCTATACTGTGACCAGCATGGCCAATGCTGTAATGAAAAGGAAGGAGAGACTTTTGTCCTAATTTTGACAGGAGTCTCGTAAAGAATAAAATAGTCTTCCAGGCCTTATCGACTCAGCACAGGACACAAAGCTGCAATCAGGTCAAATCACTCCATGCCAACATGTTGTTTTTCATACATTTTGTGTTGTGTTAGGGCACCATTTTCAATGCCTTGCTGATTCTAGTATCTTGCCATAGATCTGTTCATGGCATCTCACACACACACATATACATTGTTCTTCGTCAGGAACATGAAATTGACACAAAAGAGAAATAGGAAATATGGTACAATCAAAGCTGTGCATTTAGCTGAGCTTGTGGAGTTAATTGTACTGGAAGACCAAAGTGTAGCCAGATTGACTGGAATGTTTCTCTTTTAAATCAGCTAGCTCTGAGTAGGTGAATGTACAGTATCTAAGCAGATTGAGTACATAATTATAAAGTCTCCAGGTACATTGTTAACTTGGTCACATGTTGTGTGAAAGTTTGATTTGTAAAGACAAAGTTTAAAGAGTGTTTGTCTTAGTTTGGGTTTCATTGCTGTGAAGACACCATGACCATGAAATGCTTGTGAAGGAAACATTTAATTGGGGCTGGTTTATAGTTTCAGAGATTTAGTCCATTATCATCATGGCGGGCACAGTGGCAACCTGCAGGCAGACATGGTGTTGGAGGAGCTGAGAGTCCCACATCTTGATCTGAGGGTAGCCAAGAAGATACTGGATTTCACACTAAGCGTAGCTTGAGCATTTAAGACCTCAAAGCCACACCTCCACAGTGACACACTTCCTCCAACAAGGCTACACCTTTTGCAATAAAGTCACACCTCCTAATAGTGACACTTCCTATGGTCAAACACTCAAACACATGAAGCTATGAGCCTATTTAAACCACCACAACATTTCTCAGTAAAAGTATTTCCACAATAAAATATGATTTATTTGTGTGTATGGGCTGAAAAAGACATTGGGTTTTCTAGTCAAATGGTTATGAGCTACCTGATGTGGCTGCTGAGAACTGGAATTTGGTCTCCTGCTAGAACAGCATTCATTCTTGAGTGATGATCTCACATCTCCAGATTCTTTAAATCTCGAAAGACAACATCACTAGAAGTGGGTTAGTAAGTGCAGTGACTATGACCTGTCCGATACAGGGCATTTCACAGAACTCCCTTCCACCCTCTGGCTTTTACATTCTTTCTGTCTTCTCCTCCATAATGTTATTTGAGCCTTGAGGAAGGGTTGATACAGATGCCCAGTTTAGGGCAGACCCTTCAGTAGTCACTTACTATTAATACTTTGACAAGTTATGAGTCTCCACATTGACATATAAATCTTAAAAAGGGAGTTTGAGAACATGGTAGCTTAGAAAAACAATTATAATAGGTCATTTGCTCCAACATAACGGAACTATGCTCTTCCCAGCTGTAGGCTTCTGAGCAGGTTTAAAGTACCAAGCATGAATTCCCTCCTCTGGAGAAGGCTTCATGTCTAATGAGAATTGGATTACACCCACCACCGCCGTGCCGCTATTGCAACTGTGGGCACATTTTGCCTAGCAGATTAGTAACAGTACTGAGTATGACCACTGACATCTTTTCTATTCCAGCAGCCTGCACACACCCCCAGGCCCTTGCAATGAATTCAATTTATCTATGGCCTGACACACAAAGTTGTCTTTGGAAATAGAGTCTTATCATCTAGTTATGGTGGGTAACTGAGGGCAGGAAATGTACCCTCTATTGTTCTAGGGGCTTTGAGATGACAGGTATTCTGACTGGAGAAGAGGAAATCTTTAACTTTAATTTGCGTTTCTCAGATGGCTAATGATACTGACCAATTTTTAAGGTGTCTGCTAGCCAACTTTTTTATGAGTTCTTTGTATATTCTAGACATTAATCTTCTGTCATATGTAGAGCTCACAAAGATTTTGTTTCATTCTTTGGGCTGCTTTTTCACTAACTGACAGTATAGGTTTTTTTTTTTTTTTTTTTTGTGTGTGTGTGTGTGTGTGTGTGTGTGTGTGTTTAATTCCTAAGGTCTCATATGTTGATTGTTGCTCTTATTTCCTGTATTACCTGAGTTTTATTAAGCACATAATTTGAAAACTTGGTCTCCATTTGGTGTTGCTGGTTGGGAAAGTGATGCTATCTTGTTGGAGGAAGTACATCATTGTAAGTGGGAGTGAGAGTTCATAGTTTTGTCTCAGTTGTCATTCCCTCTCTCTGTTTGGGTTTGCAGTTGAGGGTGTGATTGCTCAGATCTCTGTTCCTGCCATTATGCCTGTTGCTTGCTGCCATGATTCCCTAACATGAAGGACTCTTACTCCCCCGGAACTGTAGATAAAAATAAACTCCTTTTTCATAAGTTGCTTTTGGCCATGGTATTTTATTACAGCAACAGAAAAGTAACTAATACTCTCTATATGTTTCTCTCTTTCTTTTGAGACAAGATCTCATGTATCCCATGCTAACTAGAGCTCAATGTATAGCTGAGAATGACATTGTATTTATGATACTCCTGTTTCCATCTCAAGAGTAATGGGGTTATAGGTATATAACACCACACATAGTTTGCTGGAGTTTGAACTTGTGGCTTTATACATGCTAGACAAGCACTCTGAGCTACAGCTCCATATCCGAAGACACATATTTATCATATAAATGGATCATAAATTATCTTGAGAATTTCCTTTCCATTTCTTGTTCTGGCCCTTTTAAAATCAGATTTTAGTTACTATGTATTTTATCCTACCAGGTATCTGTTAAGAGAGAGGCAGACTAAATACAATATGAAAATAAAGTATCACTGAGTTACTCTTAGAGGTACATATTTTTTGCTACTAAGTCTTATCCTGAGTCAATATCTTTGCCTAAAAAATGAAAATCAGTTTTATCTGAAATGCCAATTCTTGTTTATTAATAGTGACTGCCTGCAGTGCTGTGTACCCAAGGGAGAAGAAAAGAACTGATTGCATTCCTGCTGTGGAAGCAGAGAGGAGAAGAAAGATGACCAGACTGCATGCTTGCATGTTTTGGCATAAAAATGTAAATGAATATATATATATATTTGGGACAAGGGAGACAGAAATGACAGAGAATGGCTATTTCTGTAGAACAGTTTACAAGCACTTAATTCCAATCCTAAATTGGGAAAAGCACGATGTTTCTCATAGTGTTGCTAGCACAATGTGATTGGAAGATAAAACATTCCTGACTCCCAGCCTCAGGTGGTTTCACACAACAAAATAGAGGATGTGTCTGGGATGAAATGAAATTTCTGCCCTTTGACTTCCATCTCACAGGGCTTTTTACAATAATCTTGCAATCTAGAGCAATCCCTTCTTAAACACAAAATTTAGGGAGAGATTTACCTCAAACATTAGACCTAAGTCATCCTTATATTACATTAAATTGCATTTTCAAATTTGTTTTGAATTGTGTTCAGAATATAATATTTTCTCAATGAATAATTCAAAGGTATTTTAATATGACACTTCTATTTTCTATGTGAAATAGGTACCCATGCTGTTTCACAGTGATTTTCTGTGTAGCAAAATATAATGAACTGGACTCATAAATCATTCCAAGCAAGTTTTGGGAATGAGAGCAGATGAGTGTTCCACAGGAAACTGAACCTAAGCTATAAAACAGGGCTATGGTGGTCAACTTCATGTGTTAAAGTTGGTGAAATATTACTTGTGTGTGTAAAGAAACTGTGGCTAGCGTTAATGTGGTGAGTATGGCCCAGGCAGGCTTTACCCTTCTCCATGCCCTCAGCCTTGCAAAAATCTGTTAGATTACGTTCCTGGAGCTGGCCACCAATGTGTATTCCATTATTTGGCCACTTCCTTCTCTCCAGGCTGACTACCAAAGTCCAGCTATCAAAGTATTGAAATCCAGCCGTCAAAAGCCACCTTTGGCTCACCTAATTAACATGCCCAATTAAAACATGCCTCATCATAAAACATGTGTTAGGAGAAACCTAACACAGGGTTTCTCCTTGTATCTTTATAAACTGTCATTTTCCTAAGTGCCACACCCATCTCCTCCTCTTCTCTATGCAGAGGCAGTCCTTTGTTTTCCAGGGACTTCCTGTTCCCTTCCCTTCACTCTTGCCCCCTGTTTCCTGTCTTCATCTTTTATTCCCTGCTCTCTGTTCCTCAGGGATAAATAAATCTCCTTTGTGCTCAGAACTTGGTCTTAGTGGTCCTAAGCTGATACTTTTCCTTTTTATGTGTGTTTGTGTGTGTGTCATTGTAGAAGGTGTATTTATGGGAGAGGTTAGCATTTGAATCTCTAGGCTAGATAAAGAAGACCTCTGCCAATGCCCGTATAGATCAGAAGGGTAGAGGAAGGGTGTCATGGTCTGAGTATGAATTGTTGCCCATACAATCATTAGTATGTTGTAGGTTTGGCCAACAGATGGTGGCACTATTTTGGTAGAAGGCAGAAGGAAAGTCTTTGAGGTTGGGTGTGCTAGAGGAAGTAAGTCACTGGAGGTAACTCGGATTTGAAGGATTTTTTCTTACCGGGAAGTATGCCATGTCTACCTTACACATTCTTGTCACATGGCATTTGACTCAGAATCCTAGAGCCAGCTGGCAGCACACTGAAACCTCAGAAACCAGGAGCCAAAGTAAGTGTCTTTGCATGAATTTCTTTCTCTTGGGTGTTGGCTACAGTCATGAAAGCATGAATATTCTCTCGCTGTCTTTCTCTCTCCCTCTCTCTCTCCTAGGAGCACCCAACTTTCTCCCTCAGACATTAAAGCCAATGAACAATGGGACTTCTTCGGGCATACCTGGCCCCAGTTCTGGATCCTGGACTTTAATTACCAGTTTCCAGTTGCAGATGGCATGATTTTGGAATTGCAGTCAGACCTGGTGAGACGTGATAAACTAGGGTCAGATGAAAGGGGAGGAGGACCTCCCCTACAAGTGGACTTAGAAAGGGTAAGGAGGAGATTAAGGTAAGGAGGGAGGGTGGGATTGGGAGGGAATGAGGGAGAGGGCTACATCTGGGACACAAAGTAAATAAACTGCAATTAATATAAAAAAGAAAAAAATTATATCAAAAAAAGAGAATCCTATGACAACATGAGCCAACTTCAGGAATAAATTTATTATGTAAAATTCTATATATTCTATTGTGTTTGTTTTTCTATAGAAGCTTGATTAAAGCTAGGGCCCACATGGGGCCTAGTCTCCATCATCACACACATACTGCTTTTTATAATTCCTCTTCAGTTGACTTGAGCGTCAGGGATTATGGTTGGAGTTTTAGGTTAGTTCAGTGTGGCCAGCACTTCTTAACTTTCCTCTAAGAGAAAGAGTTTTATCTTGGCAGCATGTACATTGTTTCAAAGTCATAGTCGCATGGTTGGGTGTTTATTGCATTAAAGCCATAAAACATTTCGATCCTCTTAATTCTTCATGTATCCCAGATATTGACCAATGTCCTCTGATGTATGTGGTGATTAATATTTATGATTGTTATATCTTTTAGTAAAGCTGCGGTTAATCTTAAACCAGCTGTATACCCAAATCACCACACAGACACTGGGATTTATTTAATTAACGTAGATCACAATGCTGGACAATAGTTGTTCCTTCCTAAACCTCCAAGTTTCTACCATTCAGATTTCCCACATTATACTTGCTTTTAGTGATATATTAGGTCTAGTCCATCTCTCCACATCATTCCAAGGCCTCTCCTCCAGCCTCCCTATCCCAGCTCTCACTCCTCCTTTTCCTCCCACTCCTTTCTGTCCTCTGGCTCCTCCCCTCTCCCTCCTACTCCTTCCTCTTTATTGCTCAACATTGTGGCTGGTTGTTTTATTTTGGCATGTTTACACAAAATTGGGACAGGTGACTCTTAGAATAAGTATCACAATGCAATGTCCGGATTGAAACCAGAGAATGGGGGAGAGAAATCAGCATTTGAATGAACAAGGTTAAGGTGTATACAAAAGAACATTATACCAACAGTCCTCAGTAGTAGAATCGCTTTTGCTGGAGAAGTGCTGCCAGGCAGTGTCAACTTTGTAAATACTAACCCTCACCTTTGACCATCCTGTGATGTCTGTATCCTCTTAGACTTAAAGACAATACACAAAGCTAACTTAAACGTCCTTGATTTCATTTTGTTGGGTTCAAGGAGAGATAATAAATAATCAGCGTTAGGGTATTTGCCTAAGATCACTGTCTCCTTGTTAGTCAAGTCATGAATTCAGTTCTCAGCCCACAGAATGGCATGTCTTCCTACCTCAAATAATTCAGTCTAGAAACTGCTTCATAAATTTGTTTCCTAGGTACTTCCTGATCCTGTCAAATTGACAATAAACATAAACCTTCACATTTGGTTTGTAATGCATTAGTATAAAATATGAATATAAGTAAAAATATATAGTCTGTGATATACTTCTGTTGTCTGCTTCCTTCCATTCATACAGAAAACATAAGAATGTTAGTTTAGAGTGGAATAATGCTTGATATAGTTTAATTTTGAACTAAGTTTTAGGCTTATGAAATGAAAGACCATATTTGTCTATCTTCTTAATGGTTTAATAAATTCATGCAATTATATTTCTTCTACTTCTTACAGAATGCTTATCAAAGTTTATAGTAGAAAAAAACTCCAAGGAATATCCAGGGTTTATAAATAAGTTTATTATTTCTATTATTTATCTTGAAATAGTGAATAAGAGAAATCAGGATCTGCTTAATTCATCATTCAAAATTGTAAAAATTAATTGAGCTATTTGAGTGAAAAGCAAGAAAATCTCCCACCCAATTTACACAGAATTGAACATTAGTGATTACCTTATGAACATGAAGTGCTGTGGCCAATTCTCTCCATTTATTATGCACTGAGAGCCTTAGACATATTTACTGTGTATTACAATGCTAAAGTTACTTCCTTTCCATTTCTGTATTTAAAATTTCTTCCTTGAAGATTTGAACATGGATATAAATAAAGTCATATTCTTCTCTCATAATAATAAAATAGGAAAGTGTCACCCACAAGGAAGCTCAATACGAAGTCAGTGCTGAGGTTGTCTGTGTTTCAAACTATAATCATGATGCCCTTGTTTACCCAGCAGTGGTTTCTTCAAGAACCATAATTTTCCTGATTTAGGACTTTGCTATCAACAAGTTATCTTTTAAAACTATACTTTTCATCAATAGGATATATTTTTCAGAACAGTGTCTTAAAGAATGATTGTCTTAAACCCCAACTTTTTAATACCCAACGTCAACAATAATGATACAAATAACATTCTAAGTCAGTTGTTTCTGTTTATAGTCCAAATTACAAATCTTGTTCTTTTCCTGGCCCACAGCTAGTGGCATAAGGCCCTCTTGTGATGCTGAGTAGTGCAGGCAGCTACCACTCCCAGCAACCTAGAAGAGAAACAACCCATGTCTTACAGGTGCCATGCTGCTCGGCTGTGACGTTTGGCTCACTGTGCATGTCAAGTGCAACCTGAGTGAACAGTGAGTCGGTTTATGATGGTTTGTTGTTTTTAAACCCACAATAGTCAAGCAGCATTTGTTCATACAGGTATGCTATTTTTTTTACTGTTTAATAAATTTATATATTTGGTATTTTAATTCTATAAGACATATAGCCTGTTCCTTCTGCATTGACCTCCCTCCCTCCCCGCTACCCAGTTGGAGATGCCTTTTTTTTTTTTCCATTTCTTGATTATATGACCTGTATTCTGCTATTCTCTCAAGTACCCTGTAGCCAATGTTCCTTTATGCTCTCCTGGTTTCTGCAAATACTTAGTGCTGTATACACACATCTAAAGATTTGAAGCTAGCAACTGCAGATGAGCGAGAAAATATCTGTCTTCCTAGTTCTGCGTTACCTCATTTATTATAACCTCTTCTTGATCTATCCACTTACTTTCAAGTTTCACAATTTCACTTGTCACTGTTTTGTATTCATAGCTGGATAGCGTGTATGTACCATGTTTTCATGATTTCATGTCCTTCATCTCTTGAAAGACATTTTGGTTTCCATTTCCTAGCTGTAGTGAATGGGGCAGCAGTAAATATTGCTGAGCAGGTATCTGTGACTAGGATGTCTAGTCCTGTCTTAGAGTTACTATTGCTGTGTTAGAACACAGTGACCAAAAGCCACTTGTGGAGGAAAAGGTTAATTTGTTTTATTATTCCGCATCATTGTTCATTATTGAAAGGTGTCATTCAGTACAGGAACTCAGAGCAGGAACCTGGAGGCAGGAGTTGATGCAGAAGCCATAGAAGAGTGCTTCTTGCTTTCCTGCTCCCCGTGGATTGCTCAGTTTTCTTTCCTATAGAACCCAGGGCCACTAGCCAAGGGATGGCCTTACCCAAAACGGGTTGATCCCTCTCCCATGGATCACTAATTAATAAAATGTCCTACAGGCTTGCTTCTACCTTCATCTATGGAGGTATTTTCTTAATCGAGGGTCCCTTTTTTTCAGATGACTTAAACCTGTGTCAAGTTGACATAAAACTATTCAGCCCAAGTCCTTTGTATACCAAAGAGTAGTGTATCTGGGTTATATGGTAGATTTATTTTTATTTTTTGAGGATTCTCTATGGTGATTTCCAGAGCTGCTGCACCAATTTGAATCCCCACCAACAGGAAATGAGAGTTCCCATTTTCTCCTCACCTCACCAGTAGTTGCCAGTTTTTCTCTCTCTCTTTCTTTCTTTCTTTCTTTCTTTCTTTCTTTCTTTCTTTCTTTCTTTCTTTCTTTCTTCCTCCTCCTCCTCCTCCTCCTCCTCCTCCTCTTCTTCTTCTTCTTCTTGTTCTTCTGACTCTGGTATGATGAAATCTCAGAGTTTTTAAATTTGCATTTCCCTAATTGTTAAGGGTAATGAAAACTTTTTGAGGTATTTCTTAGCCTTTTTTAAAATTTTATTTCTCCTATTCTGTATATTTTGTGTTTAGATCCCTCTGTAGCCCATTTTCTAATTGGGTCATTTCTTTGCTTGACACTCTATTTTTTTGAGTGCTTTTTATATTCTGGATATTAATCTCCTATCAGATACAGTGGCAATAATTTTCCCAGTCTGTGAGTTTCTTTTTCACTTGATTGATTTTTTTAAGGTGTGCATAAACTTTAAGATATTTTTGTTTGTTTGTTTCTTTTTGTTTTGATTTGTTTTTGAGCCTGGGTTTTTCTATATAATTGCCCTGGCTGTCCTGAAACTTTGTACACTAGTGTGGTCTCGAACTCACAGAGATTCACCTACTTCTGCCTCCTGAGTGCTAGGATTAAAGGCATGAGCCACCACACCTGGCTGAAACTTTAAGTTTTGTTTTGTTTTGCTTTGGTTTTTCGAGACAGGGTTTCTCTGTGTAACAGCCCTGGCTGTCTTGGAACTCTCTTTGTACTTTCTGGCTTCAAACTCACAGAAATCCACCTGTTTCTGCCTCCCAAGTGCTGAGATTAAAGGTGTGCACTACAATGTCCATAAAAACTTTACTTTTAGGTTTTATGATTTCCCACATGTCAATTTAATTCCTGTCTAAATGGAATCCTTTCTGAAAGTGCTTTTCTACACCAATATCTTCTAGGGTAATGTCAATGTTTTCTTCTAGTAGATTTAGTGTTTCCGGTTTCAAGGCGTGTGAAAAAGGGGGAAGTGCCCTAACTGGGGAGGGAGGTCAGTACAGAAGGAAAAGGAATGTGGTGATTTGAATGAGAATATGATTCTCATAAACTCTTGTATTTTGAATGCTTGGTTCCCCTCCACTCCCCAGTCAAAGTGAAACTGTTAGGAGAAGGATTAGGAGGTATGAGTTTGTGAGAGAAGTATGCCGTTGGGGGTCAGCTTTGAGGTTTCAAAACCTCACAGCTATCTCAGTCTCTCTCTGCCTCCATATTGTAGATCAGGAGTGGAGTGAGCTCTCAGCTTCTATTCAGGGCCATGCCTGCCTGCCTGCTCCATGCTCCTGGCCACGACCATCATAGATTCATCCTCTGAAATTGTAAGCAGGCCCTCAATTAAGTGTTTTTGAAAATAAGTATCCTTCGGAGGGACACATAACAAAGTTGCTTGATAGAGCCTCAAGAAATCTTACTATTTTATATTTATATACAGTTATGTGAAATAAGCACACACACACACACACACACACACACAGAGAGAGAGAGAGAGAGAGAGAGAGAGAGAACAATGCTTCTTAAAAACAAATCCCAGTACCAGGAATAAGAAATTTCCTTTTTGATGGTTGGTCAGGGTAGTCCAAGTGACCCTCAAAATAATACAGACTATTGGTGGTGCTGTTGGTTGCCTCTCAGAGGTTGAATGGAAGGTGTTATTGCTAAAGATGCTGCACTTATAGGACATAGGACTTGAACTATTTGAACTGGATCTTACCTGAAAGCCTTCTTCCTGAAGTCTAGCTTTCATGGTACCATAAAAATGCTCACAAGGAAGGGAAAAAATTAGACAGTCTGACCTAGCTGTGACACCTATGAACCTCAGCAATGGGCACCATGGTAAGATATCCCTTAAGGTGCAATAAGAGCCAGAATACCAGGACGTCTTCTGTGAAAGAAGGCTAAGCATAAACAGTGAACAATGGTCACAGCAATGGTTATGCTACCAAGGAAGGGGAAAATGTCACAAAGTCCCACCCCTAGACAAAAAACTATAGGCAGCTAATAACTGCAGACAGGGGGAGAATTAGCTTTCTCAGGGATAAGCTTCATCGTTGGCTCTCCAATACAGGGGGTCAGCCCAAAAACTATATACACAAACAATGAAAATGGACTTAGCAGGATTTATTTATACATTTATGCACACATATATACACATATGTAACAATAATAATCAAAGAAAAAGAGGCTATTGATGGGAGGAGCAACTTGGAAGGAGTTAGAGGGAGGATACTTTGGAGGGGCTGGATGGAGGACAGGGAAGAGGAGAAGTGTTGTATAAAGATACATTAAAAACCTTTAAAGACACATCACCTGGATAGGTTAGCATTTCATATTTGTTGGCATTTCTCAGTGATAGTGTGTGCTAGATCCTTCCCTGTGACCTGGTGGCTTCTGATGGTCAGAACCACACTGCTGGGGCTGAAAACTGGTCAGTCCAGTGCCTTGTTGGGGTATGAGTCATTGCTTACTTTTATTTCATGCTTTCTGTTTCATCTGTACTACAAGCTTATCTCCACAAACTGGTTGTTGGTGGCTGTATTTTGACACATTAACCCAGGGGAGATTTCCTTGGGAAGGGAAATGGGTCAAATAGAGGGGGTAGGTACCAGAATTGCAATATCTCCTCTCCCTTCTTAGTCTTCCCCTACCTCCTCCCCACTCCTTCTTCCCTACTTTTCCTCCTCCTCCCCCTCTTCTTCTGACAAGACCTTCCTGTATACTTTAGGCTGTCAAACTCCTAGTCCTCTGACACCGACACCTTGTGTCCTAGGATTGCAAGCATGTGTCAGTACACCTGGTTGCTGTTTTTTTTTTTTTTTTTTGTCAAGGTAAGTGTTGGTTTTTCAGCTTGACAGGATCTGGACTTATCTAGGAGACAGCCTTCAGACACACCTATTTGGAATTATTTCTATTAGATTAGCCTCTCAGCATGCCTCTATGCAATCAGCTTGATTAGGTTAATTGGGGAGGAAAGGGCCATTCTAAAGTGGGTGTTATCAATCCTTGCATTTGGTTCTAATTGCATAAAAAGAAAGAGGCTAATTAAGAATATTCATTACTCCCTTTCCTGACTATGGATGTGATTTGTGACTATCTGTTTCAACATCGTACCCACATTGTCTTCTCCATTATAATAGCCTGTACTTTTGAAAAATAAGGACAGTACAATTCTTTTTGCTTAGGTTTCTTTTGTCAGAGTATTTTCTCTCTGGAAAATACTGGAAAAGTCACTCATGTACTCTTGAAGGTCCTCTGCCAGCACTAATGCAGGAGTGAGTCAGAAAACTCCTTCCCAACACACTGGGACTGTGGTGCCAGATGCCCTATCATGCTGCATAAGCAAATCATAAAAGGATTCAATCTGTAAAGTTAGTAAGAACCATCTTACAGCAAATTATATCTTCTGCTCTAGATCTGGGTTCTGTGAATGGGCACGTCTGATTGCATTGGTGGGTCTTGCACACACATTCACATCACGCACATCATTAGGCTTGCAAGGCTAGCATAAACACTCCATAATTTTCAATAAAAAAAATCAAGTGGCCGCAGTACTTATCAAAACATTATGTCAGTATAGTGTCTCTTTCTTTGGTAAGCTATAATCTTTGAAAGTCACCCAGTTTATAGTAGGTCTCCTTTCTATCCCCTCAACCCACATTCTAAAAACTTGGGATGAAGAGCAAGCATCTGCAGAAAACATATAGAGCCTTCACTTTCCCTGAAAGCAATTTATTTTATAATAATAAGGAAAAGAACTGTTGCCTAAGGAATGAACAAAACAGAGACTATGGTTTCGAGAAGATAAAGACACTAGAAAAATAACCCCAGGAGATCAAAGAATCTTCCAGTATGCAGCTGGGTCATGAAGAGCTGCCCTGACTATCTTTTTGTTATCAGTGCTTTGACAATCTACCCATGTTCCCTGAAAAGCAATAGTAAAACTCAGCAATCCTGATGCAATCTATGGTGACAATTAACAGCCTATTTACTGACAAAAGAGAGAAAACATTTTAAAGTGAATCTGAACAAATTTCATGATACTAGTTTGAAAGATGTATGTCTGCACTCCATTTCAAATAAAGGGATCAAAGTTTCCTGTAAATAAAAATAAAAATAAAAAAGCCAGTGTGACTTGATTATGCTGTGATCAGCAATATTAAGAATCCAGTGTTTAAAGCTAGATGATGACCTTTTGTGACTTCCAGGCCTAAGCTAATAGCCAACCTGAACACCACCTTTAGTCTAATGTCAAAATAAACAGGTGCAGCTCAACATGTGGATCCCCAAACAACGGGAGTAGGGGCTGTCTCTGACTCTGTTGCCTGCCTTTGGATTTCTTTTTCCTAACTGGGCTGCCTTGTCAGATCTCAGTGGGAGAGAATACATTTAGTTTTTCTGTGACTTGAGATGACAGGTGGGTTGGTGCTCCTTGGGGCCACCCCTTCTCTGAGAAGAAGGAGAGGGGGGCAATGGAGGAGGCATGAGGGTGTGTCAGAAGCATAGGGAAGTATGAGAGATGCTAGAAAAACTCTTTCCTCTGAGTACTCGGCTGGAGTAGGGGCCAGACAGTAGTTTAAAAAGACTGGAGTGATAGTGAGATGCCATTTTGAAAGATTCCCCCACTAGCTGGAGAGAAGACTCAGTGTGTGAACTATTTGCCAATGTAAGAGTGAAATCTTGCTTTTGCTCCTGAGTACCTAGGCAGAAAAAGCTATGCCTTTCTAGTAATTGCAGCACTAGGGAAGTAGACAGGAAGGGCCCTGGAACTCAAGGGTAGTCTACCCAAACCAACTGGTGAGCTCCAAGTTCTTTGTGAAACATTGTCTCAGAAAATAAGGGGGCAAGTGATTGAGAAACACACATGTTAACATTCAGGCTTTAAGTACATCTGAAAGTACACACATACACAATGAAATAAATGCACATAAATGAACACACACACACACACACACACACACACACACACACACACACATTTTTTAAAAATTTAACACCATTGTTAGTACAGCAGGCCAAAATGGTCCTTCTCTGTCTTTCTCCCATCATCTCTTATTTTCTTTCTTTTTCTTACTCATTTCTCTCTCCTCATTCGTTCTTTTTTCTTCCTTCTTTCCTTCCTTCTTTCCTTCCTTTCTTTTGTTTTCCTTTCTTTTTTCTTTTCTTAGGGTCTCCATGTCTCAGCCTCAAGTTATTAAACTCTGCTTTTAAAAACCCTCGTTTCATTTTACTTTTAATCAAAATTGCTCCTCTTTCTCCATTCTTCCTTTTTTCTTACCTCTTTCTTTTCTACTTCTTCCATATTGACTCAGTATTAACCTCCAGCCTCAACACATTTTTTCTTCTTTCTTCTTATACTCATGGTAATATCTTAACATAGTGTTGGTACCCCTTTCCTTTCTAAAAGAACTGGAGGTTAGTGAGCCTATCCTTTTTTGCAGACAAGGTTATGGTTTTAGGAATGGGGACTAAGCCCAGTACTATGTATACTAGTCTAGCAAAGAAACTTAATGACATTTTCATCCAACTACAACCTAGTCTTTTTTGAACATTACATTACACTTCCATTGAAAGAATCAGGGGGATAAAATAATGCAACCAATGACTTAACTCCAGACCTATCTCAATGCAAAAACACAAGACATGGAAAACCAAAAGACAAACAAACAAAAAAACAAAAATGAAGCAAAGCAGCTCTTCCAAAAATTATTAGTCTCACAGTAATGGCATCCGGTGAGGCTATAGGTGCATGGATGATTTATCAACTATAAAAAAATGTACATTGGAGAAAAAAATAGCATCTTCACCAAATAATGCTAAGAAAACTGGAAAACTATATGTGAGAGAATGAAACTTAATCCTTGTCTTCCCTGATGACCAAGTTCAAATATACCAAAGTCCCTAATGTTAAGGGAAACAAACCAGGTATAGAAGAGTCAGAAAGGGGGCTGAGAAGATGGCTCAGTGATTAAGAATACTTATTGCTCTTCAGCAGGACCCGAGTTCAGTTCCCAGCACCTGCATGCTGACTCAAAATTGTTTGTAATTCTAGTTCAGGGATTCTGACACCCTTTTCCACCCTCGTGATCACTGTGTGCGGTGCATGTGGTGTAAAGATATACGTGTAGGTAAACAGCCATGCACATAAAATAAAAGCAAATTAATAAAGAACAAAAAGAAATTCAAAACAAGAGAGCGAGAGAGAAAAACCAACACCACACTTTCTAACTGAGCTACGGAAGCTACCAAGATTAATCACTTGAAAGTAGAGAGTTGCGTAGGGATGATTAAAGGCTCTGAAGGGTAAAGACAGGAGGGATAAGGAATGGTTGGATGAAGGAATTCACCTCAATTTGTTATTATGTAGTAAGGAAGCCATGTGACAATAATTTAACATACATATAAGAACAACTAATGAGAACTGTTTTAACCATCTAAACCCCTGGAAATGGTCCTTGAGGCTGTAGAAATACTAGCCACCCTTATTTTTATCATTATACAATATGTTGGTGTGTTCAGTTTTAATAATTTACCCCATTAAAATATACAAACTTTATAGTCAAATGTAAAATTATTTAAAAACTAAACCAAGTTAAATAATAAATTTTATTTAATCATTATAGTCAAAGAACTACCATTTTAGCACTTACTTTTAAAATAGCCTTTTTATCAAACATGATATGATGTTTATTTGAAAGTTTTAAATTATAAAGTTTATAAATTAAAAAGTTAAAATAGGAGCCTGGCATAGTGACACACGCCTTTAATCCCAGCACTCAGGAGGCTGAGGCAGGCAAGAGCTAGGTGAGTTCAAGGCCAGCCTGGTCTACAAAGTGAGTTCTAGGACAGCCAGGTCTTTTCCCCACAGAAATCCTGTTTTGAAAAATAAGCAACAACAAAAGTTAAAATAGCCTTTCTCTCTGCATAGTGCCATAAATTTTGAGGCAAGGACAACGGTACACAATTGTGCCACAGTCCAAATATAAAGAAGTTTCATTTTCCCACCTCAAATCATCCTGCTTTTCCAATAAAGTCTCATTCATGTCATCTTTCACCTTTGGTGACTATTAATCTGCACTCTGCCATTGGATTTCTGTAACATTGAGAATGTAATAAAGATGCAATAATGCATATCGAGTCTCACTATATCCCATTCAGAATGCTTTCAGATTTATTTGAATTGCATACTTGAATATTTTCTTGCCTTTTATTGCTGAGTAGTGGTCCTTGCTACAGTGGGGATTTCACTTGTGAAGGAGACAGTAGATCCAGTATGTGGCAAGGATGTGAGCATCTGTCTTCCTCAGTATCCTGAAAAAGAAAGAAGAAGGGGAGGGAGAAGGAAATGGAGAGCAGGAAGAGAGGGAGGGAGAGGGACATATATATATATGGTTTTATATATATATATATATATATATATATATATATAGAGAGAGAGAGAGAGAGAGAGAGAGAGAGAAGGCACAGAGAAACAAAGAGGGGACGAGAAAGAAGCAGAGTACTTCTATTCACTCATAAGGTCACAAGAGAATCCAGTCATCACCTACTGACTTCCCAAGAACCCCATCTTCTCAAAATATTGGGTTATTGGGAATTAGCCTTGAACATTTAAATAGGGTCATAAATATGTAGTCCTGAGTATTGGAAAAAACACTCTCTTTTAAAGCAACTGTTGATACTTAAATATTTGTAGATGAGCCACTTTATAAACTAAGGTAAGGAGGATCCTAACTGCAGACACCCTGTTTTCTCTGCAAACGTGTATGCAGTCTTACGCGGAAACTTAAGAGCAGGTAGTAGTCCCAAGACAGTCCAGCAGGGGGCAGTCCGAGGATAAGGGATAAAAAGTCACTGAGGAAAATAAAATAGGCGCTAAAGGTATGCGTAAGACTAAATTGCCATGGTCCTCAAAGGAGAATTACCTAGGTGAGGGCTGAGCAATATCGTGAGAGAAAAGAGTGACAGGAAACATGCCAGACAGCGTTGGGAGCACAGCACGCAGCATCCACAGAGCTCCAGAGAAAATCAGGAATACTAAGCACGCTGGATTGTCTCTCCAAAGGAACAAACCAACAAACAAGCCCAGTTCTTTAGTCTAGAAAGATGAATTGGAGGTTATTAACAGCCTGGTGATCTGCATTATCTGTTGGGTCAGGCTATTTCAAGTCCTACAACCAAGACTGGAGGTGGGTAGTAATCTAAATGACTCTTATAGCCAGAGGATCCCCAAGCCCCCACAACCAGGAACCAGAGATAGTTAATAGCCCAAATGACCTCTGTGCTATCTATATGACTGAGGCCAGGCAAGACCCTTAGGCCCTTAAGCTAGTACAGGTAATCTATTTCTAGAACCCATCTTCTTGGAAGAAATGACATGTACTTTGAGCCGACTTTCGAAGTAATTATGCTGCCTCATGCACCAGGTATTGTATCATAATGGAAAACTTTTCCTCCCTAAATTATATTGGATTTAAAAATGTTGGAAATAAATTGCCTAATATCAGACACCCCAAGTTTGATTCAATTGATGAAGTCAGTCTGAATCGAGTTTTCATTCTCCTTTTTGATCTTTCTTTCCTTCCTCCCTTTCTTTCCTTCCTCCCTTTCTTTCCTTCCTCCCTTTCTTTCTTTCCTTCCTTGTTTCTTTCTTTCTTTCTTTCTTTCTTTCTTTCTTTCTTTCTTTCTTTCTTTCTTTCTTTCTTTCTTTCTTTCTTTCTTTCTTTCTTTCTTTCTTTCTTTCTTTCTTTCACAGGGTTTCTCTGTGTAGCCCTACCTAGTTGTCCTAGAACTTGCTCTATAGACCAGGCTGGCCTTGAACTCACAGACACTCTACTGCCTCTGCCTCCCAAATGATGGGATTGAAGGCACTTGCCACCACTGCCCGGTATGAGTTTTCACTGTTACCTTTTTGCAGTTTGCTTCTCTGGCTGACGCCTGCACAGACCCCCTCAAGACAGTGTCAAACATTTTCGAGATGATATTAAAATACATTATTTAAACATTGAGGATGAATATCTTGAATCAAAAATATCTTGCAAAGATTCATGTGCTTTGTTCCTAAAACAAGCCAAAATAATTCTATTTAATAATTTTATTTTTTAGATTCGTTTTTTATTATGTGTACTTGTGTGTGTTTCTCTGTGTGTGTGCACATAGGTATGTTCATGTGTGCTAGCTCCCTTGGAGACAAGAGGTGAGAAATATTCTTGGAGTTACAGGTCCCCTGAAATAGCAGTATGCACTGAACCCCTGAATCATCTCTCTAGCTCCGCCTAATGATTTTATCCATACAAGAAGCTGGTGCACATAAAGATGTGTTTCTCAGAGCCTCTGAAAGCAGCTATTCGTCTATACTCTTTCCTTGTGTACACAGAAGGAGATGATGAAGATAGTGAGGAGCACAGCTTTTAAAGCAATGCAGTAGTTCTTGAGATTGGATACCAAAGGGGTCTATGAATAACGTTTTATTTTCCAGTGAATATATACAGAAGCTGGCGACAAGAAACTCAGCAGCCTCCAGAGCCAGGAAGACATGGCACTGTATTAACTGAAACTTTCCTCACGACCTCTCTGCTCCGTGTTAATACCAAGGCAACATTTGGAAAGTACAGTCTTCTCTCGGCCTGGAGAAGGTGCGCTCAGAGAGTCACTAGCTCTTTTTATGCCTGTGCTTCTAGGGTGTTCTGGATTAGTGAGGCCTACTTAACCTACTCAGTACCTTAATATTTTCTATACTAGAAAAACCCAAATAGGCAAAAGTAACATTATTCACATAAAACAAACAGACAAAACCCATCTCGACCAGGGTTGGAGAGATAGCTCAGTAGTTAAGAGCACACACTCCTGGGAATTGAATCTGGGTTCAATTCCCAGCCCCCACACTGGCAGTTCGCAGCAGTTTGTACCTCCAGTTCCAGGGGATTCTGACACCAGCAACCTCCTCAGCAGCTGGTGCTCAGCTGAGGACACTTGGGGAGGCTTGTGAAAGCTCTAGAAGGTGGAAGTTCTCGGGAAGGAGTTGTTCTTAGAGAAAGACCCTGAGGTTTTATACCCCGACCGACCGACTTCCTACCCGCTCCTCACTTGACACTCCTGTTTCCTTGCCTTATCTGTCATGTGAGAATATGTCCCTAAACTGTGAGATACAGGCTCATTCCTTCCTACATGCTTCTCACAGAAACAAGATGCAGCCCCCACGACCTGTGTTTCTGGATTGGTCACCTGTTCTCTATGTCTAAGGTAGTTTCTCAACTCAGCAGGTAGAGTTAAGGTCGGCTCCACAGCACAACACAAGGACAGAGCTGGGCCCTTTAGCTACGCTGCACTGCGGACTGTGGGTTTTGTGGGCTTGGAGGCTGCAGTCCTCACGTCCCGTGATGCATGAGTATTTACTTAGCTCTAGGCTTGAGCAAAGAAACACAAGAGACCTTGCTGTTTTGTCCGAACAGCCGTGGCTCACCAGCAAATAGGAAAAACAATCAGGAGGGAGCAGTCTGGCTGACGTTTATTTATTTTTCCTGAAGGGAAATATGATTGTTCTCACATACCAAATGAGTACATATCCTGAGTTTGTTTGAATTTATTTCACTGATTTATTTGCCTAGCCCTCTGCCAGGACCAGTCTGTTTAATTATTCTTTCTTATTTATTCCAAGTTGCTTGACTTTTATTTGACAAACATTTATATACACTGTGTGCCAAATATTATCCTTAGTGATTTCTAGCTCTTGAGTCATTTCACCCTCAAATAACTGTACCCCAGCACTCTTCCACAGGTCTATTTACACCAGGCATAGTGACATGAATTCTAACCCCCAGCCCTGATACAGTGGAACTGTCAGAGCCCTTAAGAGTCCAGGAAGGCCACAGGGCCCATTTGCTCCTAGAGCTCGGTGATAGTGTTACATTTCCTGTGAGCCAGGCCTTTCAATTGTGTTTCCCTTGACAGAGTGGTTTTCCATTCTTAGCCTTGTGCCTACCAATTTAAGAAAAATAACCATTCTTTTCATTGTTGTCCCTGAATCAGTTCTATTCCCAGAAGGCTTTTTGTGTCACTGTCAATAGACATCTGTTGTTGCATGTTATCATTTAAGTGGATTTCAGTGTACCATCCAGGGCAGGTCTGTGGCAGATGTTATCTACTTCAAGTCTATATGTCTGTGTATATTGCATCTCTGTTTCAGTCTGTCACTTGTCACTGCTGCACCTGCAGAGATGTATATTTTTTGCTCTTCTTTCACTTCTCTGACCAACACCCCCACTCTCTTATCTCCTTTGTTTTATTTTCTACCCACCTCCAAACCATACACAAAATGACCACATACCCAAATTGTCCTTTAAAAGTAATTGACAAAGGAATAGAATAGTCATGTCCTTGGGACTGAAATTATGGCACTTTGCTTGGGGACAGAAGCAAAATTGATAGCTTCAGTAATAACGGAGCCTCCTATTCACTCTGTTCATTGTCATTAAGTCATGGCTTGGGAGATTCTACTCAGATTTAGGAAACAAAGGTATAGGTCGTTAGAAAGGACAGATGGTTTAGAGATGGTGTGGTCTAGTTCTCCTCATGTATTGTCATTTTCAAACTTAGTTTCTCAATGGAATCTTAGTTTCTCAATGGAGCTTAAAAAGAACAAAAGGAAAAACAGAACAAAACAGCCAACCAACCAACCAACCAACCAACCAGCCAACCAACCAACCAAAAAACTAATGTCTGCAAATAGCTGTTAATATTCTGTTCAGACGTTTGGCATATCACCTGGCCATTGAAGTTTTAAAAATTTAGGCTCCCAGGAGGTTCTAAAGCAAAACGTTTTAAGAACCACTGTCATGCTGGAAAATAAAATACACACAAGGTGAGAGACAGCTGGTTAAAGTTCCGATTGGTATGGAAGTCCAAGTTCTGCGTTCTACTGTTAATATGGGCAAATCTCTCAGTAGTTCTCTGAGTTACTATGCATATTGCTTGCACTCCGCCTGGATTTGAAGTCAGTATGGTAGAGATTACATACACACACACACACACACACACACACACACACACACACACGTAATTGGGAGAATGGTTGCCTTTTCTTCTGGGGTCTATTCTCGTTTTTGAAGTAATCACTCTTGTGTAGTTAATCACTCTTTTTCTTTTATTTGTTTGTTTGTTTTGAGAAAGGATTCCTCTGTGTAGCCTTGGCTGCCCTAGACTTGCTTTGTAGATCAGGCTGGCCTCTGGCTCATGGTGATCTTTCGTCTCTGCCTCCCTGAGCACTCAACCTTATACACCACCACACCCAGTTAATCCCTCTTGATTGAAACATTTCTCTCCTCTATAATCAGGAAGGGGGATCATAAGACAGAGGAAGCCAAGGAAATTTACAAGGCTCAGTATTAAGAAAGTTACAAAGTTGATGGGTCCCCAACCTACAGTGTTATACAAAGAGTAAAAAATAAAGGGAAAGAAGAAGAGGAGAAAGAGGAGAAGGAAGAGGAGGAGGAAACTCAACTCTCAGGTGGCAATGCCTGTAGGGACCTCCTCCTAACCTACAAGGACTCAGGCAGTTTTGGAGAGTTATCACCCATGCTGAGGTGAGTATTTTGGTGATGTAACTACCTTTGTGTCACCAATGTGCTCTATAAGTAGCACTAATATACTCACTGGTTCATCAAACTAGATATAGATGGAATTGTTCATTAATCTGTTATTCATGTCTTATCTACAGTAAACTGATATTACTCACTTCTCCCTGGGAAAAGCCATGCGTTTGCTTTTGGTTATAGTGATGAAACAAGATACTCTTCAGAGTTAAGTAAAGGAAAGAATACTAAGGAGGGTGCAGGGGTACACACCTATAATCTCCACTCTCAGGAAACTGATGCAAGAGGATTATAGTGAGTTCAAGTCTATCCTGAGCTTCGTAATGAGTACCAGAACAGCCAAGCCTACACAGGTAGACCAATTTTCAAAAACAATATAAGGGCTTGGTTATCAGTTTACAACTATGTAGGACAGAGGCAGGATGTGTATGCTCTCCACTAATGATATCATAAAGCTGAAACCAAAATGCTGGCTAAATGGGGTTCTCATCTGAATGATACTGGGAAATAGACTTTTCTATGCTAGTTCCTACCACCGACGAAGCTCACTTCCATTTTCCTATAGGACTGTCAATGTTGTCTTCTTCTTGCTCTTCTTTCTTTCAGTTAATAGAAAAACTCTGTGCCACTGAAATTCACTCACCTTATTTGCTGTCATCACTGTGTGTCATGTGTTGGTTGACCCTAGGCTCTGTTCTGAATGACCTATGTAACTCAGTCAAGTCTATTGGGTAATCTCCCTATCATAAGGTTAACAGATTTTTGGACAACCACAAAATTCCTTCATGGCTCTGCCAGATAAATTGGTAGTGCATGTAGAGTATGAGCCAGAAAATTTGAGACAAATTTAAAATTCTGAGTCATTTACTCTGTTTCAAATCCATATGTATCTTTAAAAGATTTGCAGTTCATATATCACGCCTATTAGTAAAACATCACAGTAAAAAAGTATTACTGAAATGTTCTCATAGCACACTGGTTAAAAAGGGTGTGTCTAGTAATGTCAACTAAATGGCCAATCAACTGGTTTCTAATATGTAAGGAGTAGTAAATTATCATCATCCACAAATGTTAACTTAAATAACTGTGAGGCTTAATCTCCATTTTCAATTTGACTGGGTGTTGACTTATCTAAAGCTCTGAGGTTCATGTCTGCGAGGCTGCAGATCAACTGAGTGGGAAAGACCCACCTAGAATGCGGCTGGCATTAGCCATTGGGCTGGGCGCATCAGTGGAATAAAAGAGAAGAGAAAGTAAGCTGAGCTGGCCAGTATTCCTCTTTTTCTTTTCTTGACTCCAAGGTAAGCAGTCCCCCACCAGCACGCCAGTAAGTCACTCCTACTGCCACTCTTTCCCCAATTCCATAGATCGTGTCGCTCAAACCTTGAGCCCAAACAAATTATTTAACCAGACTTTTATTTTTTTTTAAATCATAGTGGCTACGAAAGTAATAAATACAGAAATTACCCTCTTTTCCTCAGAACTCTCCTCATGAAAAAACATAGGAAGAACATTCACGAAGAAGAGGAACCAATATACCAGGCACAGAGTGAAATGGAGTTGAACTCCTAGGAAGTTTAAAGTGCAGATTTTAACATCCGGAGGAACTGTCAGAGACTGTGTCATCACAACTCAAAAAGGGAAGTGATGGGAATGGGGACAGTCGGAAGCTGATTTAACAGTCAGGAAGCTTCCAAGTGAGAAAGGATGAAAGGCCTTTCTATCTATGAAAGAAGAGAAGAGAATACTCAAGAAGAGGGAATTTACTGAATGAAAAGGAGACCCGAACTTCCAAGTTTTGGAACAGGTTGTTTTTTGTTGTTTCCAGTGGGATTGTAAATTATATTTTGGAGTTCTGGCTGCTGTACCAAGACTGAAAAATTGGACAGGGAGTGCAGTGAGAGGAATTTATACAAGCAACCTCTATGATGAGGAAAGAACTTCCCAAAATCTAATAGGGGAGGTGTGTGTGTGTGTGTGTGTGTGTGTATGTGTTGCCCTTGGCATCAAGTTTGGACTGATAAATGTTCACTTAATGTGTAGATTCTTTTAGACTCTTTTACTCTCTTTTCTGGCTTTTTGTTTGTTTGTTCTTCAAGACAGGGTTTCTCTGTGTAATTTTGTCTGTCCTGTACTCACTTTGTAGACTAGGCTGGTCTCAAACTCACAAAGATCTGCCTGCCTCTGCCTCCCTGGATGCTGGGATTACAGGCGTGCGCCACTGCACTCTCACCTGACTTCTGCCTTCTTATACAAGAACCTTGGCCACTTGGAATCTTGTGCTGAGGGGTAAACAAAACAGAAATGATTACTTACATTAGATGTTATGACTATTGTATTTATCGAAAAGCATTGATTATTTGACTATCTTCATAGCACTGCGAAGATGGTCAATTAAGTGTATCATCTATTTGCTAGATTAAGAAACAAAACCTCAGATGGAATATTTTGTTCTTATATTTAGCAGAGAGCAGAACTTTTATCGAGATCTCACATCTTTTGATCAAAAATATGATGCTTTTTTAGTTGCATCTCCATTGATTGCAAAAGTGGACTAGAGTATTTAAGGAGTTTTACGTTTTCGCTAGGAAAACTAAGAAATAGATCTGGTCATGCAGTATTTTATCGGTACTATCTTGACCTAGTTTAAAGTCTTCACTATTACTATTTGAAATGATTATGTATTATTTCTTCATCTCCACTAATTTTCTATTGACATAATTTATGGGCTTAATTGATTTTAAGTCCAATTTTATATGAAACCATTCAATAACAGTAAAGTGATTAATATAATAGTGTATGACTCAGAAACATTAAGTTCTAGATGTATTTAGGAACAACTTACGTTAACTCCTCTAATTCTTGTAACAATATAAATAAATAAGACATCTTTCATCTCCATTTTAGAGATCACATAGCAAGGCCCCTAGCAATGGTAATCACCTACCCAATGTCCTGTAGCCAGGATGTACTGAGAATCAAGGCAGTCAGCTCTTGATCTTGCACTTTTGACTCTTTTTAATTTTTTTCTTTTTTTAAGTTTTTATTTTTTATATTAATTGTAGTTTATTCATTTTGTATCCCAGCTGTAGACATCTCCTTCATTCTCTCCCAATCCCATCCTCCTCCCTCATCTCCTCTCATGCCCCTGTCCAAGTTCACTGGTAGGGGAGGTCCTTCTCCCCTTCCAACTGACCTTAGGCTATCAGGTCACATCAGGAGTTGCTGCATTGTCCTCCTCTGTAGCCTGGCAAAGCTGCTCCCCCCCTCAGGGGGAGGTGATTAAAGAGCCAGACACTGAGTTCATGTCAGAGACAGTCCTTGTTCCCCTTACTAGGAAACCCACTTGGACACTGAGCTGTCATGGGCTAGGTTATCTCCATGAATGGTCCTTGGTTGGAGTATCAGTCTCAGAAAAGACCCCTGTGCCCAGAATTTTTGGTTTTGTTGCTCCCCTTGTGGAGCTCCTTGACTCTTACACACTTTGGTCTTTCAACATTTTAGGGGCTGACAAAGCTATATTTGCATGCTTTCTACTAGTTTCTTAATGACCTAGAAAACAATTAAGCTACCCTCTGTATTTCATGATATTTGACAAGTTTCTTTGTCTTTAACATTCTCCCTTAGCATGTATGCATGTACATGTGATATTTCCAAACCTATTCTTCTGTTTATGGCTTGTATAGCAGATAATTTCTGGAATATCTCTACAAAATAATATTAAAAGTACTGTAGAAATGATCTGGCCATTTGTTGCTTTTTCAGAGGACTTGGGTTTGGTTCCTATCACCAAAAGGGGCAGCTAGCTTACTTTAAATCCACTTCCAGAGGATCTGATGATGTCTTCTGGCTTTTATCGGCACTGCATGCATTAGTGTAATGCATGGGCATAAATGGAGGCAAAGCACCCAAAGAAAGAAAAAGAAAAAGAATTTTAAAACAAAAAGAACATGCTTTTTATAGAAAAAATATACAAGAAGCCTCTACCTTCAGGTCCAGGACATCTTATCTTTCTGCTTTTCCCTACCTCTTGGGAATTTGATTAAAATAATAAAATACAGATACCATATGATGGTACAGAATACAACAGCACAGAGCTAATCATTCTCCTCACAGTCTTGCCTTACGTGCTGATTTTCCAGACCCCCGATGCCGTTAGTCTATCATTGCCAGGCACTGATCTTACGACAGAATCTGTAGGACTGAATGATTGTACCTCAAGTTGTAGCTGCAAAGATCTAGAAAATAGACAGAGTACAGGAAGCTGCCCTCATCGTGATTATAGGTTACCATGGTTTCTTTGGTAGCGCTGCTACTGCAGGGGAGATGCTTCAGCCTTCGATTCCCTATTCCCAGGACAGAATGCTGAATGTGAGCAATAATCTAGACAACTCTCACAATGTGAGCTAAGGACAGCTTTTCCTCCCTCAGGGGATTATCTGTCTAGATGGTAACTTTACATAATTTTCCATTTTCTGCTTAATATATTTCTTGCCCTTCCTGGAACATATGGATAAGCAGGAGGCAGAAAACATTGTGCTTTTATGTAAAAACCAACACTTGCGCAGTTTTTAAGAATTTTTGATTCTAATAAGACATACAAGATTGTGCATATGATTTATTAGATGTTCATTACATATATTATACAATAAGTATATTTAAACATTAAAACAGCTGAATATATAAGGAATAAAGAAAACATTTTAGCGAGTCTTAACTCACTAATATGTCACTTCCAAGTTTATGTGTAAATTAGTTGTTCAGGGGCCTTTATAGCATAGCATTTCTCTACAGAAAACAACAGTTGTGTTTACTTTTTCACTTTGATTTTTATGAAACTGAATTCACCCCCAACTGTGAAAGTGCATTGCATTTATTTTTTTAATAATGAAATTTTTTATTTTAATTTTTATTAATTACACTTTATTCACTTTGTATCTCCCTATAAACCCCTCTCTTCTCCCCTTTCAATCCCACCTTCTGTCCCCCTTCTCCACATATGACCCTCCCCAAGTCCACCGATAGGGGACTTCCTTCTGGTCTCCTTCCTTCTGATCCTAGTCTATCAGATCTCAACAGGAGTGGCTGCACTGTCATCTTCTGTGTCCTGGTAAGGCTGCTCCTCCCGCAGGGGGATGTGACCAAAGAGCAGGCCAATCAGTTCATATCAGAAGCAGTCCCTGTTCCCATTACTATGGAACCCACTTGGACATTGAACTGCCATGGGCTACATCTGTGCAGGAGTTCTAGGTTATCTCCATGCATGGTACTTGGTTAGAGTATGAGTCTCAGGAAAGACCTCTGTGCTAAGATTTTTGGTTCTTTGCTCTTCTTTTGAAGCTCCTGTCCTCTCCAGATCTTATTATTTCCCACTTCTTTCACAAGATTCCATGCACTCTGCCCAACATTTGGCCATAAGTTTCAGCATCTGCTTTGATAGTCTGCAGGGCAGAGCCTTTCAAAGGCTCCTAACTTGTTCCTTGTTTTCTCCTTCTTCTGATGTCCTTCCTCTTTGCATTCCTGGAGGGGTATTGAGTATTTTAGCCAGAGTCCTCCCACCTGATTAGTTTCTTTAAGTGTACAGATTTTAGTATGTTTATCCTATATTATATGTCTATATGAGTGAGTATTGAACCGTGTGCATCATTCTGCTTCTGGGATAGCTCACTCAGGATGATCATTTCCAGTTCCCACCATTTACCTGCAAATTTCATGATTTCCTTGTTTTTCATTGCTGAGCAATATTCCATCGTGTAGTGCTGGAGAGGTTGTGGAGAAAGGGGAACCCTCCTCCACTGCTGGTGGGAATGTAAACTTGTACAACCGCTCTGGAAATCAATCTGACACTTTCTCAAGACAACAAGGAATAGCACTTCCTCAAGATCCAGCTATACCACTCCTAGGCATGTAATCACAAGAGGCTCAAGTACACAATAACGACATTTGCTCAACCATGTTTGTAGCAGCTTTATTTGCAATAGCCAGGAGCTGGAAACAACCCAGATGCCCCTCAACTGAAGAATGGATACAGAAACTGTGGTACATCTGCACATTGCATTTATTTATTTATTTATTTAGCTAGTTTTTTTTTTTTCTTTTTTATTTCTAGAATCAGGACCTTTTTTTTTTTTGCTAGAGTTATAAGAATAGAAGAAACAAGAGACATGCATGAGGAATTTTGAATTTCTCAAAAATTGAGTTTTACAAAAGTAAGACTTCCTTATTCTGTTGATCTTGGCTCTGAGTCACTCTGAGTTTCTGACTACCATGTGTCACTCAGGAGAGCCCTGAGCCTTCACAGACATTCAGTTTCTTAACTTTTCTGTAATATTCTGTGATTATCTTGACTAAGCAAGAGCAAGCTTATATTTATAGTTGATACGAAGACATACACTGAGATATAGGTACGTATAAATATGTACAAAATACATAGTATAAAACTAATTTTCTTAAGTTATATCATCGACATGATGACTTTATAATCATAGTATTACTTAAAACTATAAACCTCTCACAAGCATATATATTTTATATTTACTTTTTTGTCACAACTACAAATTGAAACAAAATATTTACAAATGAAATACAAGGTCAGAAAAAGAAAGTAATATTGTTGTTATGTAATGAATTATCTTTTCTTGAAACTAAATGTGCCTTGGCTTACTGGTGTAGACATAGACTGACCATATTTCATATTTTACTTATTAGTTTAAACCTTATTTTTGCATATAATACCACCAATGGCCTGACACATATTACTGTTATCTAGTTTTACTATCAATCATTATCTAGTTTTACTATCAATCATTATTTTGAAGAGCCAATCAATTTAATAAGGTATCTCAAAATAAAACTGAAAATGATTTCTATGCATTCTAATTCTTAACTGGTACCATGTACATGTCACCTAGTAAATGGACTGCTGTCAGTTAATGCCCATACAAAGAAAATACGCAAAGTCTAGATACCGCTCCTGATGCTTAGGCATCTCATAGCCCTGTTATGGAAACATTTCTTTTTAGCCTGGCAATTTTATACTGCATCTTTCTGACAGGTGATTTAGTTCTATTATCATTTTTTCCCCCACTTTACCAATTAGGAAAGTCTTCTCATTGTTCTCGTGGAACTCCCTGTCCCACTGTCAAGCATTCAAACATCTGTCATTTCTCAAGTCACTGGACACGGTAGCATTTTAAATTTCACACTCATGATTTGTAACTCCCTTTTCTGTGTTACCTCTTTAAGCTACAAATCTCAGTTTCCTGAGGTTGGTGGAATGGCTCAGCTAATAAAGACACTTGCTGCCGCGCCTGAAGACCTAAGTTTGATGCCAGGACCTACATTGTGGAAGGAGGATGTTTACCTTCACAAGTTGTCTTGTGACCCCCGTGGTATACTATTGTACACACACAAAGCAAATAAAATAAATGTTGGAAAAGTAGTCCTTTTCCCTACAGTCAGCCCACATTCTTGGCTTTTCTTTAAAGTTTTATCATAATCTTTATTCTATTAAGATACTGGGTATTTAAACCACGAATCACTGTCCATTTTGTTTAGTGATGTATTGTAGCAGAATAGTGCCAGAAACACAGGAATGGCCAGTGATCATTTGTTAAAAAGCAATGAAAGCACATGCTACATTAAATCAATACTTTGTTTTAAAGACATTTATTTTCCTTAGCATTTTACCTTTTCCCAAAACTAATTTTTATTTTCTCCTTACTCTTAGAAGAGATGTTTAGATTTAAATTTAGGGGTATGTGTAGAAAGGATACTGCTGGAAGAAGATGGGAAAAGAAAATTGGTCGCTGGTTGCATCTGCAGAACATCCTCATAAGTGATAGGCATCAGCGGGCAGGCTGCAGCTTTGAGGCCCAGATATTCTTAGAATTTGAGAACTGAAATCCTGGAAAAAGATTGTCTTAAAACCTGTTAACACTGTTAAGAAACAGTTATCATTCTAATTATGTTTATGTACTTCAGAAAATAAAAGCAGAGTTCTTTGAATTTTAAGTTATATCCAAAGTCTTGAGGCTCCCTGACTTTCAGAAGAGATGCATATTTGTTCTTTTCCTATATGAAACTGATCACAGGATATACGTGTTCACAGCGGTATTGTGTTTATGATACATGATTGAAGGCTGCAATGAAGTTACATAGTTGATAATTGAATGGCTGTTAAGTTGAAATTATCACAGGAGTAAAAACACAATGAAACAGCATTTTAACAGCATGGAGAACTCTACCAGGGTAATTGTTGATAGTGATGGGATACTTTAGCTTTATCAGAGACAGCTTTAGAACACAGGGCCTTGGTGTTCATGCCTCACCTGTCAGGAGGAGCTCTCTAGAATCCTCTGATGTGATCAAACAGGAGGACTTAATTCTCCAGTGACACCTAACACTTGATTTTGGCCCATTCTTAAAATCACCATCTCCATTGGAGACTGGCTGCTTGGAACACTGAATGACCTACTCCTTCCGAGACATAATCCCAAGTTTCTTGCCATAGTCACATGGAATACACATACACCCTCAATAAGTGGATAATTTATTCACTAATGTCCTTTATTACCAATGTTGTAGAAAGCTGCCTGGTCTAATCTTTGGCTGAATTAAATGTAAACATATTTGCCAGAATAAAATTCCAAGAAAATCAGGCAATAGGAAACCCAGATATGTTACAATATTTTATAATCTTTAGAAGTGACCTTCATAAAAGCTGATGCCATGTCTTTCCAAGTGACAAACACTAATCCTTGGCCAAAGGCTACCGTCACAGAAATGACTAATAACTTGATTGCCTCCAATACCATCTGTTCTCTTGGCTCCTTCACCTGGCATGTTTCTAGTTTTATAGGGCTTCTCTGAGATGGTTTCATCTCTTCATATCTCAGTACCTTTTATTTTCTGAGAAAACTTGCTAATGTCCAAATATCAAATACTTATTCACATCCTTGGTGATGAGATGATATAATGTCTCAAATAATGATTTAAAAAACCCTTTGACAGCATGTATCAGACACGCATCCCAGGTTTGTTTAATTGATGCAACTCCAGTTACATAGGCATATTAACAGAAATATGTCACACAGAATGGCAAGGCCACCATTTTCCTTAATTATTTCTATTTCAACATTGAAAATTTATTTTATACATGTGTTTAGTTCAAAACAAGACATGACTACCATTCCCAAAGAGACATTGCAACTATAAAACAATTACCAAATTTAGCCTCCAGACTCACTCTTGTAATGCAACAGCATAGAACCTCAGCTATTTGGAATAGAATCAAGAGACTAAAAAAACAATTTCTTGAAAGATCATATGATGAATTCATTCGTTTAGTGACAGAACTTCCTCTAATTAGGATATTGTTTCTGATACATGGCCTTTTAGCCTCTGAGTGAATATAAATGATTCCTCACTTATGAGGCAGCGTGTTCCACCTCCGCACAGAACTGTTTGAGAAGTTTCTTTTAACATAAGCGTAAAGCCATCCATCAAAACTACAAACTAATTTCTAAAATTTTTTTTCTCATACAAATTTTCCTCATAACTTGAATAATTATCTTTTGTATCTGTCAACTATTTGAAGACAACTTACAATTGCAGCTAAACCAAAGGGGATATAGTGAGATGAGTTGAGAAGTTACCTTGCATTAATGAGGTGGAAGTAAGCAAAGATGACTCCTCGCAATCTTTGGCAGTAGGTTAAAGACTGGAGGAAACGGGTTTTCTCTTAGCAGGAGAGATACCAGAGAGCAGACAGAGACTGGGCTTAGCTTCTAGGCTGTACTTAACAATAAGCAGTCGAAAGGTTTATGGTAGATTAAATAGTGGTCTCTCATCTATTATCTTTTTCATCTACTTCACTCAGCATAGCACAGTTATTTTCTGTAAACAAGCAAACAAAAAACTTTGTAAACAAAAGCTTTACAAAACTTTTGTGAACAAAAGCAAAACTCAAAGAGGACCAAAATTAAGGCTAGAGATGAGAGGAAAGCCAAGAGAAAGGGCAGAACCTATGGGGTGAGTGGAACCGGAGAATACACGGAAGTGGCCATGTTGACAATAACACTTGACCTTCCAGAGGAAAAGCTGGGAAGAGCACTGCAGACCTAATTAGAATGTCTAAGGAAAATGAGGACAGAGCAGATGGCTGAAGACTAGAGTCTAGTGGTCACATGGAAGGTAGACTGCATCTCTGGCGATGCAAAATAGATTTGACCATAAAGGAGGTATGACAGTAATAACAATCATGTGTAGAATAAACAGTACAGTCTTTTAATGAGACTATTGGGAAGTTTTCCTCCTCCTCCTCCTCTTTTTCCTCCTTCTCTTTTTTCTCATATTGGTTTTTCGAGACAAGTTTTCTCTGTGTAGCCTTGGCTGTCCTGGACTTTCTTTGTAGACCAGGCTGGACTCAAACTCACAGAGAACTTCCTGCCTCTGTCCCCCTGACTGCTGGGATTACAGGAACCACCAAGGTTGGTTGTTTTTCTTTTTTTTCCTTTTTTTTTCTTCTTAAAGCATGTCTACGGTGTAAAAAACTGCCCTCAAAGATAAATACATAAATGTATTTATATATTTACATAAATAAAATAAATGTATCAAAATCATACATTTGCATGAAGGCTTTGTTGTTTTGTATTAATGTGCACAGTTGTGAAGTATCGTGATGAAAATCACGATGGAACTAGGCATGGGGTAGTGCAGAAAGCATCCCTCTATGTGTGGCTCTTTTTTTCTTACAGTATCTTCCCAAGAGCAACTTTCTGTTTCTTTCAGTTTGGCAGTCAGCAACTTGAGTCATCTCAATCTTTAACAAATAGGCTAAATACTGAAGGAAAAAGAGACTTTCTCATTATTGGAGCAATACCAGATATCATAGAGTGCCTGGGAGTGGTTCCTTTTTAAATTTTTTTTATATTAATTACAATTTATTGATTTTGCATACCAGATGTAGCCCCCTTCCTCATTCCCTCGCAAGCCCACCCTCTCTCCCTCATCTCCTACCAAGTCCACTGATAGAGGAGGTCCTCCTGCCCTTCCTTCTGACCCTACCTTATCAGGTCTCATCAGGACTGAATGCATTGTCTTCCTCTGTGGCTTGGTAAGGCTGCTCCCCCATCTCCCTCAGGGGTAGGTGAACAAAGAGCCAGCCATTGAGTTCTTGTCACAGACAGTCACTGTTCCCCTTACTTGGTACCCATTTGGAGACTGAGCTACCATGGGCTACAACTGTTCAGGGGTTCTAGGTTATCTCCATGCATGGTCCTTGGTTGGAGTATCAGTCTCAGAAAAGACTCCTGGACCCAGATTTCTTGTTTCTGTTGTTCTCCTTGTGGAGCTCCTATCCTCTCCAGGTGTTTCTATCTCTTACTTCTTTCATAAGATTCTCTGCACTCTGCCGAAAGTTTGGCTACGAGACTCAGCATTTGCTTTGATACTCTGCTGGGTAGTCTTTCAGAGGCCCTCTGTGGTAGGCTCCTGTCCTGTTCTTTGTTTTCTCCCACTTCCTATGTCCATCTCATTTGCCTTTCTGAATGAAGATTGAGCATCTTATCCAGAGTCCTTAATTAGCTTCCTTAGGTGTACAGATTTTAGTATGATTATCCTATATTATATGTCTAATATCCACTTATAAGTGAGTATATACCATATGTGTCTTTCTGCTTCTGGGATACCTCACTTAGGATGATATTTTCTAGATACCACCATTTGCCTGCAAATTTCATGATTTCCTTGTTTTTAACTGCTGAGTAGTATTCCATTGTGTATATGTACCACAATTTCTGTATCCATTCCTCAATTGAGGGACATCTGGGTTGTTTCCAGTTTCTGGCTATTATGAATAAAGCTTCAATAAACATGGTTGAGCAAATGTCCTTGTTGTGTAATTGAGCATCTTTTGGATATATGCCTAGGAGTGGTATAGCTGAGTCTTGAGGAAGCACTATTCCTAATTGTCTGAGAAAGTGCCAGATTGACTTCCAAAGTGGTTGTACAAATTTACATTCCCACCAGCAATGGAGGAGGGTTTCCCTTTCTCCACAACCTCTCCAGCATGTATTGTCACTTGAGTTATTTATCTTAGCCATTCTGATGGGTGTCAGGTGAAATCTCATGGTCATTTTGATTTGCATCTCCCTGATGGCTAAGGAAGTTCAGCATCTCTTTAAGTGTTTCTCTGCCACTCGATATTCCTCTACAGAGAATTCTCTGTTTAGCTCTGTGCCCCATTTTTTTTAATTGGATTGCTTGATTTATTGCTTTTTAACTTCTTTTGTTCTTTATATATACTGGATATTAGCCCTCTGTCAGACATAGGGTTGGTGAAGACCCTTTCCCAGTCAGTAGGCTGTCGTTTTGTTATGATGACTGCGTCTTTTGCTTTACAGAAGCTTTCAGTTTCATGATGTCATATTTATTGATTGTTGATCTTAGAGCCTGTGTTGTTGGTGTTCTGTTCAGGAAGTTGTCACCTATGCCAATGAGTTCAAGGCTCTTCCCCACTTTTTCTTCTAACTGATTTAGTGTATCTGGTTTTATGTTGCAATCTTTGATCCACTTGGACTTCAGTTTTGTGCAGGGTGATAAATATGGATTAATCTTCATTTTTCTGCATGTAGACATCAGTTGGACCAGCACCATTTATTGAAGATGCTGTCCTTTTTCCATTGAATGGTTTTGGCTTCTTTGTCAAAAATCAAGTATTAATAGGTATGTGGGTTTAGTTTTGGGTCTTCCATTCAGTTCTATTGATCTATCTTTCTGTTTCTATGCCAATACCATGCAGTTTTTATTACTATTGCTCTGTAGTACAGCTTGAGATCAGGGATGGAGATACCTCCAGAAGATCTGTTGTTGTTCAGGATAGTTTTGGAGATTCTGGGTTTTTGTTTGTTCACGTGAAGTTGCGAATTTTTCTTACAAGGTCTGTAAAGAATTGTGTTGGTATTTTGATAGGAATTGCATTGAATCTGTAGATTGCTTTTGGCAGAATGTCCATTTTCACTATGTTAATCTTACCTATCCATGAGCATGGGAGATCTTTCCATCTTCTGATATCTTCTTCAATTTCTTTCTTCAGAGACTTGAAGTTTTTTTCAAACAGGTCTTTCACTTGCTTGGTTAGAGTCACACCAAGGTATTTTATGTTATTAGTGGCTATTGTGAAAGGTCTTGTTTCCCTGATTTCTTTCTCGGCCCTTTTGTCTTTGGTATATTGGAGGGCTACTGATTTTTTTGAGTTGATTTTATATCCAGCCACTTTGCTGAAGGTGTTTATCAGCTGACGGATTTCTTTTTCACCTCTTTCCATTGTTCATTCTCTGATGTTCTAGGAGGAAGTATTTATTCTTGTTCATCCTCCTATATTCTTTTTAAAATATATTCTTTATATTATATATATATATCATATGTATATCCTATATTCTTTTTTTAAATATGTCAAAACCTTGAACTTTTTATACATATTCAAGTTACACATCTAAAATTTTCCATTTTGCAAGTAAACATGGTAGTGATTCATTAAATCATGTAAAATGGCTATTCACACACCTCTCCCTACCACAAATGCTCAAGAATCAATTTTTCAAGGATTATTCAAGTGAATGACAACTACAGTTAAACATTTTTGCTTTTCCAATGACTTGCAGGTAAATAGCTGTAACCTCCATCTTTTCTCATAAAAAGATTTCAAGACATTTTCTCCTCTCTTACTATCTGACTCTACCCTATTGGGTCTCATCAGGACTGCCTGGACCCTCTTCCTCTGGGCTGGCTAGGTGGCCCCACCAGGGGGAGGTGATCAAAGATTGGGCAATGGAGTTCATGTTAGAGACTACTCCTGCTCCCCTTACTAGGAGGACTACCCTATAAGTGGACTAGGGGAGAGGAATGGTGGTTTGGAGAGGGAGGAAGGGTGGGACTGGGAGGAGATGAGGGAAGTAACTATGACCAGGATACAAAGCAAATAAATTGTAAAAATACTACTACCACTAAAAGAAATTTCCTTGTTTCCTTTAGTAGGTAGATTTGTGAAAGTGCTCAAGTTGTTACACAATTAAAATGTTTTTGTTAGCCAGATGTGTTACAGACAGGCACTTTCTTCACTAGTTTTGGTTTATTAAGAATTTTTATATATACTCCCCTAATTCAAGTTCATCTGTGTGTGCTATCTTCATTTATTTCATCTCAGCTTGTTGCTAACTTAGATTTCACAGCATACCATTCTACTATTTTATATGCCCATTAATCTCTCCTGACCTGCTATTTTCTTTCATAGATAAACCCCACTGCAGAACATTATAACTATTTACTTTACTGTTCTTAATATCTATGAAGTTTTGGAAGAAACAATTAGACAACAAAGTGAAAAATTATTGATATAAATGAATGGTCACAGAGAATCATACTAACCAGATTCTCAAGACAACGCAGCAATACTATTGTACTTCTCCTGGCTTTTATCTTTCTTGGCATGCGAAATTTCAAATTCTGTTTTTCTCTCAAACCTATCATTCTACCTTTGCATTAAAGTCCTTCATAGCTTGAGCAAATTAGTTTGTTCTTTACTTCAAACAGATAGGACCTCTAAACAGAACATGATCGAAAATAGCCCATAAAAACCTATAAGCGTAGCCATATTACCATTTTTTTTATCCCCATCTGTTATGGCTAATCACTATTGACAACTTTGTGGGATTTAAAACATCCGTGTAGGAGCCCTGGTGGTGCGGTCGGTTAGGGTGAAGTACTTACACAGAGCAGCCACGTAAGCAAATCCCTGGGCATGTCTTTCAGGGATAACCTTACACCTGATAAGGTTAAGCAAGGTAGGAGAGACCCTTCATAAGAGTGGGCAATGCCATTCAATGGGCTGTGGTCCCAGACTGAATGCAGAAGGGAGAGAATGAACTGAGCCCGGCACTCATGGCTCTCTGTTTCCTGCCTATGATCCTCATGTAACCAGCTACTTTGTACTTCTGCTGCCATGATGAACAATATGCACCAAACTGTGAGCCAAAATGAATCCCTTTTACCTTAAATTGCCTCTTTCCAGGATTTTTGTTGCAGCAGTGAGACAAGTTACTAATTTATCATCTAGTACAAGGAAGCAACAACTCTTTCCTTCCACCAGAGGCTCTGTTTTAAAAGTTCTTTGCCGTTCTGCCTTGCCCTTCCAAGAAGTTATAAATAGATTGCTATTGCTTTATACGAAGACAGTAAAAATCTAGCAAGAGGATTTTACAAACCACCTCACCCCACTGTGGCAGCTGCAATACTCACTCCTTCTTTTACATCATAAGGAATATTTTTCAGATTTCAGCCCCAGCTACTTCACCTAGTTTTCTCGAGCAACTCAGAGGTTCCCTCTCATCATCTATTTTTCTGCTGAACCTCAACAACAACAGAAAATAGCAAAAAGCCTACATACACATGAAAACTGAACAACTCGCTACTCAATGACATCTGGGTCAGGGAAGCAATAAAGAAATCAAAGACTTCCTAGAATACAAGCAAAATGAAGGCGCAACATTTTCATATTTATGGGACACAATGAAAGCAGTGCTAAGAGGAAAGTTCATAGCAATAAGAAGAAATCAGAAACATCTCATAAAAGTAACTTAACGGCTCACCTGAAAGCCCCGGGGGGGGGATGAGGGGGGAAGAAGCAGACACACCCTGGGAATAATCAGGCTCAGGGCTGAAATCAATAAATTAGAAACAAATAAAACAATTCAAAGAATCAATGAAACCAAGAGTTGGTACTTTGAGAAAATCAAAAAGAGAGACAAACCCTTAGCCAAACTAACTAAATGGCAGAGAAAGACACTATCCAAATCATCAAAATCTTTTTCCATTTATCTTTTAAAAGTTTTTGTGTATTTATTGTAGGGTTTTCTGATTTTCTTAATTTACCTAGAGGCACAGATACAATTGCATATTAATAAAATAATAGCTTGGATTAAACTGGTTTTATTTTTTAGAAAATTTTATCTAAGGATCCATGATTAGAAATCAAGTATATTTGAACTGGAAGGTGTGTTACAATTCTGGTAAGATCTAACTCTATGAGTCTTTTCCTTTACAAAGTCAGGAGACTATGACTCCCTGGAACAAAACCCATTAAGAGGAAACTGGAAAAGGGGAAGCAATGAAGGGTTTCAGAGTTGTCTTGTCAAACCTTGGATGCTGGGATCCAGCAGATGGCCTCCACCCACCAATAAGCTTTGTGAGGATTCCTGGACCCATCAATCAGCTTTGTGTGGATTCCTAGCAGCTTCTCAGTCAGGACTACTTGGGTGGTATAATTTTTCTGTATAGACTGATTTTCTTTGCTTTGTAGGGCATGTGTGCAGATGAATGTTGTTTCATATTTCCTTCACTATGTCATCAACTTGTTTCCCAGCTTTCTTGGTCACTGACAAGACTTCCTCTTGCTCAAGTCTTGGATCATTTCTTAGTTTTACTTGTAGATTATTTTTTAATCATTTGAGCATTGAGATAACTGATTAGTCATATTATACTGTGCACAGAGACATCTTATTGACTTTTTAAAATTCATTTTTTGGCTTTAAAATGATTAAACCAAATTTTAAATAATTAATGTATTTTGTTTTTTTAATTTTCATATATTTCTGTATTTATTTAGTGTGTGTGACATTGAACACGGTTTTAATTTTTCTTTCTTTCTCTTTCTCCCCCTATCCCGCAACAGGGTTTCTCTGTGTAGCTTTGACTGTTCTGGAACTCACTATGTAGACCAGGCTGGCCTCGAGCTCACAGAGACTTACCTATCTCTGACTTCCAAATGCTGGGATTAAAGGCCACTACCATCCAGCTTAACATTTCTTTTCCAGACTCTTCATGTTTTCTCCTTTGTAGAAACAACTTCCATTTCACTCTTTATGTATTTCTTATCTCTCTCTCTCTCTCTATTGCTTCCTTCCTCCTCTCTATCTCTCTTTGGAGACATGGCTTCTCTGTGCAGTCTTAGCTGTCTTGGAAATCACTATGTAGACCAAGTTGACCTTGAACCCACAGAGATTCACTTGTTTCTGCCTCCTGAGTGCTGAGAATAAAGTTTTGTGTCACCACCTGGTACACTCCTCTTATTTTATTTATTTTTTTAAAAATTACATTTTATAAAATTTTTGAGAATTTTAAACAATTGATTTTAGTAAGTATGATACAATTACTTTAAAATAAATCTCAAGTTACTGTTTATGTGGTCAGTAAAAATTGACAGAATTTACTCCCTGACTCCTATACTGTGTGAAACCCTGGATAAGCACATTTTATCAAACATTCTTCATGTTATGGTTTGAATGTGAAAAGTATCCCCATACCCTCATGTGTTGGTACTTGGCTGACAGCTTTCAGGAAGTGCTTGGATCCTGAGGGTTTCAACATAATTAATAAATGAATCCTCTTATGGTTTCCTAATATGCCCACATTGTTGAGAGATGTTGAAGAGTAGAAGGCTGGCCATGGTTTTAGCAAATGGCTAGGGACAGGCAGTCAAGGTCCTACATTGCCCCAGTTCCTTCCCATGATCTCCTTTTTCTGTTTCCCGTACACTGTGATATGGACTACTCAGCCATGATTTCCCTATTACTGAGTTGGTATTAAGTCCAATTAGAGAGATGTTGGTTCCTGCCAAGATACATGTTCCACACTTGTACCCTTGGGTTATCGTGCCCTGATGGCTTTTGTTGTGGTTCGTAGGCATCGTAGTGAGACAGGACTGCTTGGCACCTTCCCTCCTTTGGAAGCCTGCATGGCTACTTATGGTACCATGAAAACTAATCCTGATGTAGGAGACTTTAAGGTTAGATGTGGCATAGATCCTCTGGTCCCTTGTCTGAAGCACATGATGTATTCAGCAATAGGGACATAGCTTCCGTCTCTGGGAGGCAACCAAGTGCAACAGCAATAGCCTATACTGTTTTGGGAGTCTCTTGAACAAACCTGACCAACACCTCAAAAAGAAATGTGAGCATTGTCAGCCCAGGTGAGATGTTTTCGTTTAAATGATTTATGCATGTGTATACACAGAATTATATCCGTTATATGTAAACTTTGATAGATAAACCATGATACTCTGTCTTACGCCTTTTTCAGACATCTTTACTGTTATTTTAGATCCCTCCCTCCATCTGCATTTATCTTCTTCCCTTTGTACTAGTAATAGTCCCCTCCTGATTTTTGTCATTTCCCACTTCAAATCACCTGTTTTTATTCCCCTCTTTGTTGATACCCCTTCTATGGCCCCATTTTACTTACATGGCTTCTGAAATTAGGTTGGGATATGTACTGAGATTTGAAAACTTGGAGCGAGAACCACACAGATGAAAGAGTGTGTCACATTTGTCTTTCCGAGTCTGAGTTACCTCTCTCAATTTGATCTTTTCTAGTTCTGTCCATTTACCTGGAGAGAACCTAGGGCAAAATGTAAGTAATCTGGCCTCATGGTTGATTTTTAAAATGAATTGGTTTTTATTGAAATTTTAGTTTTCTCAGCGTTGCCTTTATCCCACAGTCTTGCTACACTATATTCTCCATGCTGGGATCTAACCCAGGCTACTTCACATGCTGGAGATCTAACCTAGGCTACTACACATGCTGAGGTCTAACCCAGGTTACTCTACATGCTGAGCAAAGACTTTATCATTGAGCTTCATTTCCTTTTATTTTATATATATTTTTAAAAAACAGCTAAGCCTAATAGTTTTATTTTTATTTTAAATTTTGGTTATCATACAAAATAATGGACTTAATTATCATATTTTCATAGTACTTTGCTCATATGTATTCTCATTAAATGGGGCATTTCTTCTCCTTAAATAGTTCCCTTTTTGCTTTCACATCATCTGAGAGAAAACCTGTGATATTTATCTTTCTGAGTCTGGCTCCTACATGATGTTTTCCAGTCATTTCCATTTTCCTCCAAAAGACATAATTCCATTCTTTTTGATAGCTGGATAAAATTCCACTGGATTTATATCATATTTTCTGTATTTATTAATCTTTGATGGGCACCTGGTCTGGTTCTATATTTTAGCTAATATGCATAATTCAACAATAAACATGGTACACATGGATCTCTGTGACATATAGGCACAAATTCTATCCAGTGTTTACCGAGGAACACAGCTGGGCCACATGGTAGTTTTTTGTTTGTTTGTTTTCAGTTTTCGGAAGAACCTCTGTGCTGGTTTCCATAATGGTTGTACCAATTTATGTCTCAACCCATTGTGTATAAAAGTTGTTCTTACTTCAGATCCTTGCCAATCTTTTATTATATTTGTTACATTGATGATGGACATTTTGACTTGAGTGAGCTAGAATCTCAACGTAGTTTTGATGTTCATTTTCCTGATTTTTAATAATAAAATTTTTTTCTTTTAATTATTAATTGGCTAATGGTATTTCTTCTAAAAACTGCCTTGTACTATTCATTTGCCCATACAGTGATTCTATGATGATGATGATGATGATGATTTTTTTTCTCTGTGTAACCTTGATTGTCCTTGACTCACTTTGCAGACCAGGCTGGCCTTGAACTCACTGAGATCAACCTGCCTCTGCCTCCTCAAGTGCTGAGATTACAGACGTACACCAACATACCTGGATGCAATGGTGATGATTATTAATTATTTTTGCATTTAATTTTTTGTTACTCTTTGTCAACTTTAGACAATGCCATTTCTAATGTGTATGTGGCAAAAGTTTCCTCCCATGTTGCAAGCATTCTCATTTACTTTGTTGATTGCTTCTTTTTCTGTCCAGATTTCTGATTTTATTCAATCTAATTTCAGTTCTTAGAGTCATTTTGTAAGCTATTGAAATTCTGTTCAGAAGATTCTTGCCTATGTCTCTGTCAAAAGGTTGTATTCCTAGATTGCTTGTAGTACTTTCAGCTTCAGATCATATGTTAATGTATTTGACCAATTTTGTATTTTTTTTTTTTGTGTGTGTGTGTGTGCAGCATTAAAGATATGGGTCTGGGTTCATTTTTTTTTTTTTAACATGCGACTGTCAAGTTTTCTCAGCATCACTTGTTTCTGTCCCTTGCCTAGTGGCTGTTTTTCACAACTTTGTTAAAATATAGGTTAGTGTAGTAGTATGACTTTTTTATGGATCTTTTTTCTATTCCATTGGCCTTTGTGTCTGTTTTTGTGCCAGTATCATGCTGCTTTTGTAACTATAGCTCTGTATTGTAATTTGAGAACAGGTATCATGATATCTTCAACACTGTTCTGTCTGCTAAGGATTGTTCTGGCTGTTTGAGGGTTTTTTTTGTTGTTGTTGTTGTTGTTTTCTTAATTTTTCTCTCTTTTTCAATTATTTATTTATTACAATTTATTTACTTTGTAGTTGTAGCTCCCTACCTCCTCTCTTCCCAGTCCCACCTTCTCTTGCTCTTCTTCCCCTAGGTCTCTTCCCTAGTCCATTGATAGGGGAGGTCCTCTTCCCCTTCTATCTGACCCTAGTCTATCAGGTATCAACATGACTGGATGCATTGTCTTCCTCTGTGGCCTGGCAAAGCTGCACCTCCTGGGGGGAGGGGGTGATCAAAGAGCAGGCCACTGAGTTCTTGCCATAGACAGCCCCTGCTCCTCTTACTAGGGAACCCACGTGGAGACTGAGTCTATGTTCTATATCTAACCAGGAGTTTTAGGTCCTCTTCATGCATGGTCCTTGGTTGGGGTATTGGTCTCTGCAGGCATCCTGGGTCCAGATTTTTTTTGGCTCTGTTGATCTCCTTGTAGAGTTCTTTTCCTCTCTGGGTCTTTCTTTCTCCCCCTTCTTTCAGAAGATTCCCTGAACTCTTCCAAAAGTTTGGCTGAGTCTCAGCATCTGCTTCGATACCACATCAGTTGAGTCTTTCAGAGGCCCTCTGTGATAGGCTCCTGTGCTGTTCCCTGTTTTCTTCTGCTTCTGATGCCTTCCTGAATGGGGATTGAACATCTTAGCCAGAGTCCTCCTTCTTGATTAGTTTTTTAGGTGTAAGATTTTAGTTTGTTTATCTTATATTATATATCTAATATCCACTTATGAGTGAGTATATACCCTGTGTGTCTTTCTGCTTCTGGGATACCTCTCTCAAGATGATCTTTTCTAGTTCCTACCATTTGCCTGCAAATTTCGTGCTTTCCTTCTTGTTAATTGCTGAGTAGTGTTCCATTGTGCAAATGTACCACAATTTCTATGTCCATTCCTTAACTGAGGGACATCTGGGTTGTTTCCAGATTCTGGTTATTACTAACATGGTTGCTACAAACATGGTTGAGCAGATGTCCTTGTTGTATAGTTGAGAACATTTTGGATATATGCCTAGGAGTGGTATGGCTGGATCTTGAGGAAGTGCTATTCCTAATTGTCTGAGTAAGCGCCAGATTGAGAGTGAAAGTGGTTGTACAAGTTTATATTCCTACCAGCAATGGAGGAAGGTTTCCTTTTCTCCACAACCTGTCCAGCATGTGTTGTCACTTGAGTTTCTGATCTTAGCCATTTTGATGGGTATAAGGTGAAATCTCAGGGTCATTTTGACATGCGTTTTCCTGATGATTAAGAATGTTTAGAAGTTCTTTAAGTGTTTCTCAGCCATACCATTCCTAGGCATATATCTGAAATATGCTCGCATATCTATGATTTCAAGGCCAGTGTCATCTACAAAGTGAGTTCAAGGACAGCCAAGGCCACACAGAGAAAGCCTATCTTAACCCCCTCCCCACCCAATCTATTAAAAAATAGCATCATGCTGTTTGCAAATAGAGGTATTTGTCTTTTTATTTTAATTATTTTTATTTTTTTCTAGGTTTGTTGTCTTGCTAATGTTTCAAGAACCATATTAAATAGGAGTCATGAGGGTAGGCAGTCTTCTCTCATTCCTGAGACATCAATTAGTGCATTTTTAGTAATTTTCTGGTTCTCTCTTCTTTTGGGCCACTTGATAGAATCAGATTTTCCATTGTTTTGAGACAGAATTTCAGTCTGGCTTTCAATCCTGACTTTAATTCCTAAGTACTAGGATTACAAGTATGGGGATTTGCCTCCTAAGCACTAGTATTACAGAAATTGGCCATCATGCCAGTTCCTCTGCTATTCATGGATTTAGTGTTTGCTTATTAACCTGATTTTGATACAGTTTCTCACTCCGTCATGCAGACTAGCCTGGAACTCACTACCTTACCTCATCCTCATAATAATATTTATTCCTCAATGTTTAAAGTGTTGCCATTTTGGGTATGATGTATGTGTGCTTTATTTTTAATTGATACAATGTAATGGAAGTTCTGGTTTCTTTGTACATTATGTAAATATGCTTTTGTTTTAATCCTAAGTGTGGGATTTTAGTTGACCTATAATTTGTCCACACATTTTAATTGTCTCATGCGGAGCGTGGCTTTTTTTCCAGCTGGTAATGGGCTTCCATGTGTGGCACAGAGAGGGCGTGGCCTAGGATCCTGAGAGCATAAATATGAGAGAAAGAGAAGAGGAGGTGTGTGTGGTGGCATTTAGTGTTGGTGTGTGGCATGTACGCAGTTTGGAGAGACCAGAGACAGTGTGGTGGTTTGGAGTAGATAGATGGAGAGAAACACTTTGGGACTCAGTGGTGTGGAGGAGACTGCTGGCTGCATCTGCGTTTGAAGGCGTTTGGTAAAAAGCCCCAAAAGAACCTCTTGGCTCTCACTAGCTGGGGGAAGTAAAGGGATCTCATCCCTTCTACTCACTAATCTTTTCTCTTTCTTACTTAAGGCTAGAAGGCTGGCAGAAGGGAGGTAGAGGTCGAACCACCCCAAATAAAATAAAAATTTAAACAAGAGTGCCATGGGTGGCTTTCCACATTCATGGGATACAAGCCTATGTTTTCAGATACGCACATACACACACATTCAATATACTTGTATTGTATTTGGGTAATTGGTATGTCCATCAGATCAAGCATTCACCATTTCTTTGTGATAAAGGCTCCAGAATCATCTCTTCGAGCTATTTTGAAACGCAGGCCATGTCATCCAGTACGATTATCCTGTGCTAGAACATCTCTAACCTATTGTAACTACGCATCCACAGACTGAACTCTTCTTGCTCTTCACTCACTCCATCCAGCTCCTGGTGGCAATGGTTCTACCATGAGTTTTGAAGAGAGAAGGTTTTGTATTCAGCATGTGAGTGACATTATACAGTATGTGTCTTTCTGCACTGGAGTTGTCTTGCTCAACATAACATTCCATGCACATCGATGGTCACAGAAAACTCTGTTCTTTGGAAAATATCATATAGTCTAGTGACATTTCCATCAATACTATGAATAGAAATGATGGGCATTCCTTCTTGTCTTGGCTTTATGAAATAGTACATGGTCAGGGGGAGCAGAAAGAGAAAGAGAGGGGAAGAGAGAGGGAGAGAGAAATAAAATTGTACCATCTTTTTCAGTGTAAGGTCTCTAGTCTCAGAAAAGTTGGAGAAAGACAGTGTAAGTGGTTAAAAGAAGGATTGAGGATATAAAAATGCTACCACAGAGAAAAGTAAGAAATATAAATACAGGATAAACATTACTAAATCTATGTTTAACTGCTAAGAACACCTCCCAAGAGGCAACTTTATCACTTTTAAATCTCTAAATTTTTTCACTCTAATCTACTGGTGCATACATCTCTTAAATGATCATATAAATACATTTTACCTTGTTCTGTTTGTGCTTATGTTATTGCTTCTTGTTATTTATACAAACTCAGAGTACTTTCTGATCCATTCATTCAAGGAATATTCATGGAGAGCATATCCTATACCAGGTCATTGTGATGCAGAAATTAATGAGACAGATAAGGCCTGTGCTCTCAAAGAACATAAGGTCTACTGAGGAGATAAACAGCACAGAAATGAACGCAAAGAAGAATTCAGATGTTAATGAGAGAAACGAAGAAAATAAAGCTAGAAAATGATAACCAAGCAAAGGAGTTTACATTGACAATATAATTACTTTCTGCCCTTTATTGCATTGTCTCTGCTCCATTTTCTATGCTATCAGTGTGGTAAATATGGCTGCCATGATTCTGGCCTCATACACAAGCATAGACATAGTTAAAACAAAATCTTCCCTAGAAGGCATGCTGCAGACTTCTGTCTTTTGTCAACTTTGTGAATTGAATATCAGCAAGTGCAACATGATAACCATGATTTACTTAAATAGTCAGATGCGAACTACAAAGCAGGAACTAGAGCCATCACTGTTGGACCACATGGGAGATGAGTAAAAACTTGAAAAGAATCAGTAATGTTATAGAGACTGGGTTTTGAGATGGTGTCTGTTGCACTTTTTATCCGTCAAATTCTTCTTTATTAGCCCTTATTGACCTAAATAGTGTTTTAAGGAATATGTCTCTGAAAGTAATTTCTTGGGTCCTCTTGTATGTAAAAATATCTGAGTTTTACATCAAAGAATTAGTGGCTATCTAGACATACACTCGTGATGAAGAGGTGTTTTCTCAGGAATTTGATAGGACCTGTTCATGTTGATCAGGGAATAGTAATGAGGGCAGTGACCAGGGTAGACCTTTTGAACATGTGCTTTTAACTTTTAATATGCTACCCTTTTAAAATGTTTTGTTGCTGTTGTTGTTTTGTTTTTGTTTTGTTTTCCCATCAGTAGACTTGAATTAATGTTGATATGATCTTATTTGATCTTGAGATATTTTGTTTTCTACCTTAAATATGTATTTTCTCTCATCAGTTTTCTCATTTCATATTTTAAAAATGTATTCATTTATTATTTATTCTTTGACAGTCTTATACATATATACAATGATGTTTAGTAATTTTCAGTCTTATCACGTATTCTCAACACCTCTGGTTTTCTGCTGAAACTGATATTCTTCCTCAAATTCTCTCTCTTACTCCCATGCCTTCCGTGTATGTGTGGCCTGGTGAGTTTAATTGCGGTTGGTTGCCTGAGTGCTAGTTGGAGGTTATGTATTGTAGTATGGGTGACTATACCTCTAAAGAAAACAACTCCCCACTCTTAGTAACCATTAATTGCCAATAGTCCTTCAGTGAGGGATGGGCTTCATGGGACCTCAAGTTGGGTGCCCAGCCCTAGACAGGTCATCTGTATCACTTCCAAGGCTTAGAGAACATTGCAGAAGAGGGGACAGAAGGAGTCAGAAGACAGACTGGGAGGTGTGTAGCAAAAGAACACCTGGTTTTAGCAGCTACACACTCACTACACCTGTGGCCTACACAAGACTGAACCCATTAGTATTTTTGTTTAATCATAGTTTTTATTAATTACATCTTTGAAAGCCTGAACTGATCTTATAAAGCTTCTGTTTTTCTTCCCTCTTATATTTTCTCCTGTTTTAGTTGTTCATTCCCCTTTTAAATTTCAGTTTAATGTTTTTCCTTTTTTTATAATTTGTTTTTATTTATTTTAAGGGCTTTCTTTTTAAAAATTTTATTTATTTATTACCATTACAATTTATTCACTTTGTGTCCTGGTTGTAACCCTTCTCTCATCTCCTCCCAGTCCCATCCTCCTTCTCCCTTTACCCCCCTTATGGCCCTCCCCTAGTCCACTGATAGGGAGGTCCTCCTCACTTACTATCTGACCCTAGCCTATCAGGTCTCATAAGGACTAGCTGCATTCTCTTCCTCTGTGGCCTGGAAAGGCTACTCCCCTGGGGAGGGGGGTGATCAAAGAGCCAGATACTGAGTCCATGTCAGAGACAGCTCCTGATTCCCTTACTAGGGACCCATAGAGAGACTGAGATGCCTATGGACTGCATCTGAGCAGGGGATCTAAGTCCTCTCCATCCATGGTCCTTGGTTGGAGCATCAGTCTCTGCAGTCCCCCCTGGGCCCAGAGTTTTTGACTGTGTTGGTCTCCTTGTGGAGCTCCTGTCTCCTCTATCTCCCCCTTCTTCCATACCTCAAGATGCAACTATGCCACTTCTGGGCTCAACCACACAACAAGGACATTTGCTCAACTGTGTTCTTAGAAGCTTTATTCATAATGGCCAGAATCTGGAAACAACCTAGATGTCCCTCAAATGAAGAATAGATACAGAAATTGTCGTACATTTACACAATAACCTACTACTCAGCAGTTAAAAACAAGGAAATCATGAAATTTGCAGGCAAATGGATGGAACTAGAAAAGATCATCCTGAGTGCGGTAACTCAGAAGCAGAAAGACACACATGGTATATACTCACTTACAAGTGAATACTAGACATATAATATAGGATAAATATACTAAAGTCTACAGACCTAAAGAAGCTAAAAAACAAGGAGGACCCTAAGGAAGATGCTTTATCCTCATTCAGAAGGACAAACAGTGTAGACATCTGAAGAGGGAGAAGACAGGAAACAGTGCAGGACCTTCCACAGAGGGCCTCTGAAAGACTCTACCCAGCCAGGCATCAAAGCAGATGCTGAATCTCATAGTCAAACTTTAATATTTCTCTTAAGCATTCATTTTTCATTTTTATGATCTCTTACTTCCCCCCCGTTCATTCTAGTCTAGTTATTGTGAACAGAAATTTTTTTTCTGCAGTTTAGACTACATTTATTATGAAAATCAACCATTCATTATTTATTGCTGATATTGCTGATAGACAATGAATTATTTGTAAGATGTACACAAAATCAAGACAGCCAAAAACCCCACATGAGTGGGGGAGGGGTCATATAGTGTCACAGTAACATGCTATTGGAAAATGATAGCTTTGAGGAATTTCAGTTTTCTTCAGTGATGTGACTTCTGCTAGTGTGCCCATGTTCCAGCATATGGCCCTGTACCTATGCACGTACCGACAACAGTGTGTGACTCAGTAGGCTTATGTGCTAAGCATAAGAGATCTTAGAATGCTCAGTCTTAAATATGATACCTCTATCACACCCCTCCCCTCAAGGCTCAGGGATCGCTGTAGGAGAGGGATGGAAAGATTGTATACACCAAGAGTAAAAGACAAAGAAACAGTTTTCCAGAAATGTTAGGACAGATGTACATAAGAATTCACAGAAACTGCCAGCATGTGAAAACCTGCATAAACTCAAGCCAGATGAAATCCCACTATCTGTGAGGTTAAGGGGGAACACAGTCTTATCCCTATCCAAGAAGCTGTTGGTAGCTGATAGATTTTAGGAGAGGAAAAGGCAGTTTTCTTAAATGGAGTGACACTGGATGTATCAACCACACACCAGGGCAGGTCCCATGCTCGGCAGCACACAGCCAGGACAACTGGACTATAGCTATGCATACAATAAGGCACCAAACTTGAGTTGTACTACTCATTCACTCAACAAGAGTTATGCTAAAAAAGAGCTGTGCAAATTTCTCTTGTCAAGATCCAAACAGTACCCTGTAGGTCATACAGTCTCTGGTTGGTCATCTGCTCTGCAGAGGTACACTATGGAAATGACTAGAAATGGGAGATTCTGTGCTAAACTATTTAGCCCTGGCTCTTCTCTTTTCTTCTCTCTTTTCTTTTTTGGTGTGAGACTTTTAATGACTATTTTTATTTCACTGGTGGTTATAGGTCTATTTAAGTCATTTATCTTATCTTGACTTATCTTTGGTGTTACATATCAATAAGATTGTTTAATTCTTTTAGATTTTTCAATTAGTTTTAGTGCACATTTTTATAGTATGTCCTTATGATTTTTTTTTTTTTTTTAGATTTCTTCTGTGTCTTGTTATATCCCCATTTTTGTTTCTAATTTTGTTAATCTGGATATTCACTTTCTGTCTTTTAGCTAGTTCATGTTTTCTTTATTGACTGTAGTTCTGTTTTCAAGTTTTGAACAGTTTTATTCATTTTTTCCACTGTGTTTTCTTGGATTTCTTTAAGGGATGTATTCATGTCCTCTAACTTTTTATTTGTTCTTTCCTTGATTTTCTTGGGAGATTTATTCATTTCCTCTTTAAAGACCTCTATCACCTTCATGTAGTTGATTTTTAAAGTCTCTTTATTGTGTTTCAGGTATGGTGAAATAGTCAGGGCCTGCTGTGGTGGCATAGCTAGTCTCCAGTCAAGACATATTTGCCCTGGCTGTTCTTCGTTGTATTTTTCTGCTGGTGTCTAGGTATCTGGGTTTGGTATGACTATACTTCTAGGTGTTCTGGATTTGTCTTTGTTGCATGGGTATTGAGCTCTTTGGTTTTTATTTCTTCTTTGGATTTTTTTGGAGTGTGATGGCTGTGTGATGCCAGTTTTCCTGGCCTGCTCAGGTGGTATGTTCTCAGGGATTGCTTGCTGGTGCTGAACTCTGGAATACTGAGATTGGTTGGGAGAAGAAATGTTGGAGGAGTTCTTTGTGATTTCTTGGAGATGGGGTCAGAGAGAAAAGGGAGATCACAGAAGATTTTCTGCTACATTGCTGGGAATGAGACTAGCTTGTGTGTGTGTGTGTGTGTGTGTGTGTGTGTGTGTGTGTGTGTGGGTTGGATCTCAGAAGCAGTAGGAGAGGTATGGGCCTGCCTTCCCCCTACTTGTTATCCTGGGAGGAGTGACCTTGGGTTAGCAGGAGGTGCCTGCTGAATTGCTGAGAGAAAGCAATTATTAGAGGCAGGTTTAGAAGGGGAAGACCCATGGGATCCACAGGGGATGGGAAAGGGTAAGGGAAGCCTGCCATGTCTGCTCTGCTGCAGAGCTGGAAATGGGATTGCAGGCTTAGATATGGAGGGAGAGAAAGAGAAGAGAAGGTCTGTGAACAGGCTACTTGATTTGTTGCTGTTTTGTTTTGTTGGCAGGCATGTCCTGTGGTTTATCAGTGGGTGCCTGCTGGCATTGGGGTGTGGGAGGTTAGGAGAGGATGTTCTGTGGTAGCCAAAGGAAATATGGGCAGGGTGAAAGGAAGGCTGAAGCTGGTGTTCTGTTGTAGCACTAGGTCAAGAATGGAAGGACTGGATTGGGAGGGGAGGAAAGAATGGTTAGAGTCTTCAGTTGGCTTACCTGTTTTTCTGTTCTGTTTAGACAATGTGTTCTCAGTGAATGACTTCAAATTCTGTATTGAATAGATATGGAGAGAGTGGACAACCTTGTCTTGTTCATGATGTTAGTGGAAAGATTGTGGTTTTCTTCATTAAGACTGATGCTGGCTGTGGGTTCCTGTGTGTTCCTTTTATGCCTAGTCTCTTCATGGTTTTTATCATGAAGTGTGTTGGGTTTTGTCAAAAGGCCTCTTCTGCATCTAATGAGATGAGCATGTGAATTTTGCCTTCAGTCTGTTTACATGGTGGATTACATTTATTGATATGTATATTGAACCATCTCTATGTCTCTGAAATTACACATACTTGATAAAATAGAATATCTTTTTGATGTGTTCTTGGATTCAGTGTTTTATTGAGAATTTTTTTGTGACTATGCTCAACGAAAATTGGTCTGTAATTATGTTTCTTTGTTGGGTCTTTATGTGCTTTAGGCATTAGGCTTTTTAAACAGAATGGGGCAATGTTCCTTCTGTTTCTGTTTTGTGGAATAATTTTAGGAGTATTGGTGTTAATTCTGCGAAAGTTTGGTATAATTCTGTGTTAAGCCATCTGGCCCTGGGCTTTATTTTCAGTTAGGAGGCTTATTTACTGCTTCTATTTCACTAGTTATAAGTCTGTTTAATTTGCTTATCTGATCTTGATTTAACTTTGGTAGGCAGGATCTATAAAGAAAAGTGGCCATTTCTTTTTGATTTTTCCAATTAGATAAAGTACAGGTTTTAAAACTTTGTCATTATAATTCTCTGGGTTTCCTCTGTGTCAGTGTCATTTAGTCTCTGATTTTGTTAATTTGGGTCTTTCTCTCCTCTTCACGCCTTTTACTTAATTTGGCTAAAGGTTTGTCAATCACTGATTTTCACAAAGAATTGATTATTTGTTTAAGTTTTGTGTTAGTTTTTTCTTCTGATTTTACTAACTTCAACATGGATTTTGATTATTCTTTCTATCTACTTCTTTTGGGGTAATTTTCCTTCTTTTCTTCTAGAGCTTTCTTGTGTACTATTAAGTTATTAATATGAGACCTCTCCTTTTAAAAATTTTTCTCTTAACATTGGCACTTAGCCTTATGAACTTGCCTCTTAGAACCATTTTCATCGTGTCCCATAAGTTTGGGTCTGTTTTGTTTTAATTTTCTTACAATTCTAGAAGTCTTACATTTCTGTCTTGACTCATTTATGTTCAGTAATGGGTTGTTCAGTTTCCATGAGTTTGTAAGCTTTCTGTTGTTTTTGTTGTCATTGATATCCAGCTTTAATCTATTGTGGTCAGATAGGATGCAAGATATTATTTCAAAAACTTTCTAAAATCTGTTGAGACATGCTTTGTGTCAGATTATGAGGTCAGTTTTGAAGAAAGATCTGTGAGGTGCTGAGAAGATATATTATTTTGTGTTTGGGTGAAATGTTTTGTACATATCTTTTAGGCCCATTTGGTTCATTTATCTGAAGCATTTTTTTTTTCTGCTTAATTTTTGTCAAGACTCCTCTGCTGTCAGGAGTAGGTTGCTGAAGTCACCCACCATCAGGCTGTGAGAGTCAGTATGTGATTATAGCTGTTGTCATAACTCTTTTATGAAACTCGGTGCCCTTGATTCATAAATAAATAAAACATTGATTCATAAATGTCTAGAATTTCAATATTCTCTTGTTGGAATTTTTTATTGTTAATGATTATGTAGTGACTTCTATCTCTTCTGATGAGTTTTGATTTGAAGTCTATTTTGTCAGGTACTTAAATGGCTATACCAACTTATTTTTTAGGTCAGTTTCTTTTCTTTCTTATATTCGTTTTATTTATAGTTTAGGACTTTTCATAGTGTCCCAGATTTTCTGGATATTTCATTCTTGGTATTTTAGATTGACATTTGTTTTCTTTTTCCCTTAGGTATTCATTTCTTCTATCTTGTCTTCAGTGCCTGAGCTTCTTTCTTCCATCTCTTGTGTTCTGTTGGTGAGGCTTGCCTCTGCAGTTCTTGTTCAAGTTCTTAAAATTTTTATTTCCAGCTTTTCCCCAGTTTGAGTTTCTCTTTATTGTATTTCTACTTTCATATTTTGAACTGCTTTTTAAATTTCATTTCATCATCTTTTTCTTGCTTTCATAGATTTTATTAATGGATTTATTCATATATTTTTTAAGGTCTTTCTTTTTTTATTTTTTATTTTTTTTTTATCAGTTACATTTTATTAACTCTGTATCCCAGCCGTGTCCCGATCCCTCATTCCCTCCCAGTCCCTCCCTCCCTCCCTCATCTCCACCATGCCCCTTTCCAAGTCCACTGATAGGGGGGACCTCCTCCCCATTCATCTGATCCTGTTTTATCAGGTATCTTCAGGACTGGCTGCAAAGCCCTCCTCTGTGGCCTAACAGGACTGCTCCTCCCTTCGGGGGTGGGGAGACCAAAGAGCCAGTCATTGAGTTCCTGTTAGAAATAGTCCCTGTTCCCCTCACTTTGGGAAACCAATTGGTTACTGAGCTACCACAGGCTACATCTGAGTGGAGGTTTTAGGTTATATCCATACATGGTCCTTGGTTGAATGTCAGTCTCAGAAAAGACCCTGTGCCCAGATATATTTGGTCCTTGTGGAGCTCCTATCCTTTCCCCATCAGACTAACTCCCCTTCTTTCTTATGATTCCCTGTACTCTGCCAAAGGTTTGGTCATGAGTCTTTGCTTTGAAAACACTGCTAGTTAGAGTCTTTCAGATGTGCTCAGTAGACTCCTGTCATACGTTCAATGCACATCCCATCTGTCTTTCTAAACGAGGATTGATCATCTTACCCCATGTCCGCTCAATTGATTATCTTTTTTAGGTGTATAGAATTCATTATGTTTATCATATCTTATAGGTCTATATAAGTGAGTATATCCCATGTTTGTCTTTCTCCTTCTGGGATATTTCACTCAGAATGATCTTTTCTAGATCCCACCATTTGCCTGCAAATTTCATGATTTCCTCCTTTTTGATTGCTGAGTAGTATTCCATTGTATAAATATACCACAATTTCTGTACCCATTCCACCGTTGATGGACATCTGGGTTGTTTCCAGGTTCTGGCTATTACAAATAGAGCTGCTATAAACATGGTTGAGCAAGTGTCCTTTTTGTGTACTTGAACAAACTTTGGGTATATACCTAGCAGTGGTATAGCTGGGTCTGGAGGAAGCACTATTCCTATTTGTCTTAGAAAGCGCCAGATAGCTTTCCAGAGTGGTTGTACCAGTTTACATTCCCACCAGCAGTGGAGGAGGGTTCCCCTTTCTCCACAACCTCTCCAGCATGTGTTATTGCTTGAGTTTTTCATCTTGGCCATTCTGATGGGTGTAAGGTGATATCTCAGGGTCGTTTTGATTTGCATTTCCCTGATGGCTAATGAGGATGAGCATTTCTTTAAGTGTTTTTCTGCCATTCGATATTCCTCTGTCGAGAATTCTCTGTTTAGCTCTGTTCCCCATTTTTTAATTGGATTACTTGGATTGCTGCTTTTCAGCTTCTTTAGTTCTTTGTATATACTGGATATTAGTCCTTTGTCAGATAAAGGGTTAGTGAAGATTCTTTCCCAATCTGTAGGCAGTCGTTTTGTTTTGATGACGGTATTCTTTGCTTTACAGAAACTTTTCAGTTTCATGAGGTCCCATTTATTGATTGTTGCTCTTAGAGCCTGTGCTGTTGGTGTTCTGTTCAGGAAGTTGTCTCCTGTGCCAATGAGTTCTAGGCTGTTCCCCACTTTTTTTTCCAATTGATTTAGGGTATCTGGTTTTATGTTGAGGTCCTTGATCCACTTTGACTTTAGTTTTGTGCAGGGTGATAAATATGGATCTATTTTCATTTTTCTGCATGTAGACATCCAGTTGGTCCAGCACCATTTGTTGAAGATGCTGTCTTTTTTCCATTGAATGGAATTGGCTTCTTTGTCGAATATCGAGTATTCATAGGTGTGTGGATTTATTTCTGGGTCTTCTATGCGGTTCCATTGATCCTCCTTTCTGTTTCTATGCCAATACCATGCAGTTTTTATTACTGTTGCTCTGTAGTACAGCTTGAGATCAGGAATAGAGATACCTCCAGATGATCTGTTGTCGTACAGGATCGTTTTGGAGATTCTGGGTTTCTTGTTTCTCCATATGAAGCTGAGAATCTTTTTTTCAAGGTCTGTAAAGAATTGAGTTGGTATTTTGATGGGAATTGCATTGAATCTGTAGATTGCTTTTGGCAGTATGGCCATTTTCACAATGTTAATCCTACCAATCCATGAGCACGGGAGATTTTTCCATCTTCTGATATCTTCTTCGATTTCTTTCTTCAGAGACTTGAAGTTTTTCTCAAACAGGTCTTTCACTTGCTTGGTTAGAGTCACACCAAGGTACTTTATGTTATTAGTGGCTATTGTGAAGGGTGTTGTTTCCCTAATTTCTTTCTCAGCCTTTTTGTCTTTGGTATATAGGAGGGCTTCTGATTTTTTTGAGTTGATTTTGTATCCTGCCACTTTGCTGAAGGTGTTTATCAGCTGAAGGAGTTCTCTGGTTGAATTTTTGGGGTCGCTCATGTATACTATCATATCATCTGCAAATAGTGACACTTTGACCTCTTCCTTTCCGATTTGTATCCCCTTGATCTCCTTTAGTTGTCTTATTGCTCTGGCTAGGACTTCAAGTACTATGTTGAAGAGATATGGGGACAATGGACAGCCTTGTCTTGTCCCTGATTTCAGTGGGATTGATTTAAGTTTCTCTCCATTGAGTTTGATGTTAGCTATAGGCTTGCTATATATTGTCTTTACTATGTTTAGGTATGTGCCTTGTATCCCTGATCTCTCGACGACTTTAAACATGAATGGGTGTTGGACTTTGTCAAATGCTTTTTCGGCATCTAAGGAGATGATCATGTGGTTTTTCTCCTTCAGTTTGTTTATGTAGTGGATTACATTGATGGATTTCCGTATGTTGAACCACCCTTGCATGCCTGGGATGAAGCCTACTTGGTCATGGTGGATGATATCTTTGATGTGTTCTTGGATTCGGTTTGCAAGTATTTTATTGAGTATTTTTGCGTCAATGTTCATAAGAGAGATAGGCCTGAAGTTCTCTTTTTTTGTTGGGTCTTTGTGTGGTTTAGGTATTAAGGTGACTGTGGCTTCATAGAATGAGTTTGGTAGTGTTCCTTCTGTTTCTATTTTGTGGAATAGCTTGAGGAGAATTGGAGTTAGCACTTCTTTGAAGGTCTTGTAGAATTCTGCGCTGAGGCCATCTGGTCCAGGGCTTTTTTTGGACGGGAAACTGTTAATGACTGCTTCGATTTCCTTGGGAGATATAGGGCTATTCAGTCTTTCTACCTGATCTTGACTTAGTTTTGGTAGATGGAATCTTTCAAGAAAATTATCCATTTCATTTAGATTCTCAAATTTTGTGGCATATAGGCTTTTGTAGTATGACCTAATAATTGTTTGGATTTCCTCAATGTCGGTGGTTATGTCCCCATTTTCATTTCTGATTTTGCTGATCTGCATAGTTTCTCTCTGCTTTTTAGTTAGTTTGGCTAAGGGTTTGTCTATCTTGTTGATTTTCTCAAAGAACCAGCTTTTTGTTTCATTGATTCTTTGGATAGTTTTATTTGTTTCTAGTTGATTGATTTCAGCCCTTAGTTTGATTATTTCCAGTCGTCTGCTCCTCTTGGGTGTATCTGCTTCTTTTTTTTCTAGGGTTTTCAGTTGGGCCATTAAGTTGTTTGTATGTGATGTTACAAATTTCTTCTTGCAGGCACTTAGTGCTATAAATTTTCTTCTGAGCACTGCTTTCAATGTGTCCCATAAATTTGGGTATGTTGTGCCTTCCTTTTCATTGAATTCTAGGAAGTCTTTAATTTCTTTCTTTATTTCTTCCTTAACCCAGCTGTCATTGAGTAGTAAGTTGTTCGGTTTCCATGTGCGTGTCGGTTTTTTGTTGTTTCTGTTGTTGTTGAGGTCGAGCTTTAGTCCATGGTGGTCAGATAGTATACAAGGGATTATTTCAATCCTTTTGTATCTGTTGAGGCTTGCTTTGTGGCCCACTATATGGTCTATTTTGGAAAAGGTTCCATGCGGTGCTGAAAAGAAGGTGTACTCTTTTGAGTTTGGGTGAAATGATTTGTAGACGTCTATTAGGTCCATTTGATTTAGGGATTCTGTGAGTGCTTTTATTTCCCTATTGGGTGTCTGTCTAGTTGATCTGTCCCTTGGTGAGAGTGGAGTGTTGAAGTCTCCCAATATTAAGGTATTAGGATCAATGTATGATTTAAGCTTTAATAATGTTTCATTTACGAATGTCGGTGCTCTTGTATTTGGGGCATAGATATTCAAGATTGTGATGTCCTCTTGGTGGATTTTTCCTTTGATGAGAATATAGTGGCCCTCCTTATGTTTTTTGATTAACTTGGTTTGAAAGTCTATTTTATTAGATATTAGGATGGCTACTCCAGCTTGTTTTCTGGAACCGTTTGCTTGAAAAACAGTTTTCCAGCCCTTTACTCTGAGGTAGTGTTTGTCTTTGTTGCATAGGTGTGTTTCTTGGATGCAACAGAATGTTGGATCCTGTTTCCTTAACCATTCTGTTAGCCTGTGTCTTTTTATTGGTGAGTTGAGTCCATTGATATTTATAGATAATAGTGACCAATGCATGTTAGTTCCTTTTGTAATGGAGTCGATGATCTAACCCTGTTTCATTGCTTGTTTTCTTTTCATTTTTGTTGGGACATTATCTGTATGCCCTGTTTTCTTGGGTGAATTTGTTTTCATTGGATTGGAGTTTTCCTTCTAGTATCTTCTGTAGGGATGGTTTGCTGTGTAGATATTGTGTAAATTTAGTTTTGTCATTGAATATTTTGTTTTCTCCATCTATGTTGATTGAAAGCTTTGCAGGGTATAGTAGTCTGGGTTGACATTTGTGATCTCTTAGAGTCTCCATGATACTTGCCCAGGCCCTTCTGGCTTTCATAGTTTCTGATGAGAAGTCCGGTGTGATTCTGATAGGTCTACATTCATATGTTACTTGGCCTTTTTCCCTTGTTGCTTTTAATATCTTTTGTTTGTTCTGTAGATTTAGTGTTTTGACTATGATGTGACGTGATGTGTTTCTTTTCTGGTCTAGTCTATTTGGAGTTCTGTAGGCCTCTTGTATATTTATGGACATCTCTTTCTTTAAGTTGGGAAAATTTTCTTCTATGATTTTCTTGAAAATATTTTCTGGACCTTGGAGTCTGGAGTCTTCTTTTTCATGAATTCCTATTATTCTTAGATTTTGTCTTTTCATAGCATCCTTGATTTCTTGGATATTTTGTGATTGGAACTTTTCTGATTTTACTTTTTCTTTGAGAAAAGTATCCATTTCTGCAAGTGTGTCTTCAGCTCCAGAGATTCTCTCTTCCATCTCTTGTATTTTGTTGGTGATGCTTACTTTTGTGGTTCCTGATCTTTTCTCCAAGTTCTCCAGCTCAAGGATTTTCTCATTTTGTGTTTTCTTTATTGATTCTAATTCTGTTTTCATGCCTTGCACCATTTCTTTCATGTGTTTGAATTTGGATTCCTGTCTCTCTACGATGGACTCTATTTCTTTTTTCATTTCCTTCTTATATGCCACTAATTTTTCCTCTACTTGTGTATCTATTTGTTTGGCTATGTTTGCCTGTGTTTCTTTAAGGATATTGTCTATTTCTTCTTTGTTTGCCTCCAATTGACTGGCCATCTCTTTGAAAGACTTGTTCATTTCCTCCTTATGAGCCTCAAATAATTGGGCAAGCATGGCTTTAAAATCATTTTCCTGTGCTTCTGCTGAATTGGTGTATCCATCGATTTTGGGGTTTGCTGGTGAAGTCATGATGTCCTGATTTATGTTGGAAGTGTTCTTTCGCCTACCTCTGGCCATTGGCTTATCTGAAACCTTCCCTGTTTGTTTTTGGATTCTGCAGATCAGACTGGTGCTGTCTCTCTCTGGTGTCTGGAGAGTTCTTCAGGAAGCTGAGCACTCTCAGCGTGTGCTGAGTACTAGCTGTACCTGTGGGAGGAAAGTACGCAGGCGCAAACGGGGCAAATGGAAGCGTGTGTGTGTGCGCGCGCGCGTGTGTGTGTCTGTGTGTGTAAGTGCGCGTGGATGAGTTTCTCGAGGGACAGAGTGATGGCTAATGTTGAACCCTTGAGTGTGTGGGAGGGGCTCTGCACTGTATATGTCGCAGGCGCTAATGATGATCGCAGCGCAATTTCTGGTATTAACTGTCTTAACTCCTCAATCAGGCCCACAGGGCAGGAACTTCAATGTCCCTAGTGCCCCTCTGTTTCCCAAAGTGGGTATGTGGGTGGGAGGGGGTTCGATGCCTGGCTTCTGATTTAGAAGGACCCAGGATCTGGGGAACTGCAGATTCTCAAGGGTGCACTCACTTACAGGCAGGTCTCTTGGCAGAGATCTTGGTATCCGGGGCTCTCTGCTCTCTGGTTTGGCCCTGCTTCTTTGATGTGTTCCGCCAGTTCTGTGCTGCTGTCATTGCCAGGTTCTGAGGTCTTGCTGCAGCTGGAGATTCCAGGGTGGTCACTTCAGCAGGGATGGGGTAACCAGGCTCTGTGTTCTCTGGTTTGGCCCTGGTTAGTCTTAAACTGGAGGGCTGTGGTGCCCCGCCAGTTCAGTGCTGCTCCGCTGCCATGTCCCGCTGTAACTGGAGACTGGGTTGCTAGTCCCAATGCTTTCTGGGAAGTCCTGGGATCTCTTTGTTGTGCTCTCCAAGCTTGGGAGGCCCAGCGCCTGGTGTGTCCAGGTTGTATGACGTTTCTGCCTGGTTTTGGTGAGTATATAGCATATTCTCTGTCACTGTGGGATTGGGCAGGCCGTACCATCAGTGATGGCGATCCTGCGGAGCTAGTATGGTGTCTAGCAGATTTGCGCCCTGGGAGGATGGTGCAGCCGCTGCGCGAATCTGGGACTCTGGGGCACGTACTGCTGGCTTTTGTCTGCCGCTAAAGTGCTTGGGGCTCCGTCTCAGTGGCTGTATACCCCAGGCAGTTAGGTCTGCGCTCAGAAAGATGAGTCCGCTGTGCCGCTGTGCTGAGGAGGAAGGAGGTCTGGGGGAAGGGAGTGCTGCAAGAACAAAGGATCGTTTCTCTCCTTCCCCAAGCAAGTCTCCGGGTGACCAGAGGCCAAAGTTTTCACCTCCTGCGATGTTCCCTGGTGTTCAGAAAGCCTCGCTGTGGTTTTCCTGGGTTGGGGGTCCTTCCATTCTCCAACTCAGAAGATCAGGTATTCCACCGCTCAGAAACTGTGTGTGCTAGTCGCCATCTTGGCTTCGCCCCCCTCAAGGTCATTCTTATTAGGGTTTTATTGCTGTGAAAAGACACCATGACCAAGGCAACTCTTATAAAGGAAAACATTTAATTGGGGTTGGCTTACAGTTTCCCAGGTTTAATCCATTATCATCATGGTGAGAAACATGGCATTGTGTAGGCAGACTTGGTGATGGAGAAAGAGCTGAGATTTCCACATCTTGATCAGAAGGCAGCCAGGAGGAGACTTGCTCTGTTTCACACTGGGAGTAGCTTGAGAATTTAAGACCTAAAAGACCTGCCTCCACAGTGACAAACTTTTTCTAACAAGGCCACACCTCCTCCAATAAGACCACGCCCCCTAATCATGCCACTCCCTATGGGCCAAGCATTCAAACACATGAGACAATGAAGCCCAGACCTATTCAAACCACCACAAGGTCCTTGAAAATTTTCAGAATAGCTATTTTGAAGACATTGTCTTATGATTCAGCTATATCGCATCCTCAAAGCCTACTGTAGCTCAGTCCCTGGGCTCCCTCTAGGGGAAATTTAGGGTCCTGACTGTTATTGTGCTTTTATACTCCTGTCTAAGCATCTGGGTTTGGGTTGGCTTTACCTCTAGGTGCTGATATCTGGCCTTTTCTTTGTTGGGTGGGTTTTCTGTTCCTTGTGGTTATCAATCAGGCACTCCATCTGCCTGCATTTCAGTGACTCAGCTCTGATGGCTTGCTTCATCACCCACCGTCACCGCCAGGCGCAGACATTTTCACTGTGGCTATGAGCTGTGCATTTTCCTATGCAACATGCGCACCGTTTAAAAGATCCCTCTTTACCTCACAGACCCTCTCTCTTTTTTCCCTTTGTCTCCTGGTCTCTGTCTGTCTGTCTGTCTTTATCTCATGTCCTCACTCTGAGATGGTTTTAGCATTCCTTGGCCTGACCTGCCAAGGAACCTTCTGCTGCTTAATCCTAACAGTTGGTTCTGATGCTCTATTTGGGTCCTAGCTGTGGTGGCTGTGGAGAGCTTTGTAGGGAATGATTCTTAATTCCTGTGTGGTATGGCTGAAGGTCCCAGTTAGAACTTGTTTCTAGTGATTGGTAGCTAACATGCTGGAATGGGAATGGGCTACAAAGTGGTTGGACTGAGAGCATCCTCAGGGAATGGTGGAAGAGAGGTCCCTGTCTGCTATAGGCCAAGGAGAATGAACACCACCTACTTGTTTCACTGACCAGCATGTCCAGCAGGTTTCGAGGGAGATACTCTCCCTGATGTTGGCAGCTGAGACAAAAAGATGGGGTGAAGAAGGAAAGCCATAGGAGAAGATTAGTTTAGGCTTTTTAGAATTAGGGCACAGAGGAAGGAGAGGGTGCAGCAGGTGGTCCTCTATAAGCTTGGGGCAACAGTTGATAATTGGAATTGAAGGATGGAAAGGAGAGTGAAAATCTGCTACCTGACTCCCTGGCTAGGTGTGTCCAATGGGTTTCCTGGGACAGATGCTTTGGGTGTTGACAGATAAAGAGATGGGATGAAGAAGACAGATTGTAAAAGAGAATCTACTTAGTTCCCTGGGAGTGGATGCAGAGAGCATATTAATTATCTTGACTGTGAAAACATGTTTCAATATATGTACATATTAAATTACTGTAGACTTTAAATACATATAATTTTGTTTTGTTAATTTTATACCTTAACTAAGCTATAAGTAAAACTAGCAGGATAAAATTAAGTATACAGTAGTTTTCTGGGACTGAAAGAAAAGGGAGGCTTGTTTAATAGGTATAGAGTTTTAGTCATGCAATATGAAAAGGTCTAGATAAGAATTGTACAGCAATGCTCGTCTTTAACAATTCTTTGTGCACTTAAAAACATTTTGTGAACAGGGTTTACGCTAGGACTTTAATTACTATTTAAAAGAAGGAAGAGTGGACTCTTAGTAAGTAAACAGAAATTGTGATTATACATTGTTAAAATATGTATAATTTTATGAAATATTAATTGTAAAATCAAGACTGCATTTGAGCATCTGAGGATGGCAGAATGTGTTGGTGTTTGATTGGCAACTTTTTTGTGAAGTAGAAATGAAATTATGAAGGCATGTAACTATTATACTTATTACATTATGTGTATTAACTCTCTGCTAATGTATGTCTGTTACTGCATTTAACTTTTATAAAAATGTAACTGAATGTGTAGAATTATATATATTTTACAAATACACAAATGTGGATTCACTAAGCAAGATGTAGAAGAACTCAACTGCAAAGGAACAACTGCAGAGTTGGCCCACTTATAGCGATTAAGAAAGTGCTCAGAGTAATATTCTAAGGAGACCTCACTTAAAGATAGCTTGCTTTAAGTGGTTGAAAAGACCATGATGGTAGCTTAGATGTGACAATAGCTTAAACATTTTATAGCCTTTTATTTAATAACATGGAAGTAAAAGATGGAAAGAAATCACTAATGAATTGTGATTTCAATGTGTTTTCTTTCTTCCCTTCATTGTCAAGTATTCTGACTTACTGATGAATACCTGAATGCAATCTACTGGCTTCAGTTCATTCAGAAACAGTGAAGAAATATGAATGTTTCCTCCTATTCTTTCAAGTTCTTCCTACATTGGGTACTGCAAGTAGTTAAATGCTCAAAGAGGTAATCATAAGTCATTTGGGGGAGGGGGCATAGAGATGGATCAGCAGTGGAGAGAACTAGAGAACTTGGTGTTCTTCTAGAGGACACAAGCTCAATTTCCAGAAACCACATGGTGACTCAAGCCATGTTACTTCAGTCCTAGGGAGTCTGATATCTTTAGGTCCCTGTAAACGCTGCACTCATGTGTTGCACAGACTATAAGGAGGCAAAATAGTCATACACGGAATAATAAAAATAAAATTTAAAAATCATTTCAGGTAGTTATACGCTATACAGAAAGTTCTTTTTTTCATATGTAAAATTATTTTTATTATTATTATTTTTTACACTTTATTCACTTTGTATCCTCCCATAAGCCCCTCCCTCCTCCCCTCCTGATCCCACCCTTCTTACCCCTTCTTCATGCATGCCCCTCCCCAAGTCCACTGATAGGGGAGGTCCTCCTCTCCTTCCTTCTGATCTTAGTCTATCAGATCTCATCCGGAGTGGCTGCATTGTCATCTTGTTTCTTTTTATTTACTATTTGGACAATTGTGTTGAATTACTACTTCTAGCAGACTCTCCAGGATACATTTAAGCTCATGTGCTAAGTGTTGGTTTTTGTTTTTATGAGTGGAAACAAGTCTAGTATTTACCATTTCTATTAGTAAAGAAAAATTCTTTCTTCTCACAGGTGGTATACCAAAAAGTTATAACGACTTCACATTGCATTCATTAAGAAACCATCAGTCAATTTTTTTGCATCAACTTTTCACCAAATTGCCTCATAAGCATCCTAGATAAAGCAATCACTGAAAATTATAGTTAAGACTAAACTCTTCACTTTCAATACCATTTGATTTATTCACATGCTTATGTTTATGCTTGCATTAATTCCCAAGTATTATGTAAGTTCCACTAAGAATCTACCCCTCTGCTATGTTGCCTTCCTATAGCCAACTGATTTAATGTTTTCTGTTCTAGTAGTTCCCCTTTCTCCTTTATATCAGTATGCTCTATCTCCCTTCTCTTGAAAGCTCCCATTGCCCTTTCTTTTTTTGTTGGCCTTTGTGGGTATTCCAAGTGAAACATGAATCTAAAGAGTCTAAGATAACATCACAGATGAGAGTAAGCATGTGACATTTGTCTACGTGGGGCTCAACCTTCTTAATTAAGTCATAGGACATGGAAAAATAAAACTGGAATTGACTTGAAAGCTTCATTTCATTTCTACTGGCTTTGTTTCATAAAGCTGGAAGGTACTATGCATGCTTCTGGAAGAGAAATACAATTCTCAGTCTTATCCAGCTGTGAACCCTGAAACCTATACTAATGACCTGCCTGGCAAGAGATGTCTATCGATGAAGTAATGGCCTCAATTTAGTGGGAGTAACCAACAGCTTTGCTCTGATTTAATTTAAAGTCCACTCCACACGATCGAACCTCTATCTAGTATCATTATTGGGGACAAAAATACCTGTCTAAAAAATACCTGTCATAGGCCTTAGAGGAAAACCTAGTACTATTCCTGTTAAAGGGACATTGTATTAACCCTACTCTCTACAAGTTACTGATAGTTTCTTAGTTAGATGAGAATTTGTGACCATCTCCACTGACATTCAGCGATTTTGTCTTGTTTTGGCATGCTATCACAACACTGTGAGTTTATGTGAGCAAGAGCTCTGCTGTGTTTGGAAGGAACTCTTTCACTGTAGTCATCCACCATCTGCGGCTTTTACAATCTTTCTGTACCCTCTTCTACAGTGATCCTTGAGTCTTGGGATACAGATACTCTGTTTATCTCATGTTGACCAGTTGTGAATTTCTGGGTTCATTGCCATTTAATTTAAAAACAAAACAAAACAAAACAAAAAAAAACCTTCTTTGACTATTGCATCTCCAAAACCTCATCCAAGTGAAGAGCAGTTGGTAACTGAAAACTTTCTGTAGGGGGAGAGAGCTAGCTTTTGTGAAGGCTGTTTCTCGCTAGCTCTCTCTTACTCTAGAGGGTAGCTAGATACCCAAGGATGCTTAACTGCCACAAACTGAACTCACATCACTTTAAAAAATGAGGAGAAAAACAAATTTGAGTGGATATTGAATGGGGTTTATAGCTGGGAGTTTTTGGAGGGAGAGGGGTAAATATGATCCCGTTACGAAGTATGAAATTCCGAAAAACAATAAAATACTTTAAAAGTTTTAAAATTTATAGTGTGCCAAATCACGTCAGTAGAATTCAAGAATAATACATTCATCTCCTTTTTCTTCTTCTTTTTTTAAATCATCCTCTTTCCAATAGATCTCACTCCAGATTCTGAGAAGTAATTTTAGTTTTTGTCCTTATGCGTAATTTTCCTGAAACTGTTGCATTGTTTGTTTAGATCATGGAAAGATCTGAATACCTAGTAAGTGGATGTGAAACAAAAGTTTCATTTACGCAGAGGGCATGAGTTCAAGTGGAAGCATGAGGTCTGAGGCTGCTGGAGTCTTGGACTTCCTCCAGGGCTTCTCTGCTCTCTTGGAGGAAACCATTGATTCGAATAATTTGCTATTGATGCTCTCAAGAAGGACCTTACAAATTGTCTTTATTCACTTTCATATGTTATTGTGGGGATTTTTTAAATGAACATAAAAGCACAACACAGTCTCCTCCAAAACCCAGCTCCGGCAACCGTTAATGTTTTACTAACTGTTTCTAAAAGTCGGTCGCACCACCCTGATTATTATTATTATAACCTGAATGTATTCGAGGGTAAGTCAAGGGCATGGTATTATTTGATATGTAAATAATTTTATTTGCATGGAGCTCTTTCAGAGAGAGTTGAAAATTCTTTAAGAAAAGCATTCAAATGAAGCCAGTGGTCAGTTTTCCAACAAGATGCATTCATGCAGCAGAGGGCAGGAGCCACCATTAGCCCCTAGTTCCTAGACTTAAAAATCCTGACACAGGTAGGATACTAGTAGAAATGTGAGCACATTCTTTAACCCTGTGTCCTCTGTTTTTATCTCCATAGTACGGATAAAAAAAAATCGCTTCCTTCAGAAGCAGTTATTGAATCATTAAAAATATGAAACACAGCAAAATTACAAATTTACTTTGTAAATCGCTAATACAGAGTTCTAGTGTGTTTAATAGAGCTTTGAGTGGCGTAAGTGCCAAATATGTGTAAAATAGAAATACATTATGTAAAAATGATCTAAGAATATTAGCTACCTAATGTTTTATGAAAAATATGTTGAATCACCTGAATAAATGTTTTGCTCAATTATACTGCATAAACAGCTATTTAGGAATACCACCTGAACACACACTATATATTAGGTATACTTCTTGTCTATGTTTAATCTTTGGTCAAGAGTTGGTATAATGTTCTTTTGGAATGTATACACCTTACTCTTGTTCATTCAAATGTTGATTTCTCTCCCCCACTCTCTGGTTTCAATCCGGACATTGCATTGTGATACTTATTCTAAGCATCACCTGTCTAAGTTTGTGAAAACGTGCCAAAATAAAACAACCAGCCACAATGTTGAGCAATGGAGGAGAGGAGAGGAGCCAGAGGAGAGGAAGGAAGAGGAGGACAGGAAGGAGTGGGAGGAGAGGAGGAGGAGAGGCAGCAGGATCAGAAGCTGGGGGAGCAGAGGCTGGAGGAGGGGTCTTGGGATGACATGGAGAGATGGACTGGACCTAAAATATCACTAAAAGCAAATATAATGTGGGAAATCTGTGTGGGCTTGGAGGTTTAGGATGGAGTAACTATTGACCAGCATTGTGTTCTAGGTTAATTAAATAAATCTTAGTCTCTGTGTGGTGATTTGATTATACAGCTGTTTAGGATTAACCATAGCATTAATAAAAGAAAATTAACTGTAAATATTAGCTCCTAGTACAACAAATAGCACCCAACTAATCTAAGTATCCCCACCCCTTAAATAATGCTTTATCATAATTTGGTGGGGGGAATAAACTCCCAGTGATAAAACCCAAACTTAAAACCTAAAAACTCCCAGGTCAATTACTGTCTCTTTAAGAGAAACTCTTGAACAGGCCAGGTCTTCAAGTGAAAGACAGCCTACTGTGGGGAGACCTGAGACTTAACATAACAAAACTGGCTGCTGCTGCAGTCTAACTGAGGGATACACAAGCATGGCTCCTTTATACTGTGGCTGGCTCAACTAGCTCAGCTCCACAGCCATGGCAGGAAAGAAAGGGACTGGAGGCAGACAAGCCTCTAGACAGAGTTTGGCCTAAAACTGCATCTAAAATAAAAAATGCCACAGCAGAGGGTGTTTTAATCCTTTTTGGCTTCATTTTGGCTGTCATAGGCATGGATCTGGTTGCAATATGTTTAATGGTGATGGTTCTTCTCCATGCCTTCTCTGAGAAAGTTCAAGAAGAAAATGGGGAAAAAAAAAAAAACAACAAGGATTGAAATACTAAGTTACAGACAAGAGAAAGGACACTTTTCCTAATAATTAGATAAATATTGGCTAAAATTCAAAGCTCTCTGGCTGCAAGATACATGACAGCTCTTTCTGGTAAGGGTCCACCAATTCACTGAAACATCAACTAAATTCCAAAAAATAACCAACTGGGCTTTGCTTGATACAGCATAAATTGGCTCAACTGAGGTCAAACTTAGAATTTTTTTTGTCTCTTTGCTTAATTTTCATTTAAAGGCTTTGAGTTACAACGATATTATTTTGAAAAAAAAATTGAACCAGTTGGTGAAGGCAAGTGTCTTTATTCCCAACACAAAGTAAAAGAGAAACAGGCAGATCTCTGAGTTCCAGGTCAAACTAATTTATATAATAAAAGCCAGGATGGCAACTCCTGCTATTTAACCACTTGCAGAAATAGTCTAAGATTCAAAATGACAAAATTTTCCTTAAGGTTACCATGTAAATTCTTTTTCTTAATAATAGATGTTATGTCCTTACTGCTCTAAAGGTTGGATTCACATCAATTTTAGGTTTATGTGAAGAGAGATAATGTCACACTGCTCTGGAAGCTGGCTTATCCTTTCAAATGTGAGACATTTTCACTAGGGACAAATGTTGGTCATGCCCGATACAAAAAAGACAAAGGAGGCTTACAGATGGCACAGTACATGCCAGCCTCGTTAAGTCCTAGAAACTAAAAAATTATAATTCATATGTTTAAAAACAAAACTGTCCATCCATATCAAAAAGGGGGCAAGCCAAAGAAGAGCCCAAACCAATGTAAAAACACAGGTACAAGATACTTAGGATATACTTAAATGCTAAGGGTAAAAGAGAATTTATGTATAGTTTGGCTACAAAGGCTTAACTGCCCATTCTATATTAAAAAAAGGGGTTAGGACAAATAGCTACAACATATACAAAAACCTAGGCCTAAACCTCTAAACAGGTACAAGATGCCTAGGGTATGCTTAAATTCTAAATTAAAAAGGAGTTTATATAAAGTTTACTTAAAACATGTCTTTTCTGTTGTTCAAGGCAACCAGAATGTCTCTCTAATGGGAGGCCTTCTCTCTGGAGATAGGTAGCAGCTTGGCCTAATACAACAGACACTCAAGAGCCCAAAAAAGATATTTTGATCTATTCAACCTTGTTTTGAGTTCAACATGATAATGATTGTATGTTCAATAATAATGGTAAATTATATTGCTGATCCGTTTACATGGGAACAACTCTGAAACTGACTGTCTCCAGCCAAAACTTCAACAATTCATGGCCAATAAAGCATTGGCTATAATATACTCAAAAATATATTATGCTAAACTTTTAATTGTAGATAAAATTGGCTTACAGTTTAGTTTCATCCTGCATGTCTCATACATTTATAATTTTAGAACTCTGTAATACTTGTAAGAAATTATATGTTTGCAGAACAAAAGAAATGGAGACCAGAGATGCTGGATCTAACCTGACAGGATTCATCCTTCAGCATGCTGAGACATTGACACATCTATTCAAGCATCTTGCATGTTCCAGCATTCAGCTTGTTCCTGCCTCAACTGCTACAAATGCTGTTTTTCATCAAAGCCTGCTCCCAAGAGATCTTTGAAGAATGCTACTAATCTTAATTGGTCTAGCATTTTAGACTGTTTCAAACAGGATTTTTATTGAGCCTGAAATTTCTCAACATTCAAAGACTGGACCACAAATGTTATTGCTTGCTTAATTAACCATTTTTCCCAATTTTCTTTGGGCACCCTAATAGGATTTCTGCATGTCCAAAATGTCAGCTAGAAGAAATCCATGACAACAACATCCAATTTTCCTTAAAGCGGGTTGGGTAGGTTTTGGTTGTTTTCTGTGGCTATGAATTTTTATTGTCATTGGGAGATGTTTATAAATTATTAATGGTCATATTCAGAGTGAAACAAGGTTATACTGAGGGATTTCTCTCTTTTCCTTTTTCTATCTTTCTTTCTTAGACAAGGAGAAAAGGGGTTGAAAAGAAAGGAGTATACAGGGATGTCTTATAGGAATAAGACAACAGGTAGATTATTGAATCTACTCAACTTAGAGTTTTATTTGTTATTCTCAAATAAGGTTAATTTTAACTCTGGTATAGGATTTTGCATATTGATGCAAAAATAAATATTTTTGATACATTGGTATGAGCCTTAGTATATTGATACAAATTCAAGGTTACTTCTAATACTTTTAAATTGCTTTTAAAAATGGTTTAGATTATTAGGTTATGCAAATTAATTGCTAGTTAATTAACTCGTAGTCATGTCAGATGACTAGTCTAATTTATCACAGGAGTATACATCCTAGGTTTAACAGATAGATCTGATTTTGTAGACAGATCGCTTATATAAAGATAGTCTTCAAAAACTTCAGACACCTACAGAATATGTCATTTAAAAGTGTCTTTATTATTTTAAAGATTCTTTGACAATGAGACAGGTCATCTCCTGGCAGCACCCCACCTACCTCAAAGAAGATGATGAGCATTGAAGAACCTTTATATGGAGATGGCTACAAATGTGGCAAATGAGCCACTTGGGTAAAGAAAATACTCTCGCTTCGCTACAGACAAATTCTGCCAAAAATGGCCAAACTTAAGTGCAGGACAAGACAACTACTGAACTCTGCCAAGACAGGGTAAGCATGTCCTAAATAGTTCCTGCTTCACATATTATGTCTGTCAAATATTTTGAGCCAGAAGGCTGAAGATGATGTTCCAACGTTATAGAGAGTTATGGGTGATTAAATAGTCATAGTGCCACATTTAAGTTTAAGTTGTTTATAAGTTAAGAAATGCTTTCATATAGGTAATAACAATAAGGATAAAAGTTAATTCAGGTATAGAACTCTACGCTTGTCAAGTTAGATAGGATAATCAAATACTTTCTCCTAAGTTGCTAAATACACATGGACTGGACATTGCACATGTAGGTTTTACCTAACAGTTTTCATAATTTCATAATTATTATTGTATTGAAAGAAAAGGAGCCATTTATTGGACTTAAAGGGGGAAATGTTGGTGTAATGTTCTTTTGGAATGTATACATACACCTTACCATTGTTCATTCAAATGCTGATTTCTCTCCCCAACTCTCTGGTTTCAATCTGGACATTGCAATATTCTAAGCATCACCTGTCTCAAGTTTGTGTAAACATGCCAAAATAAAACAACCAGCCACAGTGTTGAACAATGGAGGAGAGGGGAGGAGCCACAGGAGAGGAAAGAAGAGGAGGACAGGAAGGAGTGGGAGAAGAGGAGCAGAATCATCAGGAGCAGAAACTGGGAGAGTAGCGGCTGGAGGAGAGGTCTTGGAATGATGTGGAGAGATGAACCAGACGTATGATATCACTAAAAGCAAATATAATGTGGGAAATCTAAATGCGTAGGAAACTGTGTGGGCTTGGAGGTTTAGGATGGAGTAACTATTGCCCAGCATTGTGTTCTAGGTTAATTAAACAAATCCTAGTCTCTGTGTGGTGATTTGATTATACAGCTGTTTAAGATTAACTGCAGCCCTTCTAAAAGATATACCAATAGTAAATATTAATGACCTAATACAACAGTCAAGCATGGTTGTTAGGTATTTTCATATGGGTGCTTTATTGTGTTTTACAGTAAAGCTAAGAAGCCTTTTTGCACACTGCTCTTTACATTGAAAGGGCTTTGTTTAGGTCATGCTAATCTCTAGCATAGTTTAACTGCATTGTGTCTTGGGTTCCTGATTGCTTTTCCTCAATGACCATGGTGATTGATCTAGAGAAAAATATCTTTCTAAGTGACATGATGATCCCACATTTCTCTCTTTGAAATGTTCCAATTTCTCCACTTGTGAGGGATGCTAGCCCTGAGTATCTTCCTAGACAACTTTCCAGTCCTGTTATGAAGGTTAGTAGAAAAGATCTACCCAATAGAATAACACAAGTGCTTTAAACATGGTATAAGTGAAGAGAGAGGAAGACACAATTAAAATCTTAAATGGAATCACTTGAATCTTTAGCACTTCCTATGGTTGAAGAAAACAGGGAGGAACTATAGGAAGTAGTTTATCATGATCTGTATACATGATCTGGTTTACTGAATTTGTGCAGCCTAGAGAACTTGCTCAGGCATCTCTCGGCAGCTCTTGTTTCACTACAGTGCACTGTTCAGTTGTCTGTAAAAAAAAAAATGGTTCACAACATCTCATAAAAGGGGAGTTGATGAGATGTGAAGCCCCCTTTCTCACTGTCCTAGTGGCAAGTAACAAAATGTTTATAAGTTAAGAATTTGCTTTTTCCTGGATTTGAAATCGTGTTGGGGAGTCTTTGAGCATATCACAGTGATACCTAGAGGACAGGTCATGAGATTCCCATTACTGCGTGGGAATCTCAAGGGACCGAAGGTGCCTTGACACCACTTTAAATGCTCATTACTTTTATGAGTTTTGCCCTAAGGCATGTTCAAGGCTTGGCTATAGTGGCATAAATGTCTCTTCTAGCCCTCATTCAGTTCTTTCCTTTAATATAGTCTTGATAGGTGAAAACCTCAGATCTCAGAGCACACATTCCTCCTTAAGCATCAAGGCATGCACATAAACCAATGTCAGGCATATTCTTCTCCAAACATTCTTTGGGCCACATTTTTTTTTTTTTAGCTTTCTTGATCTCCAATACATTACTGGATCACATAAAGAGTATGTCTCTCTCCCTCTAACCATATTCATAGCTCCATTTTCTAACACAATGAAGAGAAGATATTGCTTATTATACAGATATAGTTGGTGGCTTTCTATTTTGTGTGAGTAATGTTGGTTTTAAATGGCACATAATCAGTGTCCATTTACTGAGACAATCAGTCCACTCTTCTGATGAATTGCTTTTAATTTTCTTTTGGCATTTAGTGAATAGATTCTCAAATGTGATATTACCTTGGTCATCTAAAACTAGAAATTCTGGGTGGAGATTCATATGGTGATGTTCTGGTATTATTATCTAACAAAATATAATAGTAACATTCGAATGGGCTAAGCCTACCTTTGTATTGCTCTAATCAAAGAAGGTAATACATAAAAAGATACACACAGTTGTCCAAAATGGTATTTCAACTTCTAAGGTTTAACTGTAGTGATTAGAATTGAATTACTAGAACTATATTTAAAAGTGGTTTCAAGCCACAGTTTATACTTGAGACGAGTCATTTTTTTTTAGCTTCATCTTATTGAACGATGGATATTTCCACTCAGCAATATAACCACAAAACAAGCCAATTTATCATGAGAATGCAGAAGATATTGTGTCAAACACCGATCGTTTGCAAAGATATATATTTCCTCTTACTTATCTTAGACAACAGAATAAATGTACTGTGTTCTTAGCTGAACAGTGCTGGAAACACCTCTCCCTTTCATATATTATACATTCAATGTTATTATCAGACTAGATGATTTTTAAATTGGAAGGGAACAATACAGTCATCTAACTGAACACTCCTGAGCACTGGAACTTTACGAGGGGAAAACAGCATGGCTAAGAGATATGGAATGACTTCACCTAATATCACAGCAGGTAAGAAAAGCAGAAGTAAGATCTGGTATCTTGATTTCTATCCCATACTTAAAATTCTGTCTGTTTTATAAGCATGTAATTATAGTATTTTGTTTAATGCATTTGTCTGTGCTTATGCACTGCCCAAGAAAGCTGGCATATTCTCTAAACAAGGTCAAGTGATCTTGTTTATTAATTCAACACAGATCTATCACATCCATGTAGGACCAAGCATCAACTTTACAGACTTATTAACACTACGAAACAAGTTTTTCTAAATAAAAAGGAAGACAATAGGCAATTACCTCGAAGCACTGTAAATGTTAAAATATAAGGAAGATGTCTTGATTGTGTACTAAGGGTGAGTCACATAATTGTTTTGAAGTTGAGTCGTGAATGTTTCCTAATTTTTTCCACATGAAGGAGAAGAGGAGAGAGTTCTAAGATCAGAGAGCAGAGTATATAACAGGGCATGCAAAGACCCAGAAGCAAGTCAGGGCAGCTAGTCTAGGTATTTTGCTATGACATAATACTTAACCAAACAACTTAATAAAGGAAGAAAAAGGAAGAATTTCTTCCAGCTCACAGTTGGTGGGTACAGCCCATCATATCAGGGAAGGCATGGCTGCTGCAGCATGAAGCAGCACATCACATTATGTCTGGAGTCAGAGAGTTGAGGCAGACCCTCACTGCTGCTCAGCTCATTTTCTTCTTTATTCAGTCCAAAACCCTAACATTGTGCTCTGCTACATTAAATTGAGTCTTAACCACCTCAAGTGAGAAGAACTTCCTAATCCTGGAAGTTCCTCTCAATTGTGGCCAGAGGTGTGTTTCAAATCACATCCAGCTGACAATCAACATCACTATAATGCCCACCACTTCTGCTTGTGAGTTCTGTAGCCATTGTTCTGCAACTGTCTGGCCACCTGTATGGACCGTCCTGTCACTGTAGATAGGTAGATACTGTTAGTAACCTACTTGCCATATCCCCCCTTTGCTTTCACTTCTGGTGTTGATAAAATGTCTTTTTGCTCATTGTTAAAGGATACTATTTTATCTTCCACTTTGCAGCAAACAGACCTGTCAGCTCAACCTGCCAGAGAGAATATGGCACATCAAGTTAAAATTTTAATTTTAAACTCACTAAACCTCATGGACATTGCATGGACGATACTTGTAACGTTTGGTCTTGATTTTTAGCCTGATGAAATATGGTCATCTCACCTGGAAGATGGGTCTCTGAGAATGCTTGTGGAGGATTACTTTGATTAAATTAATTGAAGTGAAAAGACTAACTTTCTTTGCTAGACATCCTTCTTCTAGTTTTCTGTCCTGGACTACATAAAAATGAGAAAGCTAGCCAGTCACAGCCATTCATTGTTCTTTGCCCATTGACTGTGGAAATAATGTGACCAGCTTTCTCAAGATGCTGTTGCTATGATCTCCCTGCAATGCTGACTTTTAGCACTGAACTGTGAGCCAAAATATGCCCCTTTCCCCTGACATTGCTTCTATAAATAGCAAGAAACAAACAAAAACAAACAAAAAACCACAAGACAATTGTTTTGCTGAACATTTGAGTATTAATTTGTTTTTGAAACTAAATGTTACTATGTAGCTCAAGATGGCCTTGAGTTAAAAAAATCTTTCTGATTTAGTCTCTCAGGTGCTGGGATTACAAGTGGATCACATGTTCTGCTTACGCTAATTTGTTGTTTATTATTTCTCTGAAATCCTAATGTATCTGGACATCTCTATTTCCCTCAAACCACATAATCTTACTTTCAATTTGTTTTAAAGAGCAAAACTCCTAGGTGACCAAGACGTTTTGACTCCTAAATATTAGTCAGAATTTGTCAAGTTTACAGTGCCCTCTACTGGGAAGCCAGAGAGCATAGGGGACTACAGCAGGACTAAGGCAAAATAAGAGCAAAATAAAGGGTAACACTTGGAGAACATATGTGGTGATTAAGGGGCACAAACAGACCTCATTTCACGAGACTGTGAATACTGACAAGACCTGAATTGGAAAGACTGTTCTCAGTAATTTTATACTTGAAGAATCTTCATAGCCTTATGAGAGCATTATACTTTGATTAATTTTATTTCCTCTATTCTACAATGAATACAAATCAACCTCTTCTCCCACCTCACTATCACTTGCATTCTTGCACTTTTTAGCTGCCTGCAGGATTAGAGGATTAGAAGATCAAGTAGGATATGATTTTCAGTGATTAATGTTCTACCAATAAATAACTCTACAGCTCTAGTTTGGAGAAAATTGCTATGAATAGTTTAATTTTATTTTCTTATTGGATTTTCCCTCACATCGAGTGTAATTTGGGTTTTCTTCCTACAAGGCATATGCCATAATATAGTTGAATCATGGAGAAGGTTTGTGGTGAATATATCTTTTAAATTTTTCCACAGAGCAGTATGGAAATGGTAGCTAGGAGTTTGGTAAAACCGACTCTTGCTTTTACAGGGCAAAGTATATAATAAATAATTTATATTGAATGGTTTTCCAGTCATAAATCTAGTCACAAATACTAGGTTCTGTACAGGTTCTTGAATAATGAAAAGAAAGTCGCTTCACAGAGAGGATGAAAAACTGAATGCTTATTCTGGCCTATTCAAGGGTATATTCTTTCAAATAGTGACGTTTGTTGACTTGGGAACAATGATGGATAAAGAAAGCAACGCTGCTGGGCTGCCGGGTCTTTGCTTATGTGGAGGGGAGGGGAGCTTTTGGTTGCAACATCAGAAGAGAGATCACCAGTTCAGCAGCAGTAGATTCTAGGTTGTGGTTGCAATGTTTACTTGTTCATGGTAACCTAGCCTTCAAGGCTCTGGCAGAATACAGCCTCTGGTTCCTGGACTGGTGGGAAAACATTCACAAGCAAAGGAGTTATTATTTAGCTACCAAAGAATTTGTCTAATGATAACTTGTGTCTGGTTTCAGGTAAAAGCCAAAGCCTGTAAAGATCAAAGCAGATTAAGATCTGGTAAAGTTACTGTATTTGTGGCAAGCCGTCACAACTCAGTTCTGTGCACTGTGTCTACCTACGGATCAAAGGCAGCCCTAGGTGCTGTGACCTGGGACATATCTAGGTGCTGGGAATAAGGCTAGGTTTTGTAATATTACGTCTCAGGGAAATTGGCAAATGAAGTGACTACAGTATGGGAGTTCAGACGGTTAGCACAATCTGGGCATCCTGAAACTTTACTGGGCCATGATAGCTCAGGGATTATCTTGGGCAAAACAAATTAGTTCATACCAAGGGATAAGGAAGTCCAGCAAGTGTTTTTGTGTTATATGCTGTGCGGAAGGAAATTGATACAAACAGGCTGAGATGCCACCCTACAGACTGATTCACATTTTGTAAAAACCTCCTGGGTCCTGAGTGATATTTGAATTTGAAGTCTTTGGCTTATGGTTTACTTTTGAAAACCATGTTATTTTTCCTTTATTTTTTTTCTGAGATTATAATTTAGTTACATTTCTCCTTTCTCTTGTCTTCACCCAAACCCTCCATTATATCCCCCAAATCTCCTTTAAATTCAAGATTTTTTTCACTAATCATTATTGCATGCATATTCATATGTGTATATCTATACACACATATTTCTAAATATAACCCAGTCAGTCCATATAATGCTACCTGTATGTCTGTTTGTAGGGCTACTGCATGGCATTGGACAGCCGGTTTGTGCATTCTTCCCTGGTGAAGAACACTTCTCTGCATTTGTGTAGGGTTAAGGCCTTGTAGGACTTTTCTCCATCCCACTTAAAATGTTTCTTGGTGTAATTCTTGTTCGGCTCATATTTGGGAAGTCATGTTGGTGAGCTTTATGTGTGTAGCTTCTGATATTAATAGGAGATACAATCTCACAGATCCTCTGGCTCTTATAATCTCCCCACCCCCTCTTCTGCTGTGTTCCCTGAACCTTCGGGGAACTAATGTTTTTTAATGTACCCACAGCTCTCTAATTGGATTTAAGACCCATTGAAAAAGAGAGATACCATGCCTGGTTGTGAATATCTACTAAATACTCAGTCTTGGTGAAGTCATGGATATTGTAGAAGAATCCATAACCACTAATTTTCTAAACCAGCAGAATTTCTAAATAAACATATATCCTTACATACACAGAAGAGTTTAGCCTTTACCCTTCATCAAGGAAACTTCTCTTTGCAACAGATGAAGAGAATTAGAGAAAACCACAAACCAATCAAAACATAGACTTGTGGAGCCCTGGGCCAATGTTATATGTATACTATCCTTTATTGATCTGTGAAGGAGAATAGGGCCAGAATCCTCCAGTGTGGCCAGCACTGCATTGGAGGAAGGGAGAGTAAGGCTGATGTTGATGGTGCTAAAGAGAAAGCAGTCTTCAAAAATACTGCTATCCTGTACGAATGTGTGAGAAGTTATAAGGAATAATGCTATTAGCAATCTACCTTGAAAACTCTTATAACACATGTAACTCTGTGTATAAATACACATATATAGTCTGAATGAAATTTTCTCATCTTTCTCAATTTTCCTTCCAAAAGACAAAAATCCTGGCACTAGTCATGAGAAGTCCTCTTTGAAGTTATTGGTCAGTGTTGTCCTAAACATGACAGGCTATTGCTGTTATGAAAACATGGCAGGCTATTGCTCTTGCTCCTGGTTGCCCTCTAGACGTTGAAGGTAAGTCCGTATTGCTGAAGACACCATGAACATCAGATGCAGGGCCAAAAGACTTCTAAGCACGAACTGGCCTGAAAATGTCCTCCCTGAAGACTGCCTTTCATAGCACCAGAAGACACCATGCAAGCTTCCAAAGGAAGAAAGCAAAACATTTGCACCCAAATAAGATTCCAGTGAACCACAATGATGAACATCACGGCAACATAACCCTAAAGGCACAGCAGTGGCATGCATATATGATGGTAACCAACAACTTTTTAATTGGAGTGAAGCCCTGCTCAACAGTAGGGAATTCATGCCTGGTACTGATCAACCTGATCAACCACACAGGGCTAGTGACATAATGGATTTTGGGAGAGAGGCTACAACCAATAATTTACTAAGCCAGCATAATCCCTGACTATATTCCAAATATTTGTCCTTTTGCCCACAGGATAAGTGTAATTCCCACTAACCATCAAGAAAATTTCTCATTGAAACAGATGGAGAACATTGCAGAAAACAACAATCAATCAAAATACAGAGTTGTGAATTCCAGTCCCAATGGATACATCTTCAACACAACTCCTACACCTAAGAGTCAGGGAACATTGTGGAGGAGGAGGTGAAAGTATTGTAAGATCCAGAAGATGAGGGAGTTTGCTGTGAGACTGTATTTCCTAGGAATGTCAGAATCTACAACTGTACAATCTCACTAACATGACTGCCTGAATGTGAGCTGAATGAGGACAACAGAAATAGACATGCCAAAATAGATGGGGGAAGGGTAAAAAGGCTTCAACCCTCCATAAAGAACTACAGGTAATTAAAGAATGTTCAGAGCAAGATAGTCTTCCCTGAGGAAAAGCACATCAATTAATTATCCATTAAAAAGTAGGCAGCCTTAAAACATAACATATAAGTAATATTATGAGACTGTACATGTTATAATTAGTATTTATAAATATGGATGTTTACAGTACACATATATGTATATAGCAATAACTGATGAACAAAGAGGCCATGAATTTGAAAAAGAGCAAGCAGGGGTATATGAGATTATTTGGAGGGAGGAAACAAATCAAATTACAATATGACAAAACAACCAAATAAGAAAAAGAGACAAAGAAAAAACACAAGAAACAAATATAGATGTATAGATACACAGGTTTTCACAGTCAAGAATCCCATAAAAACTCTAAATAGGAAGCAATTATACACACACACACACACACACACACACACACACACACGTAAAGTAGTTGTAAGGTAGAGAAAAAAGAAAACAAAATAATAATAAAAAACCAACAAAACAAAAATATACCCTAATTTAACATACGATAAAAAGAATCTCCAACTTTTCTGAAAACAGTAAAACAAACAAAATAGATAAATACAAATGAGTAAATGTATTTATACTTCCAAAATGTCTTATCTGGGGTTTGGTAAAATAAAATTATACTGAGAAAAGTTAAACAGTAACGGAAGACTTTACTCAATACTGATAAAAATGGAGAGACAGAAGATCTGAAATCAACTCCACAGAAAGTAAAGATCAGAAGGTTTGATGCATGGATGGACTAGTGGAAAAACACTGGAGAAGTTTAGGGATGACCAGTGGAGTATGTCCTGAGTAATTAGTTTCCCCTCAATTTTTAGGCCACTGGTGCTTACTTCTGAAACTAGTCTTCTACTTTCCCACAAAGGTAAGAAAGCACTAGTTCTATATTGTATGAAACTTGCATTTCAACCCTAGCATGGCGGCTGATACCTTTGTAAGAAAGAGAACTATGAGTTCAAGGCCACACAGAGTTACATAATAAGACCCTGTTTCCTCCCCAGAAATACTTTTCCTTTCATGGGAAGGGTCTTTCTTGGTTTTGAGACCTGTATTAATACTTAAAAGAGACTGGAAGAATTTCCAAGAATTTTAAAGGGCAGGCACACAATTCAGAATTGGAGGTATATGAAGCAATCATTAAGAAAAGTTTCTCTCTCTGTGGCACAGAGAGTTTACTTGATGAAGGGGTTGAACGACTGACCCTTTCATAGACATTTGGAAGACACAGATATTTACATTACAATTTATAACAGTAGCAATATTACAGCTATGAAGTAAAATAACCTTGTGGTTGGGGTCATCAGAGCATGAGAAAGTGTATTAAAACGTTGCAGCATTAGGAAGGTCGAGAAGAACTGGTTTAAAACAAAGCAGGAACTACGCTGCAATAGGCCATAGCTACTATTTGACACCATTCTTTCCCCCATTAGTTGTTAGGGGTCTATTTGTATATAATAGAAGACTTACCTAATTGTCAGCATGAAAGGTATGTTTTATACAGAGGATACACACACACACACACATACACACACACACACACACACGTTATATATACATATAACAAGAAGGAGAATCAAATAGTAGGAAGGATTCTGGATGATCACATCTCGTACCATACCTTCTGTTTTGATATTTCTGGGCTGAGATATTACCACTCATATGAATGATGTTGAGCACTGAAAAAGTACTGGAACTCAACAGTAAAAAAAAGGCTAGTTTTCCAGGGAACATGAAGGATTGACAAAAAACTGAAAGTACTTCTTTATGAATAAATAAATCACTGTAAAAAAAATGGATCTCCAAAACTGCTGTTGAGCTCGTTTGGGTGGCTATTTCCTCTTGGTCATGGGGCCTACCCTTAAGAGTGTTTTGTTTTGTTTTTTTTGTTTGTTTGTTTGTTTTTTGTTTTCTCCAGTGAGACTTGCTTGGAAAAAACGATTTTTATATTTGCCGGTGGTTATCAATTGGAGATAGCTTATGGGTTCAGGATGGGGGTGTGTGTCCACTTGTACTTTCAGTTACAGGACCCCATCTGGTGCAGAGTGATGCTTACTCCCACAGTCTTTGAGTTCACCTGTAAGCCTGCCATGTTGTGTCTAGAATGCCTTAGTTACTTAATGTTATCTATTCTCTCTGGTTCTTAGACTTCTTTCTCCTCCTTTTCCCCACAGTTCTCTGAGTTCTCATGTCTGTTTGTTACCATATGCTGCAAGAAGAAGTTTCTCTGATAATGGCTGAGCAAGGCACTGCTCTATGAGTGTAGTAGAATGCTGTTAGGCACTGTTTTATTTCTTTAGTATAACAATAGTATTTGGTTTTCCCTAGCTCCCCGTCCAATCTAGTCTCATGTCCTTGGCCACTCAAGCGGTGCAGGGTATAAATTCCATCTCATAGAATGGGCCTTAAATCCAGTCAGATATGGGCTGGTTAATTCCACAAGTTCTGTGCTACTATGATTCAGCATACACTTGAAGTCTGATCACTTCTGTAGATTGAATGTTTTGTAGATGGGGTGATGTTTCCTTTTCTCCTGTGGTAGCATTCAGAGTACTTTCTAGTACCATGAATGCTAACTAGTTCCTAGTGGTGAAGGCCCTAGGTAGGCACCGACTTGACTTCTCCATGTTCAATGAATTGTGTAGGTGCCATCTTCAATCATAGGGCTTTGTCGTCAGTTTGTAGAGACTCTTGGCAATAGCCTAGAATATTTGGGAGACCCTTATAGGACTCCTATGGTCAACAACTCGATTAGATGAAACCAGTTCCCAGCACAGGAAGCTTCATTTGAGAGAAGGGACATCCAATTGGGCCTCTGACTCCTCTCTTCTTTAGATTTTATTTAGATCACATGTACATAGGTGTATATTATAAGAATACTCTATTGTATTAGGTTTCCACATGACCCCTCAAATGGCCCTTAGATTTAGTTATCCCTTACATCCCTCCCTTCTACCCATACCCTTTCTGTTTGATCCTCCCATTTCCTGCACATCCATAACTATTCTATATCTCCTTCTTGGAAAGACCCATCTCTCCTTACTAGTTACTTCCTAAAAAACCTTTATAGTTATACTGATTGTATCTTGCTTATCAATGACTTAAGAGCTAACAACCACATATAAGCAATGTATACCATATATGTCTTTCTGGGTCTGAGTTGCTTCACTCAGGGTTATTTTTTTCTACTTCCATTCATTTACCTGTGAATTTTATGATTTCACAATTTTTAAGGTTTGGCAATATTCAGTTGAATAAATGTACCATATTTTCTTTATCCATTCATCTGTTGATGAACATCCAGGTGGCTTCATTTTTCGGCTTTCATGAATAGAGCAGTCATGAACATGGTTGAACAAGTGTCTTTGTAGTAGGATGAAGCAGTTTTTGTGTATATACCCAAGAGTGGTATAGTTAGGTCTTGAAATAGATCAATTCCCATCTTTCTGATTTCCTACAGATTTCCCTAGTGGCTGTAAAAATTTGCTCTCCCACCAGCAGCAGATAAGGGTTCTGCTTATTCCATATCCTCACCAGCATGGACTGTCGCCTGTTTTTTTTTATCTTGACCATTCTTAATGATGTAAGATGAGGTCTCGACATAGGTTGTTTGCATAGCCTCAATGGCTAAGGATGCTGAACCTCATTTTGAATGTTTCTCAGCCATTTTAGTTTCCTCTTTGGGAGAATTCTCTGTTCTATGCTCCCTTTTTAAAATTGGGTTAATATGCTTTGATGTCCAAGTTTTTGAGTTCTTTATATGGTTTGTAGATTAGTCCTCTCTAGAATGTGTAGTTGGTAACAATCTTTTCCCGTTCTGTAGGCTGATGCCTTATCTGAACAATGATGTCTTTTGCCATGAAGAGGCTTCTGTTTCATGAGGTCACATTTATTAATTGTTGATCTTAGTGCCTTTGCTAACAGTGTTGTGTTCAGAAACTTTTTCCTTGAGCCAAGGAGTTCAAGACTACCCCCCCCCAACTCTTTCTTCTATAACACTCAGTGTATCTGGGAGTATGTTGAGTGTTTTGATCCATTTAAAGCTGAGTTTTGTGCAGGATAATAAGGGTAGCTCTACTTTCATTCTTCTAAAAGCAGCCAAACAGTTTAATCAGCACCATTTTCCAGTGTGTATTTCCGGATTCTTTGTCAAAAACACATGTCCACTCCATACGTGAATGGACTTATCTCTAGGTCTGCAATTCAATCCCATCGGTCAACTGGTCTGTTTTGTGCCACTACCATTCTGTTCATATTACTATAGCTCTATAGTACAACTGAGATAGGGGATGGGAATACAACCAGCAGTTCTTTTATTGTTCAGGATTGTTTTAGTTATCCTGATTTTTGTGTTTCCATATGAAGCTGAAAATTGCTTTCAAGTTCTGTGAAGAATTGTGTTGGAATTTTGATGGGAATTACAGCCAGTCTGTGGACTGTTTTTGGTAGGTGTCCAGTTTTACTACGGTGATCCTACTGACCCATGAACATGGAAGATCCTCCCATTTTCTGATATCTTCTTCAATTTCTTTCTTCAAATACTTGTAGGTTTTATCATGCATGCCTTCCACTTGCTTGGTCAGAGTTACCACAAGATATTTGACATTATTTGAGGCTATTGTGAAAGATCTTGTTTTCCTGCTTTCTTTCTCAATCTGTCCATCATTTGCATATAGGAAGAGCACTGATTTTTTTTGTGAGTTAATTTTGTATTCAACTACTTTGCTAAAAGAGTTTATCAACTGTAGGAGTTCCCTGGGGAAATTTTTAGGGCCACTTATGTATGCTATCATATCACTTGCAAATGAAGATACTTTGACTTCTTCCTTTCCAATTTGTATCCCCTCGATCTCCTTCAGGTCTCTTATTGATCTAGATAAGACTTCAAGTACTATATTATTAATCAGTATGCAGAGAGTGGACAACCTTGTCTTGTTCCTGATTTTAGTGGAACTGCTTTAAATTTCTCTCCCTGCCTTTATTATGTTGAGGTATGGTCCTTGCTGTCCTAATCTTTCGAGGACTTTTATTATGAAGGAATGTTAGATTTTTTTTTTCAAAGGCATTTTCTATACTTAAGGAAATGATCATACATTTTCATTCTTTAATTTTGTTTGTATGGTGGATCACCTTTATTGATTTTTTTGTATATTGAACAGTTTCTGCATATCTGGGACAAAGCCTACTTGGTAATGGTGAATGATTATTTTGAAGTATTCTTGGATTTGGGGTGTAAGTATTTTATTGAGAATTTTTGCACCTATGTTGATAAGGGAAATATAAATCAGAAATTCTTTTTATTGAATCTTCATGTAGTTTAGGTATCAGAGTTACTGTGGTCTAGTAAAAAGAACTGGGCAACATGCCTTTTATTTCTATTTTGTGAAATAATTTCTAGAATGTTGATGCTAGTTCTTCTTTGAAAGTCTGATAGAATACTAATGCTAAAACCATATGACTGTGGTTTTTTTCCCCCCCTTTGGGATATTTTTATTTATTAGCTTCTATTTTACTAGAATTTATAGATCTGTTTACATTGATTATCTAATCTTGATTTAGCTTTGGTACGTGGTATATATCTAGAAAACTAATAATTTATTTGAGATTTTACATTTTGTTTGGGTACAAGGTTTTAAAAGAATGTATGATTCCCTGGAATTCCTTAGTGTCTGTTGTTAGGCCCCTGGTTTCATTTCTGATTTTGTTAACTTGGATACTCTCTCTCTGCCTTTTAGTTAATTTGGATGCAGATTTGTCAATCATATTGATAGTCTCAAAGAGCCACCTCATTGTTTCATTGATTTTTTTTACTGTTTCTTTGTTTCCATTTTATTGATTTTAGCCCTGAATTGATTTTTTTCTTGCTGTCTACTCCTTTTGAGTGTGATTTCTTCTCTTTTTTCTATAGATTTCAAGTTTGCTGTTAAGTTAGTCACATAAGAGTTCTCTCTCTTTTTTACGTGAGCACTTTGTGGTATGGACTTGCTGTTTAGAACCATCTTCACCAATTCTCATAAGTTTGGGAATATATGTTTTCATTTTTTTTTACAATTCTTAAGTTTTAATTTTTCTTAATTTCTTCTGGTTGAAGTTTTCTTAATATCAGTCTTCACACATTTTTCATTGTGAAAAATGAACTGTTCTTGTGTTTCCACAGAGTTTTAAAGCTTTCTGTTGTTTCTGTGGTTGTTGATATCCAGCTTTAATCTATGATAGTCAGAGAAAATGTTCAGTTGTTACCTTAATTTTAGTATATCTGTTGGGACTTGCTTTGTGTCTAAATATGTGGTCAATTCTGAAGAAAGTTCTATGAGGTGAAGAAGAAGAAAAAAAAAAGAAAAAAAAACGTGTGTTTGGGTGAAATACTCTGAAAATAACTGTTAGGTCCATTTGATGTATAATGTCATTTATCTGAATCATTTTTCTGTTTAGTTTTCATCTGCATGACCTGCTCACTGGCAAGACTCAGACTTTAAAACACCCATTATCATTGAGAGGGTCAATAGGTGATTTTAGCCCTTTTAAGAACCAGGGTGCCCTTAAGTTTTGCATATAAACATTACCTTCTTGGTTGAGTTTTCCATTGATGATAATGTAGTCATGTTCCTATTTCTTCTGACGAGTTTCAGTTTGAAGTTTATTTTGTCAGATATTTAAATGGATATATCCTTAGTTCCTTGGGAATGAGGGCAGGAAGGGAGTTGAGACTGCAACTAGGACTCTGCTCCACAGCTGGACATGAGACTGGGTCTTGCGCTTGAGGAAGAGTAGGAAGATTGCAGTCCTAACAATCACCCACCTCCTTCCCAGGCCTGAATGTTCCCATAACCACCATGTCCTAATATTTCCAGGAAATGCCTGACAGAGCTGGAGGCGGAGGCAAAGGGATGGGCGGTGAGGGAAGTTCTGAAGGGTGTGTACTTATCTCCATGGTTAGCTCGCTTGGCTGGTGGGCCTTATTATTTTTTTTTCCCCATGATGTTTGGTTTTCTTCACTCCCCCTTTACAGTACCTCTATGATGTAATAATAAGATTTTTGGTGCTTTTGAGAGCAGAATCCCTTCTAAGAAAAATGAAAGAAATTTGAATTTGAACAGTTGGTATGAAAATATGTTACAACTGAGATCGCATGCTTCAAAACATGAGCAATGAGGCATGACTGAATTTGCTCTCTTGTACTGACAAGATATCACTAACAGGGTGACATTCACAGGCATGTCAACTGGCCTCACTCAAGAAATGTCAAATCTGACAAGTTCAGCAAAACAACAATTTTCTGTACGTTTAGAGATCTCTTACCCAAGACACACTCGTTTCAGCGGGTTTTAGGCTGCTTTTCCCAAGTTGTTAATGGAGGAAGCCCATCGATGCTGGTGTGTTTAGAACACTCGGAGCTTGTGTGTGTACTCATTCAATACTCCCTTCTACATGTGCATGTTCACATGTGTGTGAATACACGCTCTCTTTCAAATGTTTAGTCTAATTCTATCTATATACTTACTAAGAATGCTGGAAATACTGCTACACGGATGTTAACGATCCCAGAAAAAAACTAAAAATGAATATCCTGGGAAAGCTTTATTAAAGTGAAATTTAATGTTACATAAAATATGATGCAAGGTAAGAGATCTAAGAAATAAAATATTATTAAAATATTTCTATATGGTATGTGCTGTCACGTACTAATTTAAAGCTTCACAAGTCAGCAAGATTTAATATTAAACTTCCATAACCACATTAACTTCTCAGAAGGAGAGAAAAGTGCTTTAATAACCACTGACTCCTATAGGCTTCCTGGAAAGAATCTATGCCACAAGATGGAAAACTGGATCTATTTCCCATTATCAGCTACTGGAAAGGTGTGATATGATTGGTCACAGGGCTGAAATGAAACAAAGATTTGTCAGCTGCATCTTCAACCCCAGTGAGGATGATGGATTGGCAAAAAGATTACCAGGTTCTTATTTCAGCATATTGAGTGCTGTCGTGTGCCAGCTGATTACCAGTCATGGACCACAGTATTCCAAGGACTCAGTGGGCTGCAGCTGGGACTCTGTGATAGGACATTTGCACAGAAACTTCGTTTAATGTTTCTGTTGCATTTTTATAACTTAGAAGCATTCATCTTTTGGGAGAGTCAAGTAGAACTTACTGGAGGGTATTTAGTTGTGGTAACCTTAGAGATCCCCTTTGCTGACTAGAGTGTTGTCTGCCAGTATCTATTAATGTCAGTTTCTCCTTGGACATTTTAGGTTTCTATGATGTGACCATTGGGAGAATGGTAGGAAGAGAGTGTCTGGTATGTTTTTGTATTACTTCCTAAAACTTGAGTTTACAAAGAATTTTAAAATAAAAAAAAGTGAAATAAAAATTCTCCATTTAAGAATTTTAAGTAAATGTAAAGCCTAGAACCTTTTCTCTGTGATTTTGCCCTTAGTTATCATTTGTCCATGTATGAAATTTGTAGATGGAGTATTGGAGAAGTGAATACTCCAGGAAAAACTTAGAAATGAGTGCGGGATTGTGTTTCATTTCTGTTGCTATTGCTATTTTTTGGCTACTTGTGAGCCTTGGTTCCTTATGATTTAATAGTTGTTGTAGTAGATAAAAAATAAGTGTTGGGCTATCTAATGTTTATTTATTATCCTTAAGACTATCATGGCGGTATTATTTAATTCACTAACATAAATAATGAGACACAGACACAAGTTAGATTTTATAATTGTTTTATTACCTTCGGCTGGGTAGATATTTCATCTACCCTGTCTCAATAACCTCATCATCTATTTCCCAGCCCCCATCCAATGCCATCCACCTTAATCATCCTCATCTAAACTATCTTCCATTCGTAATCTTATGGTACTTGCTTGTATTATTCATCTGACCATTATAGGAGTCCTTGCTCTCAGCTCACGTTTTTTTGTTGTCCTTTTTATTTTTCTCCTCACTAACCCATCATGATGTCCTCCTTCCTCCTTCCTTCGCATCCATCTGTTTCCAGTGATTCCCTGTCCTCAAAAGCCCAGGAACCTTAGCTAAGCCTATCTCATTCAGCCCTGCCCAGGTATAGGCTGTTTAATCAACCTATCAGGTATGTCTTAGGCAGGTTCATAAAACAAGCATAGGTGTAACTAGATCTTGAGTGCCAGCATTAGAACAACTCCCAACAAATAGTTTCTATTTTTCTCCTACTTACATATGTATAAAAATTTAGAGTATACTGTTATGATTTCTGACAATAAAACATCTATCAGTAGTAAAAATTATAAATGATTTATTCTATAATGTCTTTTTTAAAAAGCTATTTTTTTTGGATGATTTGGTGGCCAACCCACCTGCTGAGGATGTTTAGGAGAAATAAAAATAAAAATAAAACCCACCTAAACGTATTGGTCAGAAATAGATGCAAAGGGGGGGTCTTACTATGTGACTCACTGTTTTTTGTTATGTTTTCACGATAGTGCAGTACATTGTTGAAGAAATCCCAGCTTCATGGTTGAAAGGCCAGGCAGTATGTTGTTTTTCAATATTTCAGAAGGTGGAGGAGACAGGTTTAGAGTCAAGGGCATACCAAGAACAGTTTCTTTTTTTTTTCTTTATATTTTTTTCCATCAATTACACTTTATTCATTCCCCCCATAAGCCCCTCCCTCCTCCCCTCCCAATCCCACCCTCCCTCCTCCCTCTGCTTGCATGCCACTCCCCAAGTCCACTAATAGGGGAGGTTCTCCTAAGAACAGTTTCTTAAAAGTAAAAATATCTGAGAAATGTCTTAGCTCCTTCAGGCTACTGCAACAAATACATCAGGAGCTGTGGGGCTTATAAACAGTGGAAGTCCATTTCTCATAGTTCTAGATCTGGGAAGTGCAAATTCAAGGCAAGTATAATGGTTGCATGTCTGATCTGGTTCACTGACAGTCATCTTTATCAAAAAGGGTCAAATGTACAGCTGGGATACAAAGTTAATAAAATGTAACTCAAAAAAATAAAAAATAAAAATTTAATAAAAAAATACAGAGTATGGTTACATAAGCATCTATATCTGCTATGAATTGGGATCTTTAAAATTTTAAAGTAGACTCTTCAGAATTACATTTGCAGGGACATCAAAGAGAGCACATCTGGCTCTTGAAATAGTCCTTGCAAATTTCTCTATGGTCATTCAGACCTGCATACCGATTTCCCTTTTTTCACTTGCTCAGTGTAGGGGTAATGTTTTCCCTTCAAAATGTAGCACATTAAAAATGACCACAAGAAGACAATGCAGCCACTCCTGATGAGACCTGATGGACTAGGGTCAGAGGGAAGGAGAGGAGGACCTCCCTTATCAGTGGACTGGAAGAGGGACAAGACACTGGTAGGAAAGAGGGAGGATGGGATTGGGAGGGGAGAAGGAAGGGAGGTATGGGGGGGGTAAAAGTGAAGTGTACAGGAGGTACAAAGTGAATAAACTGTAATTGATAAAAAGAAAAAAATGAATAAATTGTAATTTAAAAAGGGTCAAATGTTTTTCTAAATTAAAAGTTCATAGAATAGAGATACAGTAGGCTGAGGTTAAATTACAGAAGGAATAACTGTTTTTGATAAAAGAAATGTCATATTCTCTATGTACTGGGCTGAAGTAGTATGCAGTAGTGCAGTCATGGCCTAGGCCTATGCTTTTACCCTGCTTTCTGAATTATTAGACCTCTCAGGATCCCAGGTCATGGTAAGAATCATGTGATCTTACAGCTACAATAATTAATAACATTTTCAGTCTTCTCTAGGTTTTACATGCCTTTTCTATGTTTAGACACACACATATGTAGACTGCTGTTTCACCTTTGGTCACAGTTTTTAGTGTATTAACGTTTGTGGCTGTAAGCAATAGGCTGTGCTATCCAGCCAGATGGGTAGTATGATACATTGTCAAAGTTTGTGTATCATGTTGACACATAATAGCACACACCACCTCACAACACATTTATCAGAAATTAAAAAATGACATTATGAAATTTGCAGGCAAATGGATGGAACTAAAAAAAATCATCCTGAAAGAGGCATCCTAGACTCAGAAAGACAAATATGATATGTATTTGCTTATATGTGACTATTAGCTGTGAAGTCAGTGAGACAAAGCTACAATCATAGAACCACAGAGGGTAGGTACAGCATAAGGAACTAGAGAGAACAGTTAGATATTGTTGGGAAAGGGAAAAGGATAGAGAGTTATGGAAGGATGGATGGGTGGATGGAGTGGGTATTAAATCTAATTAAGTTGTTGGCTGTTGGCTGAAAGGGTTGGTTTCCAGTTCAGTGCTCTTGTGGGATTTCCTGAGTGTGGGCTCAAGTGGGCCTTTGATTCTTGTGATTTCTCTTGAGCTCTTTTCTTTTCTTTTTTTTTTTTTTGTTTTTGTTTGTCTTGTTCAACTTTGATGTGATAGTTTTAGTTTTACCCAAATGTATTTTATTTTGTTATAGTTAAACAAAAAATGAATGAATGAGTGAAAAACCTAGCCGCTAGGGTAAAGGTTAACAACTGAACTGTCATTAACACCCGCTGAGAGGAAAAATTAGTTTTCTTCTACAGAGCGCCACTGGGCTATCAACCACTCTAAGACAGGCTTCATGTTCATGAGTAGTTGACCAACATATAATGGACTCCACAGTTTTTTTGTGTGCTTTTATTTGCTTTCAATTTGGTGTTCTCATTTTGTTTTGCTTTTTTCTCTTCTGGTTTGGTTTTATTTTGTCTTCTTTGCTTCAGGGGTTTTGTTATTGTATTGGATTTTCGTTTTTTGAGGAAAAAAAATTAATGTTGGGTGGGTCAGGAGGAGGCTCTGGAAATACTTAGGGGGAGGAAAGAATATGATCAAAATATATTTAAGTTTTAAAATTGTTTTAAATAAAAAAACACAATAAAAAGTCTGAAAAGGGCCTGGGTACATGTCTCATTGTTAGGTAGAGAGCTTGTTTAGCATGCTCAGAGTTTGGGTTCTTTTTAACACCAGCACTCCAAGCAACCACAATAGCAACAAAGTCTATCTATCTATCTATCTATCTATCTATCTATCTATCTATCTATCTAATCCGGTTGAACATCTCCACTTTAGAGAATTATATTAAGCAGTTGTTTTAACTCTTTTAAGGTAACACTCAACTGTCTATCGTTTCAGGAATGCTCCTGGCAGATATGATCTAAACTCCTGGATCATCAAGCCAGCAGGCAGCATGGGTACCTACACGCCAAGCATTGGGTCCTTAGCTTCATTCCTGTAGAGCTAAGAAAAGAGTCAGGTGACACTGTACATCCAGGGGGTACTTTGGGAGTAATGCATCTCTATGTTCAGAGTATTTACATAAGCTCTTTTGCCTTTTGCTTAATATGGCGATATTGTAGCTCCACACATATATATAAACTTTATTCCAGATGAAGTGCTGTTATCTCCATCTCTTGAGGCCCCTCCAAGATTACTATTGTAGCAACATGTTTGAAAAATTAGTCTGGAAAGCAGGTACTTAGTCTCTATTTTGTTAGACACAAGAGAGCTATGGAAAATTCCCCTTCAACACTGACGACAGCTACAGCCTGATTATAAGTTGATATGAGACAGGAATTTCTTCCAAAATTTAGAAGTTGTCTGAATCAAATTTATATAGATATATTAAAATATTCATATTCATGGTTTCCATATATGTGGATTAAGCAAACTGAGAATTAAAATACTCGCAGAAACAATTTCTTCTTTCCTAAACATATACAGGCATTTCTTTTCATCAGTATTCCCTAAAGAATACAACATGACAACTATTTACACAGCATTTGCATTGCGTTCATTATCGTAAGTAATATAGAGATGATTTAAAGTACATGCAAGGTGTGTGTAGAATATATACAAATACTGTAGCATTCTATATACTTAAGTGTCTGCAGAATTTATTATCCACAGGACCTGAGAACATTTTCCCACGGATTCCAAGATATGTACAGTATATATATAGCATATATATACCACGGACACATACACACACCAGACACCTGCATAAGCACACACACACATCTATACGGCTAATTTCCCATTCTTGCATTTACAATACAAACCAGTGACTATGTGTATAAGATTTGTTCTCTTTTTCTGGTCCCTAAATTATTTCACATCAGTTCACTTAACAAATGGTATACAGTGCCATTTCACAGTTCTTTCCTTTTTTTTTAAATCAATACCATTCTCAAGAAAACAAAAATGATGTTCTAAAATTTGACAGTCTAGTGTGGTCTTTGAGATAGAAAGACCTGGAGGGGACTGACAAGGAGAGCAACGGGACCAAAAATTCTGGGCCCAGGAGTCTTTTCTGAGACTGATACTCCAACCAAAGACCATTCATGGAGATAACCTAGAACCCCTAGATGTAGCCCATGGCAGCTCAGTCTCCAAATGGGCTTCTTAGTAAGGGGAACAGGGGCTGCCTTTGACTTGAACTCAGTGTCTGACTCTTTGATCACCTCCCTCTGAGGGGGGAGGGGGGCACAGAGGAAGACCATGCAGCCAGTCCTGATAAAACTTGATAGGCTAGGGTCAGATGGAAGGGGAGGAGGCCCTCCCCTATCAGTGGATTGAGGAAGGGGCATGGGAGGAGAAGAGGGAGGGAGGGAGGGCAGAATTGGGAGGGGACGAAGGAGGGGGCTACAGCTGAGATACAAAGTGAATAAACTGTAATAAATAAAATAATTTTTAAAAAATGTTGCAACTTCAGAGCTATGTCTTATCCACAGAATCTGGACCACTGGCCTACAGTGGGGAGCTGTGAAGAGTTGCTGCATCAGGCTACATAAACGTAGGAGCCTTTCTTATGGCGTGAGTAATGCACAGTGTGCTTTGAAAATTGAAAATAATCTCTTAACAAATACGTTTCCAGCCATCATAAGCTCAAGGGTTCTTTTTTATTTATAATGATTCCAGTATAAAGATGTATCACAAGGGAAAGAGCATGTCTCTAGAAGTAACTGGAAATACACTTTATTAAGAGTCAAGTGCCGCCCCCAGCACCCTCCTCCCCAGTCCCCGCCATCCTATGACAACTGTGTTGTTCTTGTTGATTTTGTTGATTTTTGCCCCGGTTGTCATTTTCATCTTCTTCAACAGGAATTTAGCAGGGAGAGTTTGCGGCCAAAACCAAATCGGTGTAAGTTTCCCCGGGAGAGTAAACACCCAACAACATCTTGGAACCTCTGTGGTCTTCCTTAAAATCAGATCTCTCTGTGTATAAGAAAAGCAGAAAACACAAAATGTTTCTGGACTCCTTCTCCATCAAAACGGCCCACAGGAACCAGAAGACGTTTAGCAACCTCAGTTACGGAGCAAGCACAAAGGTTACTCTGCCGGGCACTCCGGGGTCATGCACACAAAGGGTGAGCGAGGGGCATCTGGAGTCTGTGAGGCGTTGCCTGTCCCTCCAGACCAACTGAAGCGGACCCTGGCTTGGGACCTGGGGACCCGGAGCAGGCTAAACTTGGGGCTCCGGATATTCGAATGCCTCCTGAACTGCGGTCCTACCCTTAAGAGGCAGAGAGAGGAGCGGAGTGCGTGCGCGGGCGCTTACAGCGCTTACGTCGCTGCGAGCTCTCTGCTGGGATAATCAGGAGTTGGGCTGAGCCGAGTCCTCTCCTAACAGCAGCGGGCGCAGGAGTGGCGGCGGCAGCCCCCAGGGGCGCGCGGGACCCAGGGGGCTCTGGGCGCACGGGGACAGCTGGTGCGGGCCTCGCCGGTGCCACCGCGGGGGCGCACAAAGGTAAAGGCGGCCGCAGCCCTCCCGGCCTGCTCAGTCCCGGCATTCCCATCCCCTCCCTCCTTCCTCTCCCGAAGGCGAAAATGGCTGGGCCGGGCGAGGACCTGGGACAGCAGTGGTCTTAGCTCTGCTGGTCCCCACCCTTCCTGCTCACACAGGCACCCCCGCTGTCCTGGATGTGGTGGCCGAGACTGCTCCCCGGTTCATCCTCAGCCCGGGTCACAGCCACCGGCTCTTCCCGCTTGCTCCATCCCTCTGAGAAGAGTTGATGCTGCTGTCGCCCCCGCCTCCGCCGCCGCCACCACCACCTCCGCGGAAGCCAGGGCTCATGGATGCCGGGGAGTGCCGCATTGCTTAGCGTCCCTGCCTCCGGGTTTGCTGGTAGGAACTGGCTGCTCTTTCTTCCTTCTGGCTTTGGGGGGTTATAGGAAAGATACAGACATCTTTATTTCGTTCTCCACAACTCCCTGTACCCACCCTGGTTTTGACATCTTTGCTCCCAGAGAGGTCTCCTCCTGTCCTTATGATTACCCTCCACTCCCTTGGCAAGTCCCCTGAAATAAAGGGATAGACTAGGCAAGAAGTTGGGGGCGGGGGTGGAGGAGCCCACGCCCGTGTCAACGGTACCCAAAACCCAGTTGGAGCCTTATGAGATGGTGTGTGGAAGACGGGCGGAGGGAAGGATGCACTGTCTGCGGTCGCCCCTAATTGGATCGTAATAACCCAAAGTACAAGATCACACAAAGATAGCTTGTAAAAATAGCATTTTTAAATAAGCAGAGAGAGAAATGAGCTCCTTTCCCTTCCTCTTTCTCGCTCTTTTTTTCTGCTGAAGACGCTCCCTCCCCGCCCTGGAGCTCAGCGCTGAAGAGCTACCTTATTATTAATCAGAATTCCCGTCTTTATCCGTGGCAGGCACATCCTTCAGCTGGGACCGCAGCAGCATCACAGAGCTGGGGCTGAGATGTGCGTGGGGGTTGTTTTCCTTACATCTTGCAAGACAAGAAAAGAAGACAGAACCAGGATCCAGAGCACCCATGCTAGGTGGAATTAGGGTTTCTTTCTTTTTATATTCAGAGAGGTAAAGGGCAAGAGGCAGGCTTGCAGGGCCTGCCCAGAGGCCCACTTCTGATGGGAGGCATTGTTTTTTAGGAGTGCTGGGGGTATAAGTTTAGATACTCTCCAGAAAAAAAAACTGTGGGGAAAAGCAGGAGCAACAGGGTACTTGACTGAACACAGAAGAGGAACCATTTCCTGTACAGGAAAGGAAGCAGACAGCAGCGAGAACTGGGGGCCAGAGAGTGGTGTGGAGGTGGCAAAAGCCAGGCGTATAGTTGGACACACAAGGAGAGCTGCAGAGAGGACAGCTTGGGTACAGGGGAACAATGACTCATTTGCAAGCTGGTCTCTCTCCGGAGACCTTGGAGAAGGCTCGCCTGGAACTCAATGAGAACCCAGACACTCTGCACCAGGACATCCAAGAAGTGAGGGACATGGTCATCACCAGGCCGGACATTGGTTTTCTGCGCACGGATGACGCTTTCATCTTACGCTTCTTGCGGGCCAGGAAGTTTCATCACTTCGAGGCTTTCCGCCTCTTGGCCCAATACTTTGAGTATCGGCAGCAGAACCTGGATATGTTCAAAAGCTTCAAGGCCACTGACCCTGGCATCAAGCAGGCGCTGAAGGATGGCTTTCCTGGGGGCCTGGCCAATCTGGACCACTATGGGAGGAAGATTCTAGTCCTTTTTGCTGCCAACTGGGATCAGAGCAGGTAAATCCTGAATCCAAAATTTTTACTTATGATCTTTTGACAGCTCAATTTAAAAAAAAAATTTACTCCAAGGAGTCTCATAGTGTTTCAATTTCAATGTTTTGTTTATTTGGCTGGGGGTGGGGGTGGGGAAGGGAAAATGGGACTGAGGAACGAGCGTTGGGTAGGCTCCCTAGGAAGGGCTTGTGCTTTTACTTTCAAAGCTTTTATTTCTCTAAGACAGTTTCTCCTGCAGTCTATGTGCTCCTAAGGCAGATTATTATGTTGAGAACTAAAATCACACAACTACCAAATCAAGCATCTAAGAATCTTGGCTTCCAAATCCTGGTGTTTACTGAGGTGGAGACTGGAGACAACTTTTTCCTTCTTCAAGAAATTCTTAGTCTGTTCATCATCATCATTGTCATCAAGTTTTTCTCTCTCCCTAGTGGTGATATTTTATCTCCCTCAAACAGCCTCATGCATAACCAAGAACAGGCAGTTTTATTGCTTGGGAACGTTTCTGCTTGGTGATGTGTAGATGATGGGCTGATGTGATAGGTGTCACTTCAATGAGAAGGAAGAGTTGTACCCTGCGTCTCTGAGCATGCTTAGTGACACTGAAAATAAAGGCTGACTAGTGTTCGTGTTCTACGCCTGTCACTAATTTGAAAGGTATGCTTCCTGTCTGATGTGATTTCTCATCTTTTAGAAGTGGGAAACTTTTAAGATCCATCAGCTGGTAGACTTTATGAGCTCTGGTGTTCTAGGAGAGAAATAATACTCTTAGTTCCTCTATTTTACTGTGGAAAAATGCAGACCTGTGACATTTCTAGGTTCCCCATCACAACTATTTTCTCAGACTGATAGACACAAAAATCATAAAAGCCTCTTGGGTAAGGTAGTTTCCATCAAATACAAAGTTAAACAGATTTCATAGTATTTACAAAACTAGTTGTTGAAGCATTTGGTGTCTTTTTAGTTCCGTGAACGGTGTCTTTCGATGCATCTGGTTAGTTTAAACTATTTCTGGAGCAATGTAAATGACTTCTGCAGTTAAAGAGAGATCCAATAGCTCTAACAGATTTTCAGACAGATTTCTCAGAGTATTACTATGTTAAAATGTAAATGGATACTTTAATAGCTTTTCCTCTTTTATTGTTCATGCTTTCCTATAATTCTAGGTTGAGAGGTTCTACTAACAATTTTTTTTTAGTAAATAAAAAGACTAGGTGTTATCTGAAGAACCACCAAGTTTAGGAACTCACCAGTAGGATTAGTCATTGAGAGGGATGGAATCCCCTTGCTTTGAGTAGATCTATGGATTGTGCACCACTTTTTTTTGGGGGGGGGTCAGGCAGGAAACTTCAAAGAACTATAACATTCTACCCATTGACTACATGCTTTTTTTTGAGTTTTTTTTCCTTTTAATGTAAGAAGTTCATGGTAGAGTTGTGTGAACCAGCTGTGTCTATCAAAATGTAAAATAAAATTCATTGAGACCCTCATATTTCTTATATCAGTTGGACTGGAAATTTATTAGTTGAGCTATGATGTTAAGTTATATTGAACCATAGTCATATGTGGATATTTTATATTTAACTATGTCTTAAATCTGTTTGAAGTTTTTAAATAGGCAGGTTTCACACCCTCACACCTACCTCTCCCTGCACATACACATACAACTACAGTGTTTTTCCTGTAAGTAGACAAATGTTATTCAAGCTTTATAAACCATGCCAAGGTGAATTTTACTTACAGTTCTCATGTATGTAGGAAGGGTTATTTTGGCTATGGGAAAGAGAATGTATTTCAGTAGCTTATTGCATGTATTACTATGAAAGACAGGCCATTAATCAAAACTCTCCCTGGAAATCTATAATGGAAGAGAATTTATTGATTGGTATGTAGCTTTATTTTTAATAAGCTGATATAAGATTATAAGTAACAATAAATGATTGTGAGGATAAATTTAATAATGAGAAGCCATGTTTTATGGATGTGTAATGTCAGGGTGTCTATGCTGGAAGCAGGGTGCCATTTCTGGGATTGACGAGGAGAAGTTATCATGTAGAAGGCAGAGCACATCAATAGGAAAAGAACGCACATAGATTAGGGCTTGGCTGAATTCCAGATATTTTCTCCATCTTTACTCATAAACTAGTTCTTTCTTTTTTCCTACCTAAAGCACATTCAAATCCATAAACACTCATGGGCAGCATCTTGGCATTTTCTGAAAGCCTTCATCTTCAGGACATGGGCTTAAACAGTACTGTGATATCTGCCCTGAAATGGAAGAAAAGCTGTGCCCGGACCTCCCCAGTTCATCTCAGAATGGATCTTCTCTTTTTGCCCATCACATCATGGCTTATCATGTAGAAGTCACCGATACCGTCTTTATATGATACCTCGGCAATACTATGAGGTGTATGTGTCATGTGCCACCTTCTCCTGTTCCTCAGTCTCCTCCTGTTCTGTGACTCAGCACCAGTTTTCCCTTTCCCTCACTTTGACAATCCCAAATCTCCTGAGTTCAAGAAGACTGCATATCTGAAATTAATTCTGACCATATCCCTTGAGTGCAGTCACCATCTTTAAAAACATTTTAAGGAAAGAACAGGGGGAGTGTAAATAATTATTCAGGGAAATTTCAGAAATTGAGAAAAATCAATAACCCACATAATTTAAGGGAAAAGGGATTACATACAACTTCCTAATTATGGAGTTAAAAGAAAAGTGTGTAAATTTTGAAAAAAAAAAAAAAAAAAAAAGCCAAGTCCACAGGAAGTTAATCTTGTAACAGAAGCACCTTAACTAGAGAGTCGCAGAAAGAACCCGAGTGCAAATAAAAGTCACATAGTTCTTGCTAAAAATTCTAGTGGGATTCATCTGTGGTGAATATTCTCCTGTACTGACTAAGGAAGAAACATTGGTTCCATAAGTGTATGTGAGAGGCAAGCATAAACAAAACAGAGACTTTTTCATATATGACGTTTTCATATAACAGTGATTTTTTAATATAATGTAATATAGCACAGATTACTTTGGACTTATTATAAAGAACTGAACCATTTCCAAAAACTTGATGAGAGATGAAGTCATCAAGAAGACTCTGTGAATCACAGTATCTGCAGGAAAACCTCTTTAGAGTGAATGTAATGCAACTCAAAATTCTAAAATGTCAGAGTGACTTTTGCTTTGATCTGTGGTTCTTTTTAAAAGAACTAGAATGGCTAAAGTGACTGGTAAATTTCATTGATCAGGCTGTACTTTGGAAGATTCACCAAATTTGTCTCCTTTTGTTCAGGTCATCTAACATAATATGTGAAAATAGAAGTAAACACAAGGAAATTATAAGCAATTTGATAGTCACTCTGCAGCATTAGACTGCCACAGTCTTCCCAGGACCCCAGATATCACATGCTTCATTTGCTTCCTCAGTGATAGTGCCCTGCTTAGGACTCAGCGGAGAAATTCAATTTGTTCACCTGATTTTGTCAAGAGTCTGAGGATAATGGTCCGTGAAGCTAAAGGAGATAGTTTCTTGCAGAAGGAAAGATTGGAATGACAAGAGAAAACAAGCAGTCTAGCAAATGTTGAAGAAGTTGGTATCTGTAGGTAAAACCTGTGGAGATGGCTCACTGTGTAAAAGCACTATCCACAAAAGCACTGTAACTTGACTTTGAATTCCAAAATCCACGTAAAAGCTAGGCACAAAGACTGTGTCTCTGTAATCCCAGTGTTCCTACTTGTAAGAATATGACATAGGAAAATCATTGGAAGCTCATGGGTCAGCTTGTTGTACACCATGGTAAAACTACAGAAACCCTGTTTCAAACAAGATGTAAGATGAGGACTGACACCAAAGTTTCTCAACTCTGACTTTTACTTGTGTCTGTACCATGTCCATCTCACATACACACACAGGCACACACACACACACACACACACAACACATGATAAGAGAGGGAGGGAGGGAGAGATAGAAAGAGAGAGAGAGAGAGAGAGAGAGAGAGAGAGAGAGAGAGAGAGAATACTACATGAATGTACAAGTAATTATTGCTGGACATATTCATGAATGAAATTTTGTCATATGAAATATAAGATGATGTAGTATTCTGAGTTGGCTTGTGTATTTTCAATTAGCCCACCACTTACACACCTGAGATCAGAACAGGCTTGCAGAGTCGTTATTTATGTTCCAAACAGTCATTTACCTGGAACCGGGCTGACTCATTAGTAAACAACTAAATGTAACTATAATTAAAATAATTCTTATCAGAGTGGCAACTCAGAGGGTACTGACCATCTTGCCCTTGTCTTGTCATAATGCTTGACTATCACATACAGTATTAAAGTTCCCAGAAGTGGTAGAAAGCAGACTGCTCAGATATGGCTATGATCCTCCTACAAATGTGCCCATTATTCTTGCATATTTGTTGGTAGTTTTTTTTTTTTTTTTTAAGAAAAGAAGGCATGCAAGTGGACAGCTGTTTGTGGCTTCTCTTCAAATAAGAGCATGCTCCTATTTCTCCAAACAGGGTGGGAAACGGTCAAAACAAATGCAAATGCTGAAACAGTCACTGAACACTTAAAAACATAGCCACAGAGCACAGCACAGAGCATATTGTACCTGGTTTACTGCCAGGTACAATGATTTAGTCTTTCTTAAAGTGTACTAAAAGATGTAAATTGAAGTAAAACAAATATGACTTAAGTATAGATTAATACAGTCAAGGGCAATTAGCCAGAGAAGTAGGAAGACACAAGGACAGAAAGTTTCAATTGCCAAGTCTGATTTTAAGAGCCTCCTTTTCTCAGTTTATTGAAAATTTTCTCAGTAAAGAGTTGTTGTCATCTCCTTACTGAGCCAGTGTAGACCAGGCTCCTTCACCTTCACTATCCTAAAGGCACTGTTGTGCAGTGTTACGGTGGGGGTGAGGAGGTTGAAGCTAACAGTGGCAGATGAGCATTGTATGGGATTTCTGTTCCAGAAGAACTCCTGTAACTGTAAGGAAGCTATCTGAACAACATTCTAGAACAACAGCAGCTGATGCCAAACTTTACTCCTGGTACAGACCACGGCAAACTGAAGGTGATGTGAAAGCTGACTTGGGAACTAGTAAAAGGATAAAGTGACAGACTCCTATATTTTTTTTTAAAGTAGAGCAGTCTCTTAAAATTGGGACAATTATGTAGTAACTACTGAACTAATCCTGAAATAGCAGCAAAAGTGACAGAAACAACCGTAGCTAGCATGCTGACTAGGTCTGGTCCAGGCTGTTCCCATGTTTCAAACATGCAGGTTTAAACAAAGTTGAAGAGTAGCAAAGGCCTTAACTTACTACAGGATGACTCAAATGAAATATTTAAAGGTGTATTAACACAGGAGTCAATACTTAGTACATGGGTAGGTTATGCTTAGTGAACGAATGCATTCCTTCCATTTGAGAAAGAAAAAAAATTGAGCTTCTTTAACTTTGCCTTGAGCGGATACATAATTCCACTATTATGATGAGCAGTGTTAATATCATGAGAGCAATCTATTCTAGTGTCTTTTGTCCTTACATTAGTAAGTAACAAAGTGAATAAATTGTAAATAATAATAATTTGAGAAGAAAACTTCAGACTTTTTATCTCTTCCAGAGCTTGTCGACTGGGCCACTTCCACCCTGCCTCTTTTGAATGTGGTCCTGGTTTTCCTCTACTCAAATACTGACTCTGGCTAGGTTGGAAGTGCCTGGCTCAATGGGAAAGTTCCATGTTGGTACTGACTTCCTGATATCCTACATTTTGATACATATGTGCCATCAAGTCACAGAAATGCAGATCAACTCTATTAAATTGTGTCCTGGGTATAAGACACTAAAGGAACTGGAAAGAAGCTTGTTCTAAGTGGTGAGAGGAAGACACTGGCTTCTAATCTAGGCGCCCCTCTTTCTTCCCATGAAGATTTGGAAAAACTTTAAACTCTCTGAGACCGGTATTCTCTTTTAAAAAGTAATGCAGTCAAACCAGTGCCAAGTCTTCATTATTATGGCAAGATTAAAATAATATATTTGAAACTGCTTGGGAAATGTTAACTATTATCCAGATAGAAGTATTATTAATAATTATTATTATCACCACATGGTGATATAAACCCCCTAGATAGGTTCACCAGCTTTAGCAGTAATGATACACTGCAGCATAATAAAGCCAATTCTTTGCCTTTGTTTCAACTTCAAGCACCTTTCCAACAGAAAACACTTTCAGCATTGGAAAAATGCGGCTTAATGAAAACTGAGGGGTTGGGCTAACTTTAATGAAAGGTTTAATAATGGTTGTTGATTTATTGACAAAGGGAAATTGCTGGCTGTGGTGCTGTTTAGAGTGATACTAGGATGCTAGCTAGCATTTTCCTTGTACTGAAAGGGTTGGAAAGTGGTAGACAGAACCCATTCGGATTTTAGCTGATCTTTGCTCTGAAAGAAGGCATGCTGTGGACTCGAGGAGGGAGATATGGTCCACAAACTGACTAAAAATTGCTTGGCTTGAGGTAGAGGCTTACCTGGTCACCTTGAATGTTTTTAAAAAGTACTTTTGGAATTCACTTCCCATAATTAACACTTCCAATTTTAAAAAAGCTTCATTTTTCCCTCTACTAAGCCATAATATATAACTCTTGTTTACACTCTAGGTAGCTTTTCAACTTCTCCTTTGAAGGGAAAGGGAAGCCTGAAGTGAATGATACAATCCAAATATTTACATCAAATGATGGCAACTTGTTTTCTTCGGTGTGGGGAAATAACAGTGTATTTTCTGTCTTGGGGAAATAATCTGATTTGTGCATATGCTGTTAGAGACCTGACTATATGCTAGTGTTGTACTGAACACAGAAGGTAGCATCATACTGAAAAAATATCCTCTGAGATATAGATTCATTGTGGGAAATGTCTCAAATAGTTGGAGACAACCTCACACAGTAGAACATGCTGAGGGTGAGCAGAGGAGAACCTGGAGAAAATGAAAAGCAGTGGCATCCTCAATAGATTGAAGAGAAGGAAGAACAGAGAAATATACTAATATTTTGGGGCTCTGCCATATGACAAAAATCTCAGTGTCTGGGGTGAGTTGTTTTGTGTGAGTCTGTAAGGTAAGACGTATGATTTTGGAAGAGCTGTGGGTGATTAGTGTTACATGTAAGTGTCCCAAAGTCGAATCGCACAGAAGAAAGTAGTCAAGATGACCGTCCGCAAGAGGAAGAGAAAAGATAAAGAGAAAGGAGCAGAGTGCCATTTTGTTTTACTAGGCAATGGAGGTAGGAATCTCGTGGAAAGGAGTCATCAGATGCCAAAGTTACATGAATATATACAAAAAGCAGGTTTGGATAAAAAATATAGAATCAAAAGGGAATAGGATAACTGAGTTATTAATTCATTGAGTGCTTCATGAAGACAATCTCAGAGAAAAAGTTGGTTTGGGTGACAGTGGAATGACTTCCATTAATATGAAATATTTCAGTTAACAAGGGATACTAATTCCTGGTATTTACATAGCAACTGGGAAGGTGAGGCTATGTCTCAGGAGGACACTGGCTCTGAGTCAGCAATAGGTCATCATTCAGTATCTTGGCCAAAGGTACAAACAAATGATTCTGTGAGATACAACACGAGGAGGGCAGAAATTATATTCTATTTCTGCATTGGGGAGATTGGAGGAAGGAGTGGAAAAAAAAAAAAACAGTTTCTGGAAAAGTGGGAGGAGAAATAGTTCCTTGTAATATTGTAGAGCACAGTGGTCTCAGCAGCCAAGACTAATGTAAATATTGTTCTTGTTTTCATTATTGGCCCAGTCCAGCTAAAAATGTTACACTTTACTTATTTCATTTTTATCCTTATAAAGATTTTGTGATATTAGGACTATATGGTGCAAAGGTTCAAACAGCTAGTGTAGAATAAGTGAATATAGAATGGAAAGAATAAAATCTGTGGGGATCATAGAAGTCAACATCCATGTGGAGTCTGTGGTTGGCATAAGCCTACACACTTTACATTTTTGTCTTATGAAGTCAATGGTATCATCTCTATTTTTTTTTAAATGGAAATGAAAGTTTAGTGATATTCAACAACTGTTTTCAATGCAAAAAGGGAAGCTGGTGTTAGAGAAATAACAGTTCCCACTTTTATTTTGTATTTTGTACAGCTATAAGTTTTACATTAAGACATCAAGTTAAATAAAAATGACCTCAAATTGTGAATTCAGGGTTGTGTTATACTCCATAAGGAAGATTGATTGTATAACCAATGCGCTTCAAGAGGGGTTTGATAGTTTCTCTCTGACTGCACAGTGAGTAAGAAGTAGCTATGGCTGTCAATGGTTTTTTAAAAGCACATTATTGAAGGTTTAATTTCCTTTGAGAGCAATGGTTTACGTGGTATGGTGCCCTTTGTTAGAATCATGATTTTTCTCTTACTTTGTGCTCTGTATTTTTCTTTCAACCAATTCAAGTCTTGGCTCAGGCTATTTTGGGAAGCACCTTCGGGAGTCAGGAGCCAGGAACTGCAACAATGCGCTAGTTTTTATTCATGAGTCTTTCTTAGTACACAAGGGAAGAAAAACAATGACTGAACTCACACAATTTAGGTATGAAGCCCAAACATGAACGTGGGAAATATTTCGTTGTAGTGAACTTTAATTAAAAAAAAAAAAGCTAGCATCTGAAAGAAATAAAAAAGAAAAGAAAAGAAAAGAAAATGGTAAGCTTCCTGAAGAGATGAATTGTTTTAGTAGATGCTATGTCTCTGTGGACGGTATTTTACAGGCATTGGCAGGATCCTGTGTAATAATGTTCTGTTAAGCAAAAGCCTGCTGAGTTGCTAATGGTGACAATATGACATGTTTGACAACAGAGGGCCAGAGGAAGTCAAGAGTGCTGTTGGCCTGCCCTGTGAATGCACTTAGCTTGGAACTTTGTAATGTTTCTTTTCTCAGACTTGAAAATTAAAACGATTTATTTATATAAGACCTTTTAGTTTTCTTTCTGAAGTAAGATACTATCTTGCGAAAGGTTAGACTTCCTCTTATACAAACTCCGCAGGCTAGAGCCTCTTTCTCATGTATGCTGTGATTTTCCTTATTTTAGTAGCGTTCGAATAATGATATGAATAAATCGTTTGATTTTGACACAGTTTGGAAGGAACAGGTATGTTTCTTGAAACAAACTATCTCTTGTTTTGTCCTTACCGGAGCCATGATTGATTGTCATGATATACATACTCATTACCCCCTTGAAGCATATTTCAGATTCGAATTACATCTCATAATTTTTGTATCAATAACATTTGAGAGTCTTATGGATAATGCAAGGATAAATCTTCCCCATGAGGGAATATCCAAATTAGGCTTTTGTGAATTTAAATTTTTTTTCTTTAACTTGGTTTTGTTGTGAATTTCAGAAATTAAAATGATAGTTTGAAAAGGTGCCCAACTTTAACCTAACATACATCCTTCTTGTTCTAACTTGCCTGCCTATAAGCTTCCATTCATGACGCTGTCAGAACAGTGTTTACAGTGAAGGTGGGACAGCCGTGCAGTGGTAGCAAAAACATCCATGCACATTTCACATATTCAAGGCAATAAGCTACAGAACTCTTTATCTCTCTAAAACATTTTCTAATCTTGGGAACTGCCAGGATAGGCAATGGGATACAGGCACTTGCCACTAAGCCTGACATTTGAACTTGAACCCTGGGAGACCCTACTGATGGAAGGAGAGAACTGACTCCCAAACATTGTTCTCTGAGCGACACATAAGCTATGGCAGACCCACACCTGTACTTACTCTGCCCCACGTTAACACATAAGTGTAATAAAAATGTGGAGTAGTTTTATTACCTTACATATTCAATAAATATTTTTAGGCTTCTTATAATGAATATGTGATTCCATGGGTGCATTCCAGATAGTTGGATATAATCTTTTGGTTCTTAATTATTATAAAAGCAGAGAGTCTATGATAAGTTTATTCTACTTATTTATTTATGTTAATTAAGTTATTTATTTATTTTACATCCTGAGATCGTAGCTTTTTCCCCTCTCCTCCCAGTCCCTCCCTCTCACCCTCTCTCATCCATCCCTCCTTCATTTCTCTTCAAAAAAGGGGATATCAACCATCCTTGGAATATCAGTCATCCTTGGCATATCAAGTTGCAGTAAGACTGGGAGCATGCATTTCCTATTAAGGCTAGACAAGGCAACGCAGTTAGGGGAAAGAGATCCCAAGGCAGGCAATACAGAGACAGCCCTGCTTTGCCTTAACAGTCCCATGTTAGGACCCAGCTGCACAACTCTTACGTATGTGCAGAGGGCCTAGGTCTGTCTGAAGCATACTCTCTGGTTGGCAGTTCCGTCTCTATGAGCCCCTGTAGACCAGGTTAGTTAATTGCTTTCTTGTGGTACCCTTGACCCCCCTGGATACTTCAATCTTTTCTCCCCCTTTTACACAGGATTCCCCAAGCTCCACTTGCTGTTTACCTGTGGGTCTCTGCATCAGTTTCCATCAGTTGCTAAGTGAAGCCTCTCTGATGACAGTTATGCTAGGCTCCTTTCTGCAAGTATAGCAGAGTACCATTAATTGTGTCAGGGGTGGGCTCCTTCCTATGGCATGTATCTCAAGCTGGGCCAGTCATTTGTTGGACCTTGCCTCAAATTTTGCTTCACCTTTTACCTCTGCACATCTTATAGGCAGGACAAATTGTGGGTATAGGTTTTGTGGTTGAGTTTGTGTCCCAATTTCTCCTTTGGAAGTCTTGCCTGGTTTCAGGAGATGGATGGTTCAGGATGCATTTTCCTTGTTGCTAGGAGTCCTAGAGAGGATTACCCTCACATATTCCTGGGAGTTTCCATTGTCCTAGGTATCTAGCATGTCCCAGAAATGCTCCCTTCCCAGATCCGATTGTCTCTCCCAGTACTCGCTTCCTTTATTCTGCCCCGCCACTTCATTCTTCCTGTTCCCTTCTCCACTCATTCCCCTACACAGTCTCCTCCCTCCCTCCATTCCTTATGTTTAACCTATTTCCCTCTCTCAGTGAGATTCAAGTATCCTTCTTTGGACCATCCTTGCTATTTAGCTTCTTTGGGTCTGTAGACTGTAGCATGGCTATCCTGTACTTTATGGCTAACATCCACTTATAAATGAGTACATACCACATTTCTCTTTCTGGATCTGGGTTACCTCACTCAGGGTGATCTTTTCTAGTTCTTTCCATTTGCCTGTAAATTTCATGGTATCATTGTCTTTAATAGCTGAGCAGTACTCCACTGCATAAATGTACCACATTTTCTTTATCCATTCTTCAGCTGAGGTATATTTAGGTTGTTTCCAGTTTCCGCCTATTACAAACAAAGCTGCTATGAACATGGTTGA